>NC_136986.1:18587402-18954902 GCF_032717465.1 Coenobita brevimanus
GAGACACCGAGAATTTCATTACTTTTGATGATGGGAGTATTAGTAGCAATAAAGGTAATATATGAATTGCATTATCTGCCTACTAGTAAACTGTATATATTTGGTTTTACTAGTATTTTATGAGACAATGTTGTTTTGTCCCCATTCATTGATCATAGATAAGTCTTGATTTTTGGAGTTGGCTGTACTTTGTAAATAGGTGCTTGAGTGTGAATGAACTGTGAAGTGTTGAGTCATATGCATATGAATGGATGACACTGTGGGTGACAGATAAGAGATCATCAATATGAGCCAGAAACAGGGTTGGTGCATGAACTGATCCTTGTGGAAACGCCGGCATTAAATGAACGTATATATTGGAATATACATTATCTACATTAACCCTTATTTTTCTGTTGCTGATATATGAGGAAAGCAGAGGAACAAAAGACGTTAGTCCATAGCAAGAAAGTTTGCATAGCAGGGAACGATGCCACACTCTGTCGAAAGCTTTAGAAATATCAAGGGCTACTGCATGAGTTTCTCCATCTTGGTCAATTGACTGATGGATTGTATGAGTCAGGAGATTGAGTATGTCTGTGACGGATCTTTCATGGCGGAAATCATATTGTTTATCAGTAGTTAAATTGATGGATTCAAGATCCCTAATTATGTCCTTATCAATTAAAATTTCAAATTCTTTACCAAGAGAAGATGTGACAGCTATTGGTCTGTAATCAGAGGGGTCAGAGGAACTTCCTTTCTTTGGAATTGCTTGGATATCGGCTTCTTTCCATGGGTTAGGGAATGAAAAAGTACCAATGCATAGCCTGAATAATTTAGCTAGAACAGAGGCAAGTTCTGGGGAACACGTTTTCAAAACAATTGGAGGAATTCCATCTGGGCCTGGTCAAGGATGGATTTTACGGATCTTGTCTGTATTCTAAGTGGAACAGTTTTGGGAAAGTTAAGTTCTGGCAAATGTACAGGCAATGATATTCGCTTTCCCATATGGGTCATTTGTAATGTTGCCATGTGAAGATTTTAGTGGGGGAATGGATGATGACTTGTTAAAGTTATTATTGAAAGAACTGAGAGTTGGCCAGAATATTCTATATCATTAGGGTTGTTAAGTAGCTTTAATGCTTGCTTTTGAAGAAAGTTTGATTTAACGAGATTTATTACAGTTTTTGCATAATATCAGTCGCGCTAACTCAAATTCTTCCTGTTCCTTCTGGTGGTTATCAAAAACCTTTCTTACAACTCTGTTTCATCATCCTTTCCTCCTTTCTTCCATTGTGATGACTCTGTAACTGTTTCATCTAATGAAAAAGCAGCACTCTTTGCTCAGACTTTCTCCTCTAATTCCACCGTAGGCATTTCTGATGGTGTTCCTCCATCACTTCCTCCCTCTTACTTCCTCATGGTTGACATTAAAATTTCATCAGTTGATGTGTTTTCTGCCATCACTGGCATTAATACTGCCAAGGCATATGGGCCTGATGGGGTCTCTCCAGTTGTCCTCAAGAACCATGCTTCTGTGCATACACCCTGCCTAGGAAAATTCTTTAGCTTTTGTCAGTTAACTAGTACCGTTCTTTCTTGCTGGAATTTTGTTCTCACAGAATAATGGTCATTCCCAGGCATTTTTAAATTATCGCTCAATTACACTATCTTGTATTTTTTAAGTGTTTGAATATATTATTTAATAAAACGATTAAACCGCCTATCCTATCATAACCTACTTGGGTATGGGTTCAGGCAGGGGTACTCCACTGGGTATCTTCTCACCTTCCTTTGAAACTTCTGGTCATCCTTCTTTTGGGACTTTGGTGAAAGATTTGTCACTGCATTTTACATCTCAAAGGCTTTCGATCGAGTTTAGGAAAAATCTTTAAATTCCGTCCCTCTTACAGTACGTGTTTTGTCCTCTCAGTGCCTATATCCCTAGTCGTTCTATAGCTGCTGCTGTAGACTATCACCATTCTTCTCCTCGGGCTATCAACAATGGTTTCCTCAGGGCTCTGGCCTATCACCAACTTTCTTTTTTCAGTTCAACAACGACCTACTAAAGTTTACATTTAACCCTATTCACTCATATGCTGATGACTCCAGCCTTCACCTTTCCAGTCGATTCCCGCAACGTCCATCTTAGCAGTTACTTCAACAAACAAGGGATGAGGCTATGGCACACCTAATATCTGACTTGGCTCTTATCTCTGACTGGGGTAAAAATAATCTGGTTATTTTTAATGCATCAAAGACTCAGTTTTTGCACCTGTCAATCCGACAAAATCTTCCACAGGTATACCCACTAATGTTTAATAATATTCAGCTTAATCCTGCATCATCCTTAAACATGTTTGGGGTGTCATTTACTCGGGACTTATCTTGGAAAGATCATATTACATCTCTTGTAAAATCTGCTTCCAAGAGATTGGGTGTGCTAAGCTGTCTCTGTTCCTTCTTTACCCCTGCACAACTGTTGACTCTATACAGGGGTTTTATCCGCCCCTGCGTGGAGTACAACTCTCATGTATGGGGAGGCTCCCCATATACAGCTCTTCTCAATAAGGTGGAGTTAAAGGCTTTTCGTCTCATTAACTCTCCTCCTCTTACTGACTCCCTTCAACCTCTTTTTTATCGCTACTTCAGTGGTCACTGCTCCTCTGAACTGTCTGCATGCATTCCTCCACCTCTACAACAGGCGTGTAGCACCCATCTAGCAGCAAACTCTCATCCCTTTTCTGTCCAACTCTCTAATGCAAGAGTTAACCGTTACTCCCAGTCCTTCATTTATCCAATAGGTCAACTCCGGAACTGTCTCCCTCTGTCTGTATTTCCTGCTTCCTATGATCTCCAGTCTTTCAAATGCAGTGTGTCCAGGCATCTCGAAATGATCGGATCTTAAATTTGGCTGTCTCTTGTATTTTGTTTTCTCTTGGAAGAAACAGTTTTGCGGCCTTGTTGACTTTGGTTCCTTCTTCCTCACATAACAAAAAAAAAAATCACCCCCCTACGAACACAGTCTTTTGTGACTCCCCAAATTCCCTCTATTAATCACCTCCTACTTCCACAATGCCTCCATCTAGAGCAGACCTGTGGACACTTACAGCAGGATGAAGGATAAATGAATAAATGAATAATGTGGTCTTTAACTGAAAGTTCAGTGTGTTGTAATTATGCAGCTTTGACAGGTTGGAAAAGCCTACTTTCAGGAAAAACATGCATACGAGAAGGGCTAATCTTGTTAGGCCCTCAAGGTTTAGGAGTTAAGTTTGAAGTGAGCATAATACTTGAGTAATTACGTTCTGAAGCCGTTGTATATATGATTATGAATAGGAGTGGTACCAACGGTGATTGAAGCCGTCTTTGGGGGGTTTGAGTAGATCTACACCTTTTGTACGTTGATACTGTAGGACAGGTAGCACTGGCAATGGAAATAAGATTTTGAATAGAAATTCTTTGTAAGGCACTGGAGACCAAAAACGGTTGTGTGAGCAGAGACGAATGAATATACGAGTAAAAGACTAGAATGACTGAGTGTTGAAGGAGGGATGATATAGTACACAAGATCAAGGTTAGTATGAGCTTGGCGAAGAGTTTAAACAATTTTATATTTAAGGCAAAAAAAAAATAAGGAAGCACACGCCACTTTCAAATACTTGACATCCTACATAACAACTGCAAATTAAAATAATGGCATTAGAGGTACGTTCTTGGTTGCTGAATAACTTACCGTTTGTCAGATGCTGAGGTTTCGGCATTGATCACCAAGGTGTTCATCATGGAAAATGTCCAGTGGGGAATGAGTAGAGCCCTGAGGTCTTTCCTAGGCAGGTGAGTGACCACCAGGAGCCTCGTCGACCACACCAGGAGGCGGCCATTGAGGGACCAATCGGCAAAGGCTTTGAGGAAGGCTGGGTCGTCACTCACCACCACCACCATCACGCACCACGACACCTGCCGCAGCTGCTGACGTCATCATGGTACAGATTAGCTGTGTGACCTACCCGCCTGAGCAGTAATGCGAGACTGACCAACTCACCTCAGCAGTAATGTGAGAATAACCTACCCACCTAAGCAGTGAAGTTAGAGTGCCCTACCCGCTTCTGCACTAATGTGAAAGTGACCTATACACCTCAGCAGCAATGTGAGAATGACCTACCCACCTCATCAGTAATGTGAGAGTGAACCACCCACCTAAGCAGTAGTGTGAGAGTGGGATACCCACCTCAGTAACAGTGAGAGAGTACCAGCCTGTCTCGTCAGTAATGTGAGAGTGACCTACCCGCCACAACACTAATGTTAGAATGATGTACACACCTCAGCATGAATGTGAGAGTGACCTTTCCTCCACAGTAGTAATATTAGAGTGATCTTCCCACCTGAGCAGAAATATAAGAGTGACCTACCTGACGAGCCAAGCTAACCACTGGGGAGAGCTGTTCCTGCGTCACGTTGGCGTTCTGGCCGTCCATACCCACCTCAAACACACCCACACCCCATGCCGCTCCAACATCACCAATACTCTAATAAAAAGCAGTATATAATTACGCAGAGTAAATTGATTTTCATAGGGTTAACAAGCTGGCGAAGAAAGTGTATTGTTACTTTAAAATTTCTCCCTTAATATCTATTTATCTATTTATATATAGCCAGACGTTTCAATCCCATAAGGGAAGACAACAAACAAATCGGCTCCATGTTGCTCTATTCCTGGTCATTTTGCTGCCCTCTCCCAACTCACACCTACTCGCACATATACCTTTCCAATCCATCGGTCACCCCCTCCGTCTACCTGCTCTTCACCTTACGTACATACACTCCTCGTCAATCTTCCGCTCTTTATGCTCTCCACGTGGCAATGACGTTAATATATTTCTCCTCTCTCTCTCGCACATCCACATCTACACCACAACACTTCTTCACTTCCCCATTTGTCAGCCTGTCTCTCCATGTAATTCCTCATGGTCATCTCAAGTAATCCATTTTCACTGCTCTCACTCCTGACTTGTACCTTTCCAACAAGGTCCAAACGTTGCTTCCATACGTTAGAGTTGGTATCACAATCATATAACGCAGCATGCTTTTTTTTTTTTTCTTCCATGCTCACTTCCCTATTCCTTATCACTGCTTTCAAAGAATCAGGAACCTCCCTTCCCTGTTGTACCTTTTGATCAACTTTATATTCTAAACTTCCATCCTTACTCATCACACTAGCCAGTACTTAAATGCACCCGCATTTTCCATATTCACATCATCAAGCCTCTGTGTGCATTCAGTGACTTCATTTTTCTCGAAGACCACAACTATACTCTTCCCTGCATTCACCTTTAGATTCTGTTTCTTACACACTGTCTCAGACTCATTAACCAAACCTTGCAATTCCCTTTCGTTCACATTTAATAATACAGACTAATCTCCAAGCAACTGAACAGGAAGTTTCCAGAAGCTGCCCTTTCTCATTAGGACAGCTCCAACATCCACTGTCCTACCCTGTATCTCTATAACTCCATCCATGTACAGACTGAACAACCAGGGATACATGATATATATTTGTGTCAATCCAACATTGAGGTAGAAAAATTCTTTCAGTTCACTATCCATATGCACTGCAGCCTTTGTGCCGTCATGCATACTCTTCATGGCATTCAACAGCTTCCCACTTACTCCATTATTATATTCTAAATATTTTCCACATTCCTAGTCTATCTACTCTGCAATATGCTTTCTCCAAATCCACGAAGGCCACGACAACTTCTTTCCCATTTGTAGAAACTTTGACATTGACAAATATCTGATTTACACAACCCCTTCTCTTCCCATAACCTCCCTGTTCTTCTCAAACTCATTCCTCTGTCATTTCTTTAACAATGTCAATAAGTATCCTAACATATACTTTTCCTATTACACTAGCAAGACAAATACCATTATGGGTAAAACACACTTCTTTTTCCCATTTTCTTTGATACAGGGAAATAATTATACTGACTTCCAATCCTTCGGGACTCTACCTTCCTCCCAGGCTTGAGGCTTTCCCCATTTTGACTATTTTCATTGTTTCCACTTCTTCCACCCTACTGATCACTTCCTCTCTTATCTCCCTCCTCATCCCAGCCACTCCCCAGATACTTATACTTGCCCTACTTTCATTCCCTGTGTTTAATAATTTCTAAAAATGTTCTCGCAGTCTGCTCACATTCTCTCCCTTCTCTACTAGCAATCTACCATTTATATCTTTCACTCCCCTACTACCTTCTTTACCCTCTTGCGCATGCATAAGTTTCAGTATGTTTCCCGGCACACAATTTTACTCGACTGGCCGCCCACCCAGCCCGCCTGCCCACTGCTGAAAACATGTATTCTCGCCTTATTTTCGCCACCCAAACCTCAGTATACTGCCATGAAACCTATATCATCTTTTTCGTCGATGTTTGTTCTAGCTGATAAGCACAAAAAAAAAAAAGGAAAACACGAATGAAACTACGTTAGGCGGCCCTGAATAAACATTTTGTAATGTCAATTTCACTTCCCAACATCACAATTCGAATGTTTTCCATCATACAGCAAAATGTTATTTGAAGTTTAGAGAGAGAATTTCATGCCCATTCTAATGGGAAATAACCGGTTGTGATACGATTTGCAGTTTTCGAGAAAGTAGCCAAAAACTTAAAGCCATTTTATTAAAAAAAAATCTTTTTGTACAGAGAGCTTTTCCGCAAAACGTTTCTCTCACACCTTATGTTTTTATTTCATAGTATTGTATAGAAATTCATGAGCTTTCTCATGGTCCATGCAGATTTTGTATACACCACACAGGTTCTGAGTAAATAGCAAAAAACGACTGGGTACTCACTGCCGTGCATCACTTTCGTCATGCGTGCACAGCAAACGCTATATTCCCACCTCTGTAACAACGACTTTTTGTCAGAGACAGTGCATTGTTATGTCCTGTACATACGTACCATTTACTGCTCTGTATCATGGTTCTTACAGGAAATCGATACGTCCAATAGTTTTCGAGTATTTGGCCGACAAAGTGAGATTACTCCTCTGAGTGCTGGTTACTTTAATGCAAGCGAGAAATAAAACACACTCTGTTCCCCCACTTTTTCCCACATAATATGCTCTCAAAAGCTTTCATTTTGGTAACGAACATACGTATAAATCACTGATCTTTTACATGGTTTTTACAGGAAGTTGATAAGTTCAATAGTTTTCAAGTAATAGGACAACAAAGCTAGATTACTCTTCCAATCGCTACCTACTTTTACCGCAAGCAAAAAAAAAAAAAAATCACTGTCATCCCCTCCTTTTGCCTGAAGGCTATGCTCTCAAAGCCTTTTTCTTTTTTTTTCTTTTATGTACAGACTGTAAAATCTCCAAGGTTTGTTTTTATAATGTTATAACCTACTAGACATGAACATTACTTTTTTCTAGTTACTGCTGATGAAGCTGTACTTTCTGTCATATGTGTAATATGTAGGTGAAAATGGTTATTTGTGTGAAAAATATAGGGATAGTGATAATAGGTCAATGTACATGTAAAAAAAAAATGGAAAACTCACTTCCTTCAGGATTGTTGAGAGGCCTGAAGGACCTTGTAGGATTTGAAGATGAAGAGTTATGTAGTGTGTGTGTGTGTGTGTGTGTGTGTGTGTGTGCTCCACTAGGAAATACTTTGCTTGGTATGATACTGTTCGAAGCAATCACCCATGCAAAGCAGCACATCACAAACAGGACACATGTGACTTGTGTCTCTCCTCATCTTCGCCAGGGCACACAGGGCGCACCGGATCCTCCTCCGATTGGGGATCCTCTCCCGTCGATGGCCCAATTTGTGGTCCAACCGCACTCTGTCATTGATGACTCTCTGACGCTTGGTTGGATGTCCTCCCGGCCTTCCCCGGTCCTGTCGTCCTGGAGGTGCAGCTGCAGGGCTGGGCATGGCAGCAGCAGCAGGTTCTCTCGATGGACCAGGATCTGCAGTTGGTCGTCTCAGCACCCGTGCTGGTCATGTATGCGATAGTGGCTTTGGCTCCTGTGCTGGTCCTCCTCTTGGAGATGGTGTTGGCTCCTGTGCTGGTCCTCCTCTTGGAGATGGTGTTGGCACCTGTGCTGGTGCTGGTCTAGGAGACGGAGCTGGCCCAGGAGATGGTGATGATGGCACCTGTGCTGCTGCAGGTGCCACAAGTGCCGGAGGTCCTGCTGGCCGTTGGGTTTGGAAGGTCAGGGGAATGTGGATGACATGCCCTGTTGCGGGCCACTCTGCTTCATCAGAGTGGAGGAGCTTGTCCACTATCTCCTCCACAAATTCCAGCAGACTGACTGACCCAGTTGAGCACTTCTTGTACAGGGCGAACTCGTTCAAAATCGCCATCTGGATGAAATAGAAGGTTATCTTCTTGGTCCAATTCATGGTCCGCTGCTGAATGGGTTAGTATTGGACCATCTGGTCGAAGTGGTCCACCCCGCCCATGTGTCGATTGTAGTCCTCTACCACGACAGGCTTGTCCACGGTCTTCTGGACATAGGTTGTCCTACTGTCAGGACCCCTGGTCTTCCTTCGAACCTGCTTCTGGACTGTGCTTGTGCTGTGGAATGTGGAGACCATGTTCATTACGCATTTGTACTTCCACAGCAGCACTATCACACTGTCCTTGTGCATCGCTGCCATGACCCCCTCCGGCATGCTCTTGGTCCTTGCGATGTCCTGCAGCCGCTTTGGTGCTCCTCATGCCAGGCGTTGGTTCCCACACACGTAGGTTCCTGCACTGAAGAGGCATTCACACAGGGATACAGAGTTATAATAGTTGTCCATGTAAACTTTGTATCCCAGATTCTTCAGAGGTTCTATGAGGGTCCAAACGGTGGTCTCCAGTGCCTTCTTCTGCCCTGTATACACCTCAAAATTCCAGATGTACAGTACCTTGAGGAAGTATCAGCCAGGATATAAAATTTGATGAAATACTTCAAGGGCTTCATGGGGTTGTAGACGTGGAAGCTGAGGCACCCCTTCCATGCCAGTGAGCCCTCGTCTAGCCTGAGGTGCTCCTTGGGTAAGTGGGTGTCCTGGAATCGCTGAAGGAGGTATTCCATCACCGTGCCTGTCGCAATTGTCCTGGGGTATAGCAAGTGAGTTGAAGGTGTGGAAGTGTTCAGGATGGCCCTGAAATGCCTCCCACTCATCACTTGCTGGAAAAGGGGGTAGTTATGGAGACAGGATCTCCTCAAATAATGCCTGATGGTCAGCATATTCACTACCCCCATGAAGAAGTAGTCCCAGGGACGTGGCCATCTCCTCTTTATTACAGATGAACCATGCGTCCAACACAGTCCCCAGCAATGACATGTAGCTGTTGGTCTCGCGGGTGAAATACGTCAACAACTCTCTGGTGAAAAACAGCTGGAAGAACTAGAGAGGCATTGTTGGTGGATCCACCCTTATTCCTAGGGATCCTGTGAAGGGCCCATTAGCTGGTGTGAATGGGCCACTGCTACACCTTGGATCCTCTGCAGCAACACCTCCCCCAGTGGTGGCAGTGGGTTGGCCTACCAACACCCTTCTGCCTCCTCAGACACCCCTTGGCCACCCCCCCATAGCCGGGCCATGGACTATGCTGACCTCGTCGAGGTGGTGAGGGTTCCAATGATGAGGATGACGTGACTGTCTCCTGCTGCTGTCAAACATTGGGGGGGGATGAATGCTGTCAGAGACAGTGCCCTTGTCGACCAGGCAGGGGATGATGACAGTCGCATCCTGCACTAGTTGCGCCACAGACACTGCACCACGTGCAGGTTTCTGTGTCACTTAACTAGGCCCTACTACCAGTGACATGGGCTCGGCCAAGGGGGAATTGAAGCTAGAGGTGGAGAGACCACAATGGCTGCTGGAGTGAGAGGTCTGAGCAAAGGCGATGCCTGTCATCCAAGTAAAGATGATGGCTGGTTTGATGGTCCCAACACTGGTGGAGGTGGTGTCTGCTTCCGTCGTGGTAGGGGTAGGGGTAAAGCCTCCCGACGGGAATGGCATTGGATATTGTCCCAGTCCTCCTCACTTGAAGCATCGCTCAGCTGTTCCTCCTCCTCGCTCTCAGTCTCCTCCTTGAAGAGAACTTTCTGCCACTCCTCAGAAGACAAACCCACCTTCTCCATTGTGGCAAGCACTGACACACAGAAAATCCAGTACGAGCTGTTCAGATACAGCTGAAAATCAAAAGATATTATTTACTGTCACACAACTTCCATTGAGAGTAGCACTATACAAGTGATGTTATATCTTTCTGTATGGTCAACCGCTGCACCATTTACGAACAGTTCACATAAACGATAATTTTTCAGTGTCTTTGCATGGAGTAATACCTGTCCACTGTTGTCCGTGGGTGTGTGCCATATATATATATATATATATATATATATATATATATATATATATATATATATATATATATGGCATATATATATATATATATATATATGTATCTGTCTGTCTGTCTCTCTCTCACTATGTAATTGTAGTGATGGAGTGGCTTTGGATGTGTGTGTAGTCTGTGAACCAAGTGTAATTGGCCCACGTAAGCTGACTGGGTGCAAGTATACTTTATGGTATGCGACACTGGTTCAACCACAGCATCCCTTATGTCCGTCAAAACAGTACGTGGCCAGAAGAATGCTCCCAAAGTTTATTACCGTGATGGGGCGTGAACCCTCGTTCTTTAGTGTATGAAAATGCACACTTTACCACTGTACCACAGAGGCTCCATATATATATATATATATATATATATATATATATATATATATATATATATATATATTTATATATATACACACACACATACAATAAACCCTCAAAGATCCGGATTTCAAAGATCCGGATTTTGCGAAGCTCCGGAGCATTCCTTCGCAAATTTTCAGTTTAAAAAATAGGCTACAAGATACACAATTTATTAATTAAAATTTACAAAAAAATATAATTACACGTTATTATACTATCCTATTAATCTTATACTATACTAAATTTAATTTAAATTTTATCGGTTCTCCGGTATCCTTGCGTGAGGCGCACACATGTGAATGGGGGGGGGGGAACGTGGCCTTGAGGGGACAATGAGCTGAGGCAGTTAACCAAGTGTAAGTCGCAGGAACACATCGACCGAGTGAAAGCACAGTTTTCTTTCTTTACTTTCCACCATGGCTCCAAAGCGCAAACATATGGTGCTGTTTGTTTTTATTTTACATCAGGTTATACCTAAACCATCTTAAGTTTTCTTTCATATGAGCAAATTTATATAATTTCTGGAAGATCCGGATTTTTCAAGATCTGGACAGGGTTATAGCCCCAATTAGTCTGATCTCTGAGGGTTTACTATATATATATATAGATATATATATATATATATATATATATATATATATATATATATATGTAATTGTAGTGTTGGAGTGGCTTTGGATGTGTGTGTAGTCTGTGAACCAAGTGTAATTGGCCCACGCAAGCTGACTGGGTGCAAGCATACTTTATAGTATGCGACACTGGTTCAACCACAGCATCCTTTATGTCCGCCAAAACAGTACGTGGCCAGAAGAATGCTCCCAAAGTTTATTACCCTGGCGGGGCACGAACCCTCATTCTTCAGTGTATGACAATACACACTTTACCAATGTACCACAGAGGCTCCATATATATATATATATATATATATATATATATATATATATATATATATTTCCCTCCTTCCCCTAAGGTTCCCCAAACACATGATAGTATCTGTCAACGAGCAGTCATGACACATATCACAAACATTTTATTATAAAATCATAAATAATCAACAGTTGTCTTAGGAAGGTACAGTACCTGTCCACTGACGTCCGTCATTGCCCGGCGTCCTTACATCACCTGCACATCTGCCACTAAGATATCGCTGACATACGCTACACCCACATACCACAATGAACACTCGTGACACTTGTCACAAATATTTTATATAACTCATATATATTGTAATCAACAAATGTCTTAGCAAGGTACAGTACCTGTCCACTGATGTCCATCGTTGCCCGGGGTCTTTACATCTCCTGTACACCTGCCAGTAAGGTATCGCTAACCTATGCTACGCACCTACAGTATCCCACAACGAACACTTGCTACACATTTTATGTTCTTTGTACATAAAGTATAACTTCTCCCTAAATGTCTTAGCAAGTTACAGTACCTGTTCAATGATGCACTTTGTTGCCCAATATCCTGATGTCCCCACACACGTGTTTTTAAGTTTTCGCTAACCTGCACTACGCAGCCACAAATTTCCTTCACCGACACTCGCTACACATTTCATGTTCATTGTACATAAAGTATAACTTCTCACTAAATGACTTAGAAAGTTACAATACCTGTTCAATGGCATCCATCGTTACCCGGAGTCTCTACGTCCCCACACACCTGCTGCTAAGCTATTGCTAACCTACACTACACACCTACAGAAATCCATCACAGACACTGGCTGCACATTTCACGTTCATTGTACATAAAGTATAACTTCTCACTAAATGTCATAGCAAGTTACAGTACCTGTTCAATGGCGTCCATCATTGCCTGGCGTCCTTACATCACCTGCACACCTGCTGCTAAGTCATCACTAACCTACCCTACACACCCACACTATCCCACAACGAACACTTGATGCACATTTCACATTCATTGTACATAAAGTATAACTTCCCATTAAATGTCTTAGCAAGTTACAGTACGTGTTCAATGACACACGTGGTTGTCCAGCATCCTGATGTCCCTGCACACCTGCCTCTAAGGTATCGCTAACCTACGCTACACATCCACAGAATTCCTTCACGGACACTCGCTGCACATTTCATGTTCATTGCACATAAAGTATAATTTCTCATTAAATGTCTTTGCAAGTTACAGTACCTGTTCAGTGACGTCCGTTGTTGCCCGGCGTCCTTACATTACCTGCACACCTGCCGCTATTGTATCGCTAACCTACGCTACACATCCTGAAATTATCCTTTCATGAACACTTGCAACTCAATTCACGTACACTTTACACTAAATCACACACAAATACATGACTACCACAATGATTCCAGCCCTACCTCCACAAATATTTATGTTCCTTACTATGGTACAATGTGACAGTGATGCAGGACTTTCACCTCAAGATTTACGATGCATCGCTATACTGGCACACACCACACTCCTTCACGAACACTTGCAGAATGTTGGCTTTATATTTCACACAAATTCATATGAATATACAGTATCACAATCAAAATATCCATCCCTAAACACCTCTAATAATCCCTTCCCGACTATGGCATACAGGTAACACCTGCCTCATTCCACACTATGGCTATGGCATACGTAACGCATGCTATTTCCAATATATCACAAAGCAAGCCACTATAGCTTCACACACTATACAGTTTAGGCATTGGCTTTTTCTATATATGTATGTGTAGTCATAGCATAGGACTCAGGGAAGGCAGAGTGGCGAAACCCAGCTTCAGTAAACACGCATCTTGCCCCTAGGCCTAACGACTGATAATGGGCACCATTTCTTCTCAAGATATATATCTATGTTCCATTGACAAAATCACTTCAAATTATGCTCAGCAATAATATATTATCACACTCAGTTCATTGGGGCTTCAACTTGATTTAAAGGGACAGCACACGTGATGCAGCCTTACAGCCTGGCTCCTTGTGATTGACTGAGGTTTCTTGCTAGTGGCAAGCTCCGGGGAAGCCCTACAGTGTTGCCAAGTGTTTACCTCGGAAAAGGAATGCGCCCGCTAGAGCGCATCCAACTTTGACGCAAATTGGCCAAAAACTTTTCTTTTGATGGCGTTTTTTCAGCTTTTTCATGCGATTCACATGAATGTGCATTTATGTGCCAAACCACAAAGAACGCGATTTGTGTCAACGTGCCTGGGAGGGTTTATAATCCTATTTCTCTTTATTTGCTCCTAATTATCAAGGTATATATTACAGTGCACTGATGTCTATTTCAAAAGAAAAAAATTGTTTGCCATGAATTATTGAGTACTAAGGAACCTTTCAATGTTGAAATTCAATTCTAGCAGTGGGACTATCACTGTGGTAATAAACTTAGCTATCAAAGTACCAGTAATGATCTCCTAGGAGCCTTATTTGCCATCAATGAACGTATTCTTCCATATTACCTTTATTATGGTGTTATTTGTTACCATGTTGTCTGTGAGCAGCAATGGAAAACAACTCCCTTGTAGCCAAGTTTCCAGCACTGAACTGAGCATCTGCAACGATTCCCACAGATGATCTCTGGAACCTGTCAAGAAATATGACTCTTTATACATATATCTATATCTATCTATCTATCTATCTATATCTATCTATCTCTATATATATATAGATAGATAGATAGATAATATTTGAGTGGTCGTTATTAGTTGGTAAAAAATGGAATGACGGAATTCCACTGCTTGCTCCCCCTGTAGTAGTTTCACTTAACACAAAAACTGAAAACTGAAAGTTTGGCCCCAGTCACCCTTCATTTAGGGGCCACCCTCAACTGGTAAAGGGGATGACCTTAATAAAACAGCCCTTAATGCACATTATGGAGCCAGAGCAAACATGAGTGAAAACCACTTTTTTTGTATTTTACTTGTTTCAGTAAGCACTAATCACACTAGGTACACATGGATCATCATTGCCATACAAGGCGTAGGTTCTGTGGGGGTGGCATCATTATATTCACTGACTGATGATCACTCCTTGAGCAGGGCAGACTTTATCAGAACGGGGTGGCTTTGGCAGTGGTCAGCAACAACTGGCAGCAGGAACTGGAGCAAGCTTGCCAGTGTGTATGAAACGTAATCTGTGTAACGAATGTACTGTACAATTCCAGCTATGACTTATGCTTGTGAGACCTGGAAACTGAAAAAAAAAAGGAAAAATAAACTAATCCATTCTCAGAGAGCAATGGAAAGGTCATTGTTGGGAATATCTTTAAGAAACAGGAGAAGGGGTGAGACAGCAGACTACAGTCAAAGACATTAGAAGAGTTATAAAAGTACAGAAATGAAGGTGGGCTGGCCATGTGGCAAAAATAAGTGATAACTGATGGAGCAAGAGGCTGACTGCCTGGACACCAAGAGACTGTATGTGTAGCAGAAAAAGGACAGACCAGCTTTATATATATATATATATATATATATATATATATACACACACACCCACTGCAAACTTACTTAGGACCTACACACAGACACAGATTTACTATGGGAGAGTTGTCCATCTTTGCTTTATATTTCCACCTCTACTAAGTGAATTTTTGGGCAAGAAGTAACTGGCAACTCCTCTGATGTTGACGGGAGGTGGTGAAACACTCAGCACGTCAGCGCTTGCCCAGAAGCGAGAGTGGGAGTATATGTTCCAGTCGCTCCCAGCTTGCACCTACCTCTTTTTTTTCGTATGCTTTACTGTTTGTTCTGCAATTTTCCTAGAGTCGAGTTGTCATGCCTGGATAGCACTGCTCTAGGGATGAGAGGGTCCGTATCATTGCACAGAGACAGGATAATGTCCCTATCAACATGATTTGTGAATGTACTGGATGCACAAAGTCAACCATCATGAAGATTCTTGCTGCAGTGCATGGCCTGCCACCTGATGTACCAGAGCACAAGCATGTGGTGGAAAGAATAGGACAACTTACGCTTCTGAAGAGGGAAGTAATCAAGAATCCTTGACTGACAGCAGGAGAATTGAAGAGAATGCATCCCCAGCTATTACAAGACATCTCAAATCGAACTATCCAACACCACTTGCAGAAGGCACTGGGTTTTCCAAGCAGCACTGCAATCAAGAAACTGCTTCTTACTGACTACATGAAGTAGCGCATTCAGTTTGCCAAGAAGTATGCACACTGGACATCGGGTGAGTGAAGAAAAGTTATGTTTTCTGATGAAAGCACATTTCAGGTGTTCCAAGTGCATTCTGCCAAGGTTCGTCACCCTGCCTCCCATGGTCAATATGACGCTGCTTACATGGTGCCGACTGATAAGCATCCACAATCAGTAGTGGTATGTGGGTGTTTCTCAGGTGAAATGGGAAGGGGAGGCCTCTACTGTCTTCCTATCAACGAGATGATGAATGGTGGCTGGTACATTCAGGTTCTGAAAGAACATTTGTTAAACTTTTCTGCAATTAATGGTTGCAACTTTTTCATGCAGAATTCAACTCCATGTCACAAGTCAAGAAAAGTGAAAAAAAGCTTCAGGATAATCGGACTGAGGTCCTCGACTAGCCTGGCAACAGTCCGGATATAAATCCGATAGAAAGCTACTGGGCAAAGATGAAGAAAATCATTGCAGAGAAGAAGACACCCAGTCCGGACAATGTCAAGACTAAACTGACAAGTTTGGTGCAAAGAAATGTCCTTAGATTACTTTTGAGATCTAAGTGATTCCATGCCAAAACGCATCCAACTAGTCCCGAAAAACAAGGGAAACATGATTTCCTATTAATGAATGACATTTTATGAACAAACACTGGTATATGATTTCTGTGTTTTTTAATACCTTCTTGGAGGAGGTCCTAAGTCAATTTGAGGTAGCTATATATAATTATATAACTATACCTAACTATCTATCTATCAATCAATCTATCTATCTATCTAATTATATATATATATATATATATATATATATATATATATATATGGAGCCTCTGTGGTACAGTGGTAAAGTGTGCGTTTTCGCACACTGAAGAACGAGGGTTCGCGTCTTGCCAGGGTAATAAACTTTGGGAGCCTTCTTCAGGCCATTTACTGCATTGGCGGACACAAGAGGTGTTGTGGTTGAACCAGCGTCACATACTATAAAGTATGCTTGCACCCAGTCAGCTTGCACGGGCCGATTACACTTGCTTCATAGACTACACACACATCCAAAGCCACTCCAACACTACAATTACACTTACAAGCACTTCTCACCCTACGTACAATCTCTACTAGACAGCCTAAGCCACTTGGTAGAGATACATTGGCTGTATCGTCCTCACTTCGGTCGGTATAGGCCCATCCTGCAGCGGACACACAAAAGGCTGATGAGATTATATATATATATATATATATATATATATATATATATATATATATATATATATATATATATATATATTTTCAGTGGCATAGTTACCCCAGTAGCGAATGGGTGAAATAGAAGATAAGATGATAATGAAAGGAGAGAGAAGCGAGCCATTAAGAACAATTAAATCTTTTCTCTTATCAGTTTTGCTGCCTGTAATGGGTAACCCTAGTCCCCACATGTATTTACCCAGCTGTCAACACTTGCCTTCTCAACTAATAACACACCAGAAGTTTTTCTCACAAATTATACAGAAGATTCCTCTTGTCCTTGAAATACTGGGTGTGACATAATGTGGGAGGAGCAAAGTAGGGATGTTTGCCAATTAGAAGCTTAAGTGGCGCTTTTGTCACGTTTTTGATGGCACGCAATTGGTTCTGTGTGGAGTGTATGAGGCCCTCATTGGTAGCAGGTGCCTTTATTGTTTCTGTATGGACAGAGATTATTTTTAAGACAGCCCAGTGGGTAATTAGCTGAGACAGCCTAGTGGCTAATTAGCTAAGAGAGGCGGAGTAAGCCTCCTTAATAAGGTCAAGGAAAATGTGAAGAGACACATCTTTGTCTCTTTTTGTACAGACACGCATTTCGTGTCATTTTTTGGACACATTTGTACACATTTACCGTCATGTTACACTTTTGTCACATTGTGTTGCACTTTTCCCCAACACTACTCACTATGTTACTTTGACAGCAAAACACACTGTTTGTGCACCATTTCCCATTTTTGGTTCACTCCTCCATTTACGCTAGTGTGTGATTTATATCTGGATTTAACCTCGAAGTCTCCACGTTTCCTCATGCTTTGTGAGTACTTAGCTTCTACTGAGTGTATTCTGGTTAGGTAAGAAATAACTTGTTTTATATTTGTATTATGAGGCCTAGATGAATCCTCCCTTTTGTAAAACGAACCCTGGTTTCTTTTTTGGTTGTTTATGTTATAGTGTACAGTAAAGTTAAGTTAGTTTTCTTGCATGCTTTACCTTATCCCTTTTGGTGCTTAATTAAGGGTTAAGAGTGCACCGTAATATCTATCTATCTATCTATTGCCAGACGCCTCAATCCCGTTTGGGGTGGCCACAAACAAATCGCCTCCAAGTCGCCCTGTCCCCCGCCATTTCACTCCCCTGCTCCCAACTCACACACCCCTCTCTCATATATCTCTCCACCCCATCTCTCCATCTCATCCTCGGCCTCCCCTTCCCTCTTTCCCCCTCCACCTCACTCACATACACTCTCTTCGTCAGTCTTTCACCCTCCATCCTCTCCACATGGCCAAACCACCTCAGTGTGTTCCTCATAACGCTTCCTATCACATCCACATCAACACCACAACGTTCCTTTATATCCTCATTCGTCAGCCTGTCTCTCCATGTGACTCCACAGACTCCTCTTAAATAACTCATTTCCACGGCTTTCACTCTTGACTTGTGTCCTTCCAACAACGTCCAAGCTTCACTTCCGTACGTTAGAGCTGGTATCACAATACTGTCATGTAGTAACTTTTTCACTTCCATGCTCACTTCCCTGTTTCTTATCACTGCTTTCAAAGAACCCCCATATCAATTTGGCGACCTCCTGGCCAGGATAGCTCTGTGACATAATATTGGCAACCTTGGCCACATACTCAGTGCTTACTCTTACCTACTTAACTATAATCAGTAATCATGGTCCTAATGAGTGATAGTGAAGTGAAAGCATTTTTTGGATTTTAAGCCTTCCCCAACCAGAGTGAAAACATTCACAAAACACGAGCTCATATTGCTTGCCCAGGCCTTACAGTTGAAATTTCCTGCCTCAGTCACTAAGACTAAGTTACCTGATTTAATATTGGACACCATGTTTGATCAATGTGAGTCTCCTATAGCTAGTTCTGAGCCATTTGATACTGCACAAGGTATTGACCCTGAGCCTTTTGCATCGGAGATACCTGGCCCTAGTGATTTTTCTTCTCATGATACTGGTGACAAAGTGCAACGTGAGTTAGCCAGAATTAAGCTGAGGGAACTTGAAGTGCAAGCCAAAATGAAGGAAATAGAATTACAGGCTCAAATGAGACAAAAGGAAATAGAAATACAGGCTCAAATGAGACAAAAGGAAATGGATCACGAATACAGACCGACGTACCCTGATAGTTTACCTAGAGCTAGAAGTTCATCTGCCAGGGAATCTTTTGATATTGCTAGGAATATTAAGCTAGTACCTCCCTTTAATGAGCAAAATGTCACTAAGTATTTCCATATGTTTGAAAAGGTGGCAGGTCGTCTCTCGTGTCCAAAAGACTCTTGGACAGTTGGACAGTACTGCTGCTGTGTTTTGAAAGGAAAGGCTCAAGAGGCTTATATTTCTTTATCTGTTGATGAAAGTGCTAACTATGATTGTTTAAAAGATGCCATTCTCAAAGCATATGAACTCGTGCCAGAGGCATATAGGCTTATATTTAGATCCACCTTTAAACAGAAAGATCAGACTCATGTGGAATATGCTAGAGTACTCACAGACTTATTTGATCAATGGTTGCATTCTAAGAAAGTTGATGATATCTGTAAACTTAAAGAATTAATGATCTTGGAGAACTTCACTGGTAAGATAGATAAGTATATGGCTACATTCCTAGTGGAGAAAGATTTAGATACCCTAGCTGAGGCTGCTGTTGTAGCAGATAATTATTGTATAATTCATAAGCATGACCGTAAGCGTCAGTTATTTGTTAAGGGTAGGAGAGTGAACCAACCAGTTTTTGTGAACCCTTCTTCTGGTAAAGGCAAGTTAATGTCAAGTGACACTAGAGTGAACACTGCAACCCCAGAACATGTTAGTTCTACGAAAGTAGATGAGGACAGAGTTGCCAGAGGGTCAAGAAAAAGTGTCAGGTTTTGCCAGTATTGCCAGAAAACGGGGCACTTGGAGGATTGGTGCTGGAAAGAACGAGGGAAAAGTTCTAATGTGAAACCTATTACTTTGGTAAACTCTTGGGAATCTTTTGACACCAACAGAGAGCAGCCACCCACAGATATTGTTAGCGGTACTCAAACATTACCCCAGTAGGTGCATATTGTTGATAAGGCCAGAGTGGAGCCGTCAGTGGTGGATAGACAGACTCCTGTAGAGCCACTGTTAGACACTAGTAAGTCTGGAGCAGTTCAGCCGTCAGGTTCAGGTGAGAGTGGTAATAAGACTCTATCAGAGTGTCCCCCAAGCAGCACTCAAAGTGACTCCTCCCCAGGTCATTTACTTGCTACCTTTATTTCTAAGGGGTTAGTTTCAGTTGATGGAAAAGGTGGTAAGGTAGTCACTATACTTATAGACACAGGAGCTTCACAGACACTAATGTTGAAGAGGATTGTTGATGTAGCTGACCCTAATGAATGTGTCTTGCTACAGGGTATAGCTGAGTTTGTATCTGTTCCCCTAGTTGAGGTGAAGCTCCAGTCAGAGTTAGTTACTGGTTCAGTGCGTGTGGATGTTGTTGACCAGCTTCCTGTACAAGGGGTCACTTTCCTTTTGGGTAATGACCTGGCGGGAGGACAAGTGAGTGATGTTCCTTGCGTGTCAAAAACTCCCCTGAGTGAGGATAGGACTAAAGAGTTGGAAGATACATGTCCTAAATTGTTTCCTGCATGTGCTGTAACTAGAGCTATGATGGCAAAAGCCAGCCATGAGAACGTTGACGGTAATGGCACTGGCAATGCCGATGATGATATTGGGCTTGATGACACCTTTTTTTCCCAGGTAAATGACTCAGAGGTTGATGATTCTCCCCAGACTGATGCAAGTGCAAAGTTAGCTGATATGCAAAGATCTGATCCAGAGATTGTCACTTTAATTGACTCAGCAGTTAGAGAAAGTGAATTTGACTCTGAAATGACTGTTATTAAGGCCAACTAACGGGTTAATGAGAAGATAGAGACCTCCTAGTGTTGCTCATGATAACGAGTGGGAGACTGTACATCAGGTGGTGGTTCCAAGACCCTATAGGCGAAAAATTATGTCCATTGCTAATGATTCTTATTTAGCAGGTCACTTAGGGATGAGGAAGACTTTCCCGCATCTGGCAGCATTTTTACTGGCCTGGAATCCGTCGAGATGTCTCCCGGTTCTGTAGGTCATGTCACACCTGTCAGCTAGTCGGTAAGAGCAATAAGCCCATCCCTGCAGCTCCTCTGATTCCTCTACCTGTATTTGAGGCCCCGTTCACTAAAGTCCTTGTGGACATTGTTGGCCCTTTGCCTAAGACCTATTCAGGCCACCAGTACATCCTCACAATGTTAGACATGGCCACTAGATATCCTGAAGCCATTCCCTTGAGAAATATTTCAGCTAAATTGATTGTAAAGTAGTTGCTGACCTACTTTACACTTTTTGGTCTCCCTAAGGAAGTGCAGTCAGATCAAGGCAGTAATTTTAATTCCAAACTGTTCAGACAAACCCTTAAGGAGTTAGGAATCTCACAGATCACTTCCTCAGCATATCATCCTCAGAGTCAAGGTGCATTAGAGAGGTATCACCAAACTTTGAAGAGTATGCTCAGGAAACTATGTGTTGATGAAAAGGAATGGGACAAGTGTTTGCCTTTCCTACTTTTTGCAACCAGAGAGGCACCGAGCGAGTCCTTGGGCTACTGCCCATTTCAGTTAACCTCTCTGTGGCTGCCGGCATCGAATAATGTTAAGCCGATCAATGGCCGCAGACGTCATTTGAGTGCGGCCTATAACAAACTGCAAAAATTTTTGGGAAGTGAACGAACGTTTTGAACGTCTTCAGACTGACTTACACTACACTCCCATACACCTCATCAAGCAGTTCAAACCCTGCTCCTGTGAGTGGATTTTCGATTTTTTCGCTCCTAGCCATGCCTAAACAAGCACAACTACACCCATTATCTTGACCCAGGCAGAACATATCATCTTTGTCCCCTCTTGCAAAACACACACAACCACCTGCTTATGATTATGAGGTAATACTGTACAGTCACATATAAAACAGACATGATAATAAGTGAAAAATACATTTTTTTTCTTAGTATCTTTACCTATTTGCTCAGGTTTGTTGTAATGGTTTGGATCATTTGATGCACTGCAACTTGTAGAAAACTGTGAAAACCTTCGGGAAGTGAACCAAAATATGAGACATGAGATTGACCTTGACTTCACCCTCTCACATATCATCTGTCAGTTCACCACCTGCTGTCATGACGAGTGGATGTACGATTTTTTCGCTCGTGGCCATGCCTAAAAACACATAGTTACACCCATTATCTCGACCCAGACAGAAAATACAATCTTTTTCCTCCCTTGCAAAACACATACAACCACCCTGTTTACGAGACAGCAATACATATTGCGAAAATAACAAGGTATAACGATGAAGATGAACGTAAAATGATAAAGATGAACATGTTATTACAGAAACAGTACGTTTTCCCCCGTCGGTAAACTTGTTTATTTCTGCTTTGAATCTGTATTCGTAATAATTAGACTTCTGAAACTGAATTACGATTCTATTTTTAGCCATGCTTGTGGTGTGGGAGCTCGAAGTTGCGACTCAACCTCCACATTGCTAATCGGATCTGACCCTCCACGTTATTCTCCTGTGGCAGAGTCTAACCTTGGAGGACGTGCAGTTTTCTCATTTAGGACCGAAAATTCAACTCTTTCGCTCCCTTGTCCAAGCATGGGCACAACGATAACGTAAAAAATAACTCGAAACTACCATAAACATATTTTATATCAAAAAGGTGCAAAAGTATTCATAACAATTTAATTCCAGCCATTCCTAATAGATTATGTACTGAAATCATTCGATATCATCATATCTCATATATGCACAACATTTCAGCACCATTTGTATTGTTTTGGGAGGTAAAAAAAAATAACACCTGCCCAGTTGCGTTGCGGCAGCGCCCCTGGGTGGCAGATATCGGTTGCCGATATTTCTGCAACTTCCGCGCTCCACTGCAAGCAATAAAATGCGTCTAGGAAGCTGGGATTTGCACTGTTAGGTCCATCTGAACTTTCTCTTCAATATGGCAAGAAAAAAAAAAACAATTTTCGAAACTTCAAAAAATGGCCCCGGCATCAGCCTGGCGTTCACGGAAAATTCCAGGCATTCGGCCACGGAGGGGTTAATCTTTGGCCATGAAATAAGAGGTCCTATTAATCTCCTGAAAGAACAATGGGTCAAGGATGATGACTAAATTAACTTGCTTGACTATGTGTCAGAATTTAAAGAAAGACTGGCCTATAGTATGGAAGTAGCCAGGGCACACTTGAAGTCCTCTCATGAGAAGATGAAGAAGTGGTATGACCACTCTAAGAAAGTTAGGCACATTGTGTTTCACCCAGGTGATCAAGTTCTTGTCTAGCTTCCCATTCATGGTCAGCCTCTGCAGGCCCTTATCTTGTGGAAAAGAGGGTAGGTGAAGTAAATTATGTCATTTTAACCCCAAACCGTAGGAAGGAATGAAGATTGTGCCATATAAATATGTTGAAGGAGTAGCCTACCACAGGCGAGATGTGGACCCCTCTAGTGCTGCATGCATGGTGTCGGCTATCGAGTTTGCGGACCCCCTTAGTGCTGCATGCTTGGTGTCGACTGTCGAGTTGGCGGAGGATGAGGGCTGCCCTTTGACTCTGGACCAGATGACCAGTTGGAGAGAAAACCAGGAAGCTTGGAGCACACTGACTGATAAACTTCCCGCTTGACTGCAGAGCAGTGTGCTGAGTTTGTTGCCCTTCTCAGGAAGTTCCCTGATGTCTTCCAGGACACCCCAGGATGGACAGGAGTGGCACAGCACAACGTGGATGTTGGAGATGCCAGCCCTGTAAAGCAGTCCCCCTACCGGGCTAGTCCTCAGAAGCAGACCATCATTTGAGAGGAATTGAACTACATATTGCAGGGGTTAATCGAGTCCTGTCAAAGTGAGTGGCACTCCTCGGTCATAGTGGTTCCAAAACCCGATGGGTCACATCGCTTTTGTATTGATTATCGTAAAGTCAACTCTCTTACTAAGACTGATACTTACCCACTTCCTAGAGTAGATGATTGTGTGGACGCGATAGGTAGTGCTAAGTTTATCACAAAATTAGATTTAATGAAGGGATATTGGCAAGTCCCACTCACAGAAAGGGCCCAAGAAATTTCCTGTTTTGTGGTTGGTGGCAGGACTTATTAATGTAAAGTCATGCCCTATGGTATGAAGAATGCTCCTGCCACCTTCCAAAGGCTGATGAATGATCTCACCAAGGATGTTGAGAATTGTGTTACTTACATTGATGATGATGATATTTTTAGCAACACCTGGGAACAACACTTGAGCCAACTAGATGCCTTGCTTCAGAGACTGTCCTCTGCTAATTTAGTGCTTAATTTAGCTAAATGTGAGTTTGTGAGTGTCACTGGGTTTTTAAAATAAATGCTAAATATTATTTAAATGATAATAATGTTCAATAATATTGCAGAGCAAGGACAATGATTGTCTTGCTAAATCAAGCAACGATTACTTTACGCTGACTTGCTTCACACGATTCTCTAAGAACGAGAATTTATAAACTTTCTCAACAGTACACAGCAGAGACTAATTATTCAATTGCTGTTTATTAGTACTGTTAGCCTCTGGAGAAAGTTACTTCACCCCTGACAATAAATAACTAATACTAATAATAGTATCAGGTTCTTGCTGATGCTTAACTCCTAGGAGGCACAACGGATTTTAAGCTTATTACACAAGACTGTCCTAAGTACCAGTTATGAATGTCAAACGTTTATGCAAGCTAGGAGCTATAAGAGAAATAAGCTTAATTGCGGAGAAATGAAACAAGAGTTTACATTACATTAAGCTCAAACAAAAGAACTGTTAAATTTATTGATCACAAAATAAATTTAACGTTACATATCAAAGTCAAATTAATGAGATCGCACTCACTCACTCACTCAAAAGCTAAATTCTTATGCCTAAGAAAAACACCTTAACTAAACTCTTAAGATTAGGAAAACGAAAAGAAATACTGGTCAATGAATGCTGTGTATCACCCAAAGAAGGGTGGGAGCATGGAGAACTGTAGTCTAGTGGAGCTTGGGTTGACCTCTCACACTGCTGGAGCACAGAACCTCTCTCCATCAAAGCAAACACTGGACTGAGTAAGTCGTGGGAAAGAAAAGGGGAGCATTAGGCCACATTTTTTAATGGTCGAGTGAGCGAAACGTGCCCAAAACAAATCGCTCAGTGGAAGCGCTAATGTCTCACACAAAGACGATCACTTATGACACTGAAGAATTATTTTGACAAGGGTTCCGTCCGAATGAGCGGTTAACTGAAAGATAAACTGGGATTCCACTTGAGTTTGCGGTTCCCCACAAAAGCCAATGTCACTAGCTGACTTGTGACATTACGCCCCATCAAAATCAAATCTTTTTTCCTTCAGAAAAAAGATTTCAATATGCATACATATAAATCCTAACTCAGTCACACAAGATTCACACTGTGGTGTGTATGCTATCCTGCAACAGGAGAAAGTTCCAGTCACCAGGGAGCGAAAAAAAACTCGTATTTACGTTAATAGAAGCAAGCTTGAGGGAAAAAACTCCGTGACGACGGTGAAAATCCTGTACTCAGGTCAAACTGAGCGAAAAGTCACTACATTTACACTGACAACTAATTGTTGTGTAGCGTGATGTATGTAATACATGGTGTAGGTGTAACAGTTGTGGTGTAACTGTACCTACGTGTAAAATGACTCAGTAATATTAATAATATGACGATGATGAAGGCAGAGGAGAAGAGGCGGCAGCGTGCAGCAGACGATCAGCTGGCCCGCACAGCAAAACTGCTATGCCCATTGCTGTACCTGCAAAATCAATTGAGGTGGAGCATCAAAAATGTCAATGAGACAGAAATTTTATTATGTTACAATTACTCTCTCTGCCTAGCAGTCAGTGCTACGAAGTACATTCGAGGTCGCCATTATCCCCCTTAACCTACAGTACTTATATTAATATCGGGGAGCTGAGAATCCTTGTGCAAACTCGGGTCTTCCATAGCCTCGAGTCGCCTCTGCAGAGTTCTCACTTCCCCCTTAACCTACAGTACTTATATTAATATCGGGGAGCTGAGAATCCTTGTGCAAACTCAGGTCTTCCATAGCCTCGAGTCGCCTCTGCGGAGCTCTCACTTCCCCCTTAACCTACAGTACTTATATTAGTATCGGGGAGCTGAGAATCCTTGTGCAAACTCTGGTCTTCCATAACCTCGAGTCGCCTCTGCGGAATTCTCTCATCCTCCTTAACCTACGGTACATAATATGTATGTACAGGCCCTGGACATACTGTGTCCTGTGGGGCCAACAAGTGAGACGTCAGGCCTGCACCCACTTCTCCACTACCCTGTCTCTCAACTGTCTCAGAGATTACGTGTGTGGTTATGAACGGCACAGGAAGGACATGTCCCAGATTAGTGGTGTTACTTTGACACACACTGCAGGAACGCACGAAACTATCTATGTCTCGTCCCATCCCTGGCCAGAAAAAGTCAGCTCGGATACGGCCCTGGGTCTTCCTTTTGCCCATGTGACCTCCTGAGGCTGAACAATGACCCCATTGTAACACTGCTAGGCGGTACTTGGCGGGAACGACAAACTGCATTCGAACCTCGCCCTCAGGTGTTCGTGACTCACGGTAGAGCCGTCCTTGTTTACGAAGGAACTTGGCTCGACCTCCCTGTGAATACTTAATCACTCGACCCTTTTGTTTGTTCCACACGGCAGCAAGTGTTGGGTCAGAATGTTGTTCTTGTACAAGTTGACTACACATCAGATCTTGCGGCGATTCAGTGATCACTGGGGTGACACAGTCTGGAGCCTCAGCCATGGCTCGTGTTACCGCAGCAGCCGAAATCTGAGTAGCGTCATGTTCGGTGCAACTATCCTTGACACTGGGAATGTTACCTACTATAAGGTCAAATAGAGGTTCTGGCATGACAACTGCAAGTGTCGTACCAGTATAAAATGGAGATGCCACCTGGATACATGCCTCAGGGAACAATCTCACTGATCCATCAATAAGGTTTGCATGGATCTGTCGACCTGTGTACTGCTCAGGCCGAACTAAACTCTGCTTGACAGAGCAACCTGAGGATCCATTATCTCTCACGACCTTCACAGGGATGCCTCCCACAAACCCTGGCTGAACAAGGAAGGTACTGTCACCTGTGGGAGGGCCTGTGGAGGAAGCAGCTAGCCACTCATGAGGCTGCTGAATTGATGTGGCAAACATTGTGCCTTGAGAATTATGTACTTGAGGCGTTATACTCACTGCCTGTGGAGATGGAACATTAGCCATCTGTGGAGGGGGGTTCACTGTCACTGTGAGACTAGTGAACTGTGGGGAAGTACCCATACTGGTAGGAATGTGACCACGGTGCTGCTGCTGAGGAATGAAGGCTGTGTTCGCTTCCTGCCTCTTTTGAGCTGGTGGTGAAAAAGTTTGTCCCGACGGTCAGTTGCGTGGCTGATACTGCTGCTGGTTAGGGTACTTGTTATACCTCTTCCACTCAGGTTTCTGAGTGTTTTGCCCCTAGTCCTTCCACTGCGGTTTTGGACCTTGGCCATTATTCTGAGAATGGCCTTGTTGCTGGGGTTCAGTCTGAGATGGCTTCCCAGATTTATCAGGTTTTCTGTTCCAGGTGTTTTGCTTAAGAGTTTGGTATCCATATGCAGTGAAATACGCGTCAGCCTTCTCTGCCATTTGGCTGGCATCTTTCACCTGGCAGATCTTAAGCTGTGCTATGAGCTCAGCAGGCCACGACCTCTCTAGCTGTTTACACAGCATAAGGTCAATTATCCCCTCACGCGTGGAAGGAGTTTCATCTTTCTCCATCCACTCACCTAAGTAAGCAGTGAGACAGTTGAGGAACTGGACAGCTGTCTCCTTGTCTTGGAGACGAGCTCGCATGAACTGAACTTTGGCGTCGTCTACTGTGAGACCATACACCTTAATGAGTGCAGCTTTCATCATCTCATACGTGAGATTGTCTCCACGAATTCTGTGGAGAATAACGAGGGCAGGGCCCTCAAATAAACTAAGAAATTGGAGCTGCTTAGCTGCCTCATCCAGTTGATACATGTCTGCCATGTCCTCAAAATGAGCTATGTACGGCTCGATTCGCTCGCTTTCCTTGTATGGAGGAAGCTTGATGCGTGGGGTCGCCAGGACATGTGCAGGAAGAACGCTCGTGGAGCTTTGACCAACTGTACCGGATGTGTCTGAAGCCAAGGAATCTCGCTTGAGCTTCAGCATTTCATATTCGTGTTTTTCACGTGGTTCTCGCTCGGCACATTCGTGCTTTCGTTCTCTTTCACGTTGTTGTAACTCGTATTGACGTTCTCTCTCTCGTTCCTCACGCTGTTCTCGCTCATGTTCTAAGTCGAGTTCGCGCTGTTTTCGCTCGTGTTTGCGCTCCTTTTCGCGTTCCTCACGCTGTTCTCGCTCGTGTTCGCGTTGGATTCTATGCTCTTCACGAGCATCTTTCTCACGTTCTTGCTCGTAATTAAACCGTGAGAGAAAGTAACTCTGAATTTTCTCTGGGTCAGTGAGACCCATTTCTTTAGCTTCCTGTACATAGACACTGGCTGCCATGGTGCTAATTTATTAAGCAAACCGAACTGAGTACTGACTGCTTCGCAAAAGAATGCTAATAACACAAGCAAAGAATACAGACACAAGCTAGTGGTGACCAGTCTTATCTAGTTAACTCGAAAAGAATAAAGCAAAAATGCAAATGACTAGGAAGACTCAATAATTAACGCAATGGGTACGGCGGCTACCCAGGAGCGAATAAAATCGTCTGGCGTTACCGAGAATAAAGAACTAAATTGAGTTAAGTAATCTATTGATTAATAAAGCAAAAATTCACTTACTAAATTAACGCTAACCACCAGTAAACTTGTGCCAATAAACTTTAATGATAAATACCTAAATATGAACGAGTGAGCACTATCTCGTGAATAGCTTTAGAGCTAGGAGTTAATATCCTAGAATGAGGTCGCCAGTTGTCATGGGGTTTTTAAAATAAATGCTAAATATTATTTAAATGATAATAATGTTCAATAATATTGCAGAGCAAGGACAATGATTGTCTTGCGAAATCAAGCAACGATTACTTTACGCTGACTTGCTTCACACGATTCTCTAAGAACGAGAATTTATAAACTTTCTCAACAGTACACAGCAGAGACTGTTTATTAGTACTGTTAGCCTCTGGAGAAAGTTACTTCACCCTTGACAATAAATAACTAATACTAATAATAGTATCAGGTTCTTGCTGATGCTTAACTCCTAGGAGGCACAACGGATTTTAAGCTTATTACACAAGACTGGCCTAAGTACCAGTCATGAATGGCAAACGTTTATGCAAGCTAGGAGCTATAAGAGAAATAAGCCTAACTGCGGAGAAATGAAACAAGAGTTTACATTACATTAAGCTCAGACAAAAGAACTATTAAATTTATTGATCACAAAATAAATTTAACATTACATATCAAAGTCAAATTAATGAGATCGCACGCACTCACTCACTCAAAAGCTAAATTCTTACGCCTAGGAAAAACACCTTAACTAAACTCTTAAGACTAGGAAAACGAAAAGAAATACTGGTCAATGAATGCTGTGTATCACCCAAAGAAGGGTGGGAGCATGGAGAACTGTAGTCTAGTGGAGCTTGGGTTGACCTCTCACACTGCTGGAGCACAGAACCTCTCTCCGTCAAAGCAAACACTGGATTGAGTAAGTCGTGGGAAAGAAAAGGGGAGCACTAGGCCGCATTTTTTAACGGTCGAGTGAGTGAAACGTGCCCAAAACAAATCACTCAGCGGAAGCGCTAATGTCTCACACAAAGACGATCACTTATGACACTGAAAAATTAATTTGACAAGGCTTCCGTCCAAATGAGCTGTTAACTGAACGATAAACTGGGATTCCACTTGAGTTCGTGGTTTCCCACAAAAGCCAATGTCACTAGCCGACTCGTGACAGTGAGGGCTCGAGTGCACTACCTAGGTTATGTGGTTGGTTTAGGCCAGTAAGTCCACCTGATGTTAAAGTTCATGCCATAGTCAATTCCCCCCAACCCAAAAATAAGAGAGAGTTGCAACGATTCTTGGATATGGTAGGTTACTACAGACGTTTTGTCCTGAACTACTCTGATCTTGTAGCTCCCCTCACTGATTTGTTAAGAAAAGGAGTCAAGTATGAGTGGAAGCCAGAATGTGAGGAAGCATATTCTAAAGTCAAAGCCATCCTATCAAGGCACCCAGTGCTTCAAGCTCCCAATTTTGATAAACCCTTTAAATTAGCTGTTGATGCCAGTGGCCTAAGGGCCGGCGCACTTTTGCTTCAGGATAATGATGAAGGCTTTGAGATGCCTGTGTTCTATTTTAGCAAAAAGTTCAATATGGCCCAGAGAAATTATTCAACTATTGAGAAAGAACTCCTTGCACTCATACTTGCCCTTCAACACCTCTCTGTATATGTTGGTCCAGGGTCAGGTGATGTAGTGTACAATGATCACCACCCTCTGAAATTTTTGTCCCGATTTAACCCGCCCCATCCCGACGTTTTTGGACCTTTTTTTTTTTTTTGGCTCAAACATCCGCTTTTGGTGAGAAACATTGAAAATTCATAGAGAAATCGCTCACCTGAGGTTTAAAATACTCATTTTAGGTTCGAGTACTTCCTTACCTGACTGGGTTTTCTAACACGCTGGCACCAAAGAAAACGAGTTCTATGGGAGGGTAACTATTTTATCCACTCATAAACAGTATTTATTTATTTACTTAGTACGAATTTATATGTAGTACAAGAGTATATTGGTTTTCAAACAGTAATATAGGCATTATAAGCATTGTTTCACTCACTAACTCATCACCATTCATGACCTTTTTTTCCCACATTACCTGATCATCATTTCTGACTGTTTCTTCCTCTAATGCTATGTAAACTTTGTCTTCCACATTGTCATCGATTGGGGAATCACTCTGGCCCTGAATGTCTTTATTGGCCAGGTCACTGGTAACAGATGAATTGCCGAGACAATGGCGTGCAAGGGGGGGTGGAGAGGTTATGCGGTGTAAGGCATTGTTCCTGCTTGGCATCTTGTAGAGGAATAGAGGAAGGTGTCCCGTGTATACGTGCCAAAAATCACTCGCGAAATCACTCGCGAAAATTGAAAATTGTGCAAATTAGGGACCTTGCAATGTTGCCGCATTAATTCACGTTGCCGGGACGGCGCGGGTTAAAGAAAAAAATCTTAGATTGACCCGCTGTGCCCTATTTTTGCAAGCATACTCCCTTGATGTTAGACATGTAAAATGTGTTAGTAATATTTTAGCACATTACCTATCCAGAACTTGATTGTACAGTATCCAGAAATTTCCCCTTGGGAAACTTCCTCTCAGGAAGGGAGGTGTCACTGGCGTAGTTACCCCAGTAGCGAATGGGTGAAATAGAAGATAAGATGATAATGAAAGGAGAGAGAAGCGAGCCATTAAGAACAATTAAATCTTTTCTCTTATCAGTTTTGCTGCCTGTAATGGGTAACCCTAGTCCCCACATGTATTTACCCAGCTGTCAACACTTGCCTTCTCAACTAATAACACACCAGAAGTTTTTCTCACAAATTATACAGAAGATTCCTCTTGTCCTTGAAATACTGGGTGTGACATAATGTGGGAGGAGCAAAGTAGGGATGTTTGCCAATTAGAAGCTTAAGTGGCGCTTTTGTCACGTTCTTGATGGCACGCAATTGGTTCTGTGTGGAGTGTATGAGGCCCTCATTGGTAGCAGGTGCCTTTATTGTTTCTGTATGGACAGAGATTATTTTTAAGACAGCCCAGTGGGTAATTAGCTGAGACAGCCTAGTGGCTAATTAGCTAAGAGAGGCGGAGTAAGCCTCCTTAATAAGGTCAAGGAAAATGTGAAGAGACATCTTTGTCTCTTTTTGTACAGACACACATTTCGTGTCATTTTTTGGACACATTTGTACACATTTACCGTCATGTTACACTTTTGTCACATTGTGTTGCACTTTTCCCCAACACTACTCACTATGTTACTTTGACAGCAAAACACACTGTTTGTGCACGATTTCCCATTTTTGGTTCACTCCTCCATTTACACTAGTGTGTGATTTATATCTGGATTTAACCTCGAAGTCTCCACGTTTCCTCATGCTTTGTGAGTACTTAGCTTCCACTGAGTGGATTCTGGTTAGTTATGAAATAACTTGTTTTATATTTGTATTCTGAGGCCTATATGAATCCTCCCTTATGTAAAACGAACCATGGTTTCTTCTTTGGTTGTTTATGTTATAGTGTAGAGTAAAGTTAAGTTAGTTTTCTTGCAAGCTTTACCTTATCCTTTTTGGTGCTTAATTAAGGGTTAAGAGGGCACCGTAATATAGACCCCCATAACAATAAATATATATATATATATATATATATATATATATATATATATATATATATATATATTGCCAGATGCCTCAATCCCGTTTGGGGTGGCCACAAACAAATCGCCTCCAAGTCGCCCTGTCCCCCGCCATTTCACTGCCCTGCTCCCAACTCACACCCCCCTCTCTCATATACCTCTCCACCCCATCCCTCCATCTCATACTCGGCCCCCCTCCCTCTTCCCCCCTCCACCTCACTCACATACACTCTCTTCGTCAGTCTTTCACCCTCCATCCTCTCCACATGGCCAAACCACCTCAGTGTGTTCCTCATAACGCTTCCTATCACATCCACATCCACACCACAACGCTCCTTTATATCCTCATTCGTCAGCCTGTCTCTCCACGTGACCCCACAGGCTCCTCTTAAATAACTCATTTCCACTGCTCTCACTCTTGACTTGTGTCCTTCCAACAACGTCCAAGCTTCACTTCCGTACGTTAGAGTTAGTATCACAATACTGTCATGTAGTAATTTTTTCACTTCCATGCTCACTTCCCTGTTTCTTATCACTGCTTTCAAAGAACCAGCAACCTTTCTTCCCTGCTGCACCCTTTCAAGCACTTCACCCTCCAAACCTCCATCCTTACTCATCACACTACCCAACTACTTAAACGTACTCACATTTTCCAATTCCTCACCATCCAACCTCGCTGTACATTCACTAACTTCACCTCTCTCAAAGACCATCACTTTACTCTTCCCTACATTCACCTTTAGATTCCGTTTCTTACACACTCTCCCAAACTCATCCACCAAGCCTTGCAGCTCCCCTTCGTCTTCACTCAACAACACAGTATGATCTGCAAACAACAGTACAGGGAGTTTCCAAACACTATCCTCTCTCACCAGGGCCAGTCCAACATCCACTACCCTACCTTGTACCTCATTTATTACCCCATCCATGTACAGATTGAGCAACCATGGAGACATGACACATCCCTGTTTCAAACCAACTTTCAAAGAGAAAAATTCACTTAGTTCACCATCCACACGCACTGCAGCCTTCGCACCATCGTACATACTCTTCACAGCATTCAACAACTTCCCATCTACTCCATATATTCTTAACACTTTCCACAATCCTTGTCTATCCACCCTGTCATATGCTTTCTCCAAATCCATGGAAGCCGCATGCAACTTCTTTCCCTTCTCTAGAAACTTTTCCACTAAAGATCTAAGAATGAATATCTGATCTACACAACCTCTTCCCTTCCTAAAGCCTCCCTGTTCTTCTCCAACTAATTTCTCTGTTCTTTTTCTAACTCTGTCTATAAGTATCCTACCATACACTTTCCTATTATACTAAGAAGACAAATGCCCCTCTGATTACCACACACTTCTTTTTCCCCTTTTCCTTTGTACAAGGGAATAATTATACCTGACTTCCAATCCTCCGGGACTCTACCTTCCTCCCAGGCCAATCTGCACATCTTCCACATCCATTCTACTACTATCTCTCCCCCATGCTTCAGCATTTCACCACACACTCCATCAATTCCTGGGGGTTTCCCCGATTTAACTTTCTTCATTGCTTCCACAACTTCTATCCTACTGATTTCTTCCTGTCTTCTCACCTCCCTCCTTCTCCCATGTTACACTTTTGTCATATATATATAGCACAAGAAGGTTTATGTATTTTAGGTAGTCCATACAAAATACCAGGCACTGATCCAGATGCAAACAAGTAGTCATATGTATCTGAAGTTATAGCTTTATATTTTAACCCGCCCCGTCCTGTCGACGTATGGGTACGTTGCAATGTTTTGCATTTGCCAGTCTCAGCGACGTACCGGTACGTCGTGCAATTGCAAAGTGCATAATATCCACAATTTTCAAATTTCACACTTGATTTTTGGTACGTATCCTCGCTTGACCTTCCCCTACCTGCCACCAGGCGGGGACACTCGGCGACCCCACGGGACAGGTGCTAACCCGCGACTCATCCACTCACCTGTTAGCAACGGTCCTGCTCAGACATGGCTACAAGGGGTCTCTCAGAGGTTGAAATTCAAGCCGCCCTGGACGCCTTTACAGGCAACAGTGATTCCCCACTGAATGACGAGGTTGTTCATAAAGATTATGTGCAGCCAGAGGAGGAGGAAACCACCAGCAGTGATGAATAAGTCCTGTCCCCCACGAAGCGGCAGTACGTGACTTACCGTGCTGCTAGAGAGGGGCAGCCGGCCAAGAAACAACGTGCAACATCTTATGCCCAGCCCCAACATGATGTGGAACCCGAATTTGATGACTAGGACGAGGACGAGGACGGAGTTGTGGGATGTGCTGCCTCAAGGTATGGACGTGAGGTAATTACTCATCGTGGCCCCGAGCGCACACCATGTCGGACGAGCAGGTATGGGCCTAGTACTTTGTTTGGGGAGTTAGGAAGTGCCGTGGAGGGACTGGGGAGTGAAAGGGAAAGTGCAGGGAGGAGTATGGAAAGTGAAAGTGGCGTGAGTGAGTCATTGCTCTCCCTAGGTAGTGTGAGGCGGCGGGGTATATCACGTGGGCTAGTGGGGGTGCGTTCTGTATCACGTGGGGTTGTGATGGAGGGGGAAGGTGGGGAGGAACCACTCCCAAGCACGTCTTATGCTCCCCAATATCCCCAAACACGTGGGCGAGTTAGGGTGCGTAAAAAATCACGTGGTGTTGTCATGAAGGGGGAAGGTGGGGAGGAGCCACTCCCCAGGACGTCTTATGCTCCCCAATATTCCCCAGCTTCATCCCCACAGGCCCCTAATTTTTCTTAAGGCCGTAAGGGTAAGGGAAAGAGAAAGGGTAAAGGCAGAGGGAAGAGGAGTGAGAGTGGGGAAGCCCTCCGCACTCTTTCTCCCCCCCACCCCCACCAGCATCTCCTCCCCACCCAGACGAAGGCAGTGATGGGGATGATGGGGACGAGGGATTTGTGGGATGGAATTGGGAGGATGGGAGTGATTTTTCTCCCCTCATTCACCCCTTCACTGAGCAGGGGCGCTCTGGCTGCATTGCTCCCAAAATTCACCGTAATTCCACCAGATTGGATTTTTTCCACCTGTTTTTTAGTGAGGCATTCATGGAGCAGATTGTTTACCAAACCAACCGTTTTGCAAGCACTCAGTGCCTTGAGAGTGAAAGATTGGGAACAAGGAGTTGGCATTCTATCATATATGATTACCCAGTCTCCCTTTCAGAAATGTTCCTATTTTTTGCCCTGGTCCTTTTGATGGGTATTATATGAAAACACAGAATACCGGCTTACTGGACAAGGGACCCTGTTATGTTTACACCATTATTTGGGCAAGTCATGGGCCGTAATTGGTTTCAACAAATTCTAAGTCGCCTCCATTTCAATGATGCTGATGATCCTGCAAATGGGAACGACACAGATAAGATAAGGCGAATTAGGTTGGTCTTTGATCACCTGAGGCAAACTTTTCATTCGTCATTTTATCCCTATAGAGACCTCATCATAGACGAGAGTCTCATGTTGTGGAGAGGTAATATTTCATTTAGGCAGTATAAACCCGCAAAAGGCACCGTTTTGGGTTCAAGATCTTTGTTATGTGTGACTGTAGGACTGGATACGTGCAAGACATAGTCTTGTACACCGGTGCACAGACAGACATAATAGAAGATCGGAGTATTGGACTGTCGGGAGCAGTGGTAAAGACAATGATAGAAGACTACCTTCATCGTGGTCACGTCCTCTATCTGGACAACTGATACACTAGCCCTCTTCTCGCTCGTTATCTTCACATGCATGAAACGGGAATCTGTAGAACCGTGAAGGGCGGTAACTTGACAGGAATGAGGTTGTCTTCTTCAAAGCCAACAACATCCTTGCAACTGTGTGGAACCATAATAGAGAAGTAAGCCTCTTGTCAACAGTTCACCACCTCTTGATGCACCGTACAGATTCCGTTGATTACCGTAGCGAGAACAGGCGTCACATTTGGAAACCTGAGTGTGTCATGGACTATAACATAAACATGCGCCTGGTAGACCAGTCAGACTCCATGATATCGACGGTAGAGTGTGCCAGGACCACGATGAAGTGGTATAAGAAACTGTTCTTTCACTTGCTAGACATCACTGCTCTGAATTGCCACCACCTTCATGCCATGACAGCAGGAGTTCAGGAAACCTTTGAAGGGTTTGTGAGGGAGCCCACAAAAGATGTTTGCACGGTAATGCTGTTGAAAGGCCCCAACATCGCACCCGCACTGCCCCTATTGCCCAAACTCCCCTGTGAATATCCGGTTGCCATTTCCCCACTCCTATCCCTCCTCAGCCAAACATACCTAGGCCCCAATCCAGGTGTCACGGGTTTAGCAATTCCCGGGTGAGACTCACCACACAGAGGAAGGACACCCGCTATGAGTGCGTCGAGTGTGACGTGGGTCTCTGTATTCACCCATGTCTCAGCGAATATCACACCTTGATGCATTTCTAATATGGTGTGAATGCGATAGGACGCTGAAACTAAGAAGTAAATGCGACAAACAGATGCTCAGTGAAATTATCAGTCATGTTGATCTAGAAATATTAGTATAAAGTGCATACGGGTATAACATAAGTGCAAAAATTGTATGTAAGTGTATAAATATGTTGTAAGTGGAAACATACCTAGCGAGGGTTTTATGATGCGATATTCTGTCCCTCAGTGCAATAAATAAGGCCCATAAATATGTAAATATTATTATTGGAAATGCAAACGGGTATAAGTTCAAATTATTGTAAGTGCTGAAATATATTCTAAGTCAAAATATTCCTAGCGTGTGTATAGAGATGCGATATCCTGACGCTCAGTTGAATGAATAAGGCCCGTAATTATGAAAATAGAAGTCAACAAGTGGGAAAGTGGGAAATATATGTGAAGAATTTGTATGTAAGTGTTTGAGTATTATGTTGGTCGAAACATTCATTGCGAGGGTATTTTCATGCGATATTCTTACGCTCACTTGAATAAATAATGCTAGTAACTATGTATAGTGCAGTATAGGGGTGTAAACGTGTGTAATGTAAGTGGGAAAGTAAAATTGGAGTGAAAAAATAAAGTAGAAGATGAAACACGAGTGTTTGAGATTGTGCTTGCTATGTGAATATGCGCTAGCATTTCGCTAAATGTCCTCGTAATGAATGTAAATAATTGAAAACATTTGCAGTGGTGGAGGAAAGGTTCTATGTAAAGGAAAAAATAATAGGAAAGTGATAAAACAATTGGGTATGTTGAAATACGAGTCATAGCGAGTGCGCTTCGTAAGCCGATGTGTGCTAAACTTATGCTGCATGTCATCATAACGAATGAAAACATCTGAAAACATATACAAACAGTAAAAATAGATAAAATGTCAATGAAACAGAAGTATACAAGTAGAAAAAATGTTATATTGACTGATACAAGAAACTTAGCATACAGCATGTTACCACTCGGACCTAATTCACTATGCTCGCTCGATGGTACAATGCTTATTTTTCATATATATGTGTCTGAAATCCATTATATTGCTACTCTTATTGTTTATTAGTTCAAATTCAATAAATATAGAGGTGTTGTGTGTTGTTTCTCCCAGTATTTCCTACCATAGAAAACGTGAGCACCTCACACGTCAATGATAGAATACGATACCTGGTGCGGGGGACCTCACCTGTTCCGACCACTTATGGACCATGGTAAGCCCTTTCTTGGTGATTTTCCTTTGTTTCTCAAAAAACCTGAAGTCTTAGCCAAAATTTTTTTTTTCCAAAATAGCTCAGGACTGGGGGATGTCAGAGGTGTGGAAAACCTCAGGCCGTGACGGGTTAAGGTCCTTAAGAGTCTGTTAAGTTTGTCTTCCAATTTCAGAATGTATGGAAATGGATCAATATCTAACCTAAGAAATTTAGAAGTATCAGATAAAATACTGTGATCCTTTTCAACGTATGTACTCTTATCCAAAATTACTACCTCTCTTCCCTTATCAGGTTTAGTAATAATGATGCTACTGTCCTGTTTCAGAGTTTTTAATAAATTGAATTTTTGCCTATTGCATAGAGACATTGAAAAATTATTGACATTCTTAAATGAATCATGAGCAATTTTGCATACTTTATCAGCAATTCCTTTAAATTTAACCGGTTTATTTGAGGGACTGTACAGAGGCAACTTGGATATAGTATTAATAAGTTACTCAAATGCCATAAAATGATTAATATATATATATATATATATATATATATATATATATATATATATATATATATATATATATTGTTACATAGCCTATGATTTCATCATCCTTTGTGTAATTTTAACGCACAGTATGCTGCATGTTTGATCACGAGCGTGTTCTGCCTCAGTCCCCCCTTCTACCGTTATAGTAGAGTAAGTCGTCCTTTCTGTTGTTCAGGGTAGGATTGTCAGCTCTTTGTTCCCTATGGCTTCATTTGCACGTCCTTCTTACAAGTTGTATCAAGCTCTGCTGGCCCCTATATAATGAGCTCAGTCTCTGCATTATTGCCACTTAGATTTACTCCTTATTTTGCTCACATCTCTGTCCTCCCCTGTACAGTTGTTATTATTGTGAGTGCTCAGGAATTCTCCAACCATCTAGCAGCTGTGTGTAATTTGAGTATAACTGTTGTTGCATTTTTTCTTGCACTGTGTAGCGTAAGGTTAATTCTTAGGGCTAGTGAGGTTTTTGTAATTTATGTAAGGTTCTTATTGTCAGCCATCATTAATAATATTTTGTATCTGTAATAATATATCTGGCATTCACTGAGTATTATCTGGTATCTCATTTTAACAGGGCTGACTTAGATAAATTTACTCATGCTAATTTCGTGTTAATAGAGGCTATTTCAGTTAACCATATATTTAACCTGTTTTTTGCCATTACATTATCCTTATGAGTCCTGAATGTTTTGTTGTTTGTTTGAGCATTAAACTTTAACTTGTAATTTTACCTAACTCTTTTGTTTTGAACCTGGAACTTTACGGGACAGTAGTGATTTTTAGTATTCTCACTTAAAGTGTACATTATCTTTCTCTGTTCCGTAACATAAATTTGGCGACCTTATATCAGGATGTTCAGGATATTATCATAAGGATATTGCTTGATATTTTGTGACTGTGATTTATTCATGATGTCTACTATTACTACACTTGATGAAGCCAAAGATTTTTTGTCAAATGTGCAAACAGTGTGTGATGTAGAAAACAGAACAAAGAATGAACTTAAGCTTGTTGCTCAACAATTGGGAATTGCAGTTCACTCTCATCATTCTAAAGATCAAATTGTTGACATGATTAATGAAAGCTTGTTTAATGTAACTCCTCCAAATGAGCTAACGCAGATTGAAATAGCTAAGTTACAGCTAGCCCTGCAGGAGGCTCGTGTGAAGGAAGCTGAGTTTCAAGCACGTGCTAAGGAGGCTGAGTCTCAGGCTAAGGAGGCGGAGTCTCGTGCTAAGGAGGCTGAATTTGAGGCAAATGCTAAGGAGGCTGAGTTTCAGGCACAAGTTGAACTTGCCAGGATTCAGGCAGACCATGAGTATCGCATGAAACAAGGTGGAACTGGATCATCTAGCTCTGATGATTTTGATGTGGCTAAAAATGTTAAACTTGTCCCTCCTCTTAATGAATCTGATTTAACAAAGTATTTTCAGTTGTTTGAGAGGGTAGCTACAGGTTTTAATTGGCCCAATAAGTATTGGCCAGTACTCCTTCAAACTGTTCTCACCGGTAAAGCTCAAGTAACTTATGCATCTTTGCCTCAGGATCAATCTGATAATTATGATGTAGTTAACAGCTTGATTCTTAAGGCCTATGAGCTTGTTCCTGAAGCCTATAGAGTAAAATTTAGGACAACTTACAAGCAAGATAAGCAATCCCATGTTGAGTATGCAAAAATCAAAGAAGATCTGTTAGAACAGTGGTTAAACTCTAAGAATGTAAATTCTGATTTTGATAAATTTAAGCAGATGCTTTTGTTGGAGGACTTCAAAAGGTGTATTAATAAAGATGTAAGCCTATATCTTGATGAGAGAAGAATAGATAATTTGTCTGATGCTGCAGTTTTAGCTGATGAATATGTTCTCACTCACAAGAGATATTCTAGAGAAAAAGGGAAAGCTGAGAGTAAGTACGTTGCCTCTACTCAGAGTACAGGTAACAAGAAAGAGAATAAAGATGATGTTTCTCAGGAAGTAAATACCAGCTTCACCTCTAGGTTTCAGAAAAGTAAATGTACTTGTAGTAAGCTTGGTCATACTACGGAGAAATGTTTCAGGAGACAGCGTGATGTGAACAAAAAGGAGTCTTTAAATATTCAGTCAATTGGTCTAGTGTCCACCCTTGAGAGTTCCCATAATTCTTTAACCGAGTTAACTGAACCAGCTTTGAGGGGTAACTTAAATTCTCATGATGGAGCTCCTCTTTTGAGCAGTAACGTGGGTAACACTCTCAAGAGTTCATGTGCTAATTTCCTGTCTGATGGTTTTGTCAGTCCTCTGGACAGTAATGACAGGAAATCAGTTAAAATATATCGTGATACAGGTGCTTGCCAATCCCTTATGCTGACCAGTGTTCTAGGCTCTAATGTTAATTCCTCTGATGAAACTGTAATCTTACAAGGTGTAGGGAATAATTACTTCTCTGTCCCTCTGTGCAGAGTGAATTTAGAGTCTGGTTTTGTTAATGGTTCCTTTATGGTTGGGTTGGTTGAGACACTTCCAATGTCAGGTGTAACTTTCTTTCTTGGAAATGATATTGGTGGAAGTCAAGTGTGTCCAGCTCCTCAGTTGTCTAGTGAGCCAGTGGCTGCGACCCAGGATTGTAATGTCCCTGATGTGTTCCCTGCATGTGCTGTCACTAGGGCTAAGTCTAAAGTTACTGGTGATTTGGAGGATAATGATGATGATGATGTTATCCTAGCTGCCACTTTTTTTGCTAATTTGGACCACTCACCAGATGAGGCAGTACCCCGTAGTGTTGATAATTTGTCTCGTCAAGAGTTGGTTGAGTTGCAGTTGCTGACCCCGAGTTGAAAGGTCTTGCTAACTCTGCTTGCAGTGAGGAAGAGTCAACTGGTGCTTCTACTTGTTATTATATAAAGTCAGGAGTACTTATGAGGAAGTGGAGACCCCCAACAGCATCAGCCGACTGTGAATGGGAGGTTGTACATCAAGTTGTCATCCCTCGTGTTTGTAGGCAGGATATCATTAGAGTGGCTCATGATTCCAGTTTGGCAGGACACCTTGGAGTGTCTGATGCTGCAGTTACTCAAGTTACTCAAGGAATGTGGCACGCATTTTGAAACACTTCTACTGGCCAAGTATCTTCAGGGATGTTTCCTGGTATTGTAAGTCTTGTCACACCTGTCAAGTTGTGAGGAAGTGTAATCAGACCAAAAAGGTTGCACCTCTAGTTCCCATTCCTCCTTTTGAGGCGCCATTCACCCGTGTGTTGGTGGATATTGTGGGCCCTCTTCCTAAGACTTCTTCAGGATTTTCTTATGTGTTGACCCTGATTGATATGGCTACTCGTTATCCTGAAGCCATTCCACTTAGAAATATCTCAGCAAAGAACGTGGTTAAGGAAATGCTAGGGTTCTTCACAAAGTTTGGTCTGCCCAAGGAGGTACAGTCAGACCGGGGAAGTAATTTCATGTCAAACGTTTTCAAGCAGTCTCTGAAAGAGTTGGGCATCACCCAGATCACGTCTTCAACTTACCATCCCCAGACCCAAGGAGCGTTGGAGAGATATCATCAAACACTCAAATCGATGCTCAAGAAATACTGTTTGGAACACCAGAAAGACTGGGATAAAGGTCTTCCATTCGTTGTGTTTGCTGCAAGAGAATCTCCAAATGAATCACTGGGCTTCTCACCTTTTGATCTACTGTTTGGCCATGAAGTAAGAGGACCCTTTAAGTTACTCAAGGAATGCTGGCTGTCGGAGGAAGATGACGTCAACCTGCTGGAGTATGTGATGAAGTTGAAAGAACGGCTGTCCACTGTTTTACAGCTGGCGAGAGAGAATTTAGGAGCTGCTCAGGAGAAGATGAAGACTTGGTATGATAAGAAGTCCAGGTTACGCCACTTTCAGCCAGGAGATCAGGTTTTGATTCTGCTACCAGTTCATGGGCAGCCTCTTCAAGCCAAGTTTAGTGGTCCTTATTTCGTGGAGAAGAAACTCAGTATGTCAACTATGTCATCGCCACACCGGATCGTAGAAAGAACAAGCAACTTTTTCACATCAACATGCTAAAGTTATATCACAGGCGGGACGAAAATAATCCAGTCTGCACTGTAGCTGTTCCACCCGAGTCTGCAAGTGAAGCTCTCCCATGCAGTATGAGCCTGAGTGATAGTTTGGGGAAGAATCCTGATATCATGAATGATCTCCAGACTAAGCTTTCTCATCTACCTCCCGAGGAAAGGCAGGAGTTTTCGGCATTACTGCAGGAGTACCCTCAAGTGTTCCGTGCCACTCCAGGAAGAACCACTGTGTTGATGCATGATGTCGATGTTGGAGACACAAAGCCAATTAAACTGCCTCCTTACCGTGTGAACCCAGTGAAAGTTCCTCTCATCCAGAAGGAGCTTGGCTACCTGTTGGACCACAAGATGATTGAGCCCTGTCAGAGCGAGTGGAGTTCTCCTGTCACTCTAGTCCCTAAGCCAGGTGGGTCACAGCGGCTTTGCAGCGACTACAGACGTGTTAATCAGATAACCAAAACAGACACTTACCCTCTCCCTCGCGTGGAAGATTGCATAGACAAGATCGGAAAGGCTAGGTACATAAGTAAGTTTGATTTGTTAAAGGGATACTGGCAAGTACCTATGACTGAACGTGCTAGAGAGATCTCATGTTTTGTAACACTAGGAAAGACTTTTGCATGTTCTGTAATGCCATATGGTATGAAGAATGCACCAGCCACATTTCAGAAGCTCATGAATGTTGTAACAGAGGGTTTGGCAGGGTGTGTTGTTTATATTGATGATGTATTAATCTTCAGTGACAACTGGAAAGATCACCTATGCCATGTCAGTAAATTTCTTGAGCGTTTGGTTCATGCTAATCTTGTACCTAATTTATCAAGGTGTGAGTTTGGTCAAGCTAAAGTTCAGTACCTTGGGTATGTAATTGGTGATGGACATGTTGCACCACCAGGAGCCAAAGTTCAGGTTATAAGTGATCTTCCCAGACCTAAAAGTAGGAAAGAGCTACAAAGATTTTTGGGAATGGTAGGTTATTACAGGAGATTTGTTCTTAACTTTTCTATTCTTGTATCACCACTTACAGACCTACTGAATAAGGGAGTTAAATTTGTCTGGACCGATAACTGTGAATCCTCTTTCAGCAAACTTAAAGCTATCCTATTAAGTCAGCCAGTGCTCGCTACTCCAAATTTTGCTAAGCCTTTTAAGATGGCTGTTGATGCAAGTGATACAGGAGCTGGGGCTGTTTTGCTGCAAGAGGATGATCAGGGTATTGAACACCCTGTATCTTATTACAGTAAGAAGTTCACTCCACCTCAAAAGAACTACTCCACTATTGAGAAAGAGCTTTTGGTCTTGATTTTGGGTTTACAGCATTTTTCATTTTATTTGTGTTCTGGTTTTGACCCCATAGTCATTTATACCGATCATAACCCACTGAAATTCCTTAGTAAGTTTAAAGTTAAAAATCAGAGATTGACAAGATGGAGTCTACTTCTTCAGGAGTATTCATTAGACATACAACATGTCAAGGAGAAAGAAAATGTTATTGCGGATTGCTTATCTAGACTTTAGACAGATTGTTTTAGAGTAATAAGAAATTTCCTTTGTAAATTTCTTTTTCTTTGTGGGGAGGTGTTACATAGCCTATGATTTCATCATCCTTTGTGTAATTTTAACGCACAGTATGCTGCATGTTTGATCACGAGCGTGTTCTGCCTCAGTCCCCCCTTCTACCGTTATAGTAGAGTAAGTCGTCCTTTCTGTTGTTCAGAGTAGGATTGTCAGCTCTTTGTCCCCTATGGCTTCATTTGCGCGTCCTTCTTACAAGTTGTATCAAGCTCTGCCGGCCCCTATATAATGAGCTCAGTCTCTGCATTATTGCCACTTAGATCTACTCCTTATTTTGCTCTCATCTCTGTCCTCCCCTGTACAGTTGTTATTATTGTGAGTGCTCAGGAAGTCTCCAACCATCTAGCAGCTGTGTGTAATTTGAGTATAACTGTTGTTGCATTTTTTCTTGTACTGTGTAGCATAAGGTTAATTCTTAGGCCTAGTGAGGTTTTTGTAATTTATGTAAGGTTCTTATTGTCAGCCATCATTAATAATATTTTGTATCTGTAATAATATATCTGGCATTCACTGAGTATTATCTGGTATCTCATTTTAACAGGGCTGACTTAGATAAATTTACTCATGCTAATTTCGTGTTAATAGAGGCTATTGCAGTTGACGATATATTTAACCTGTTTTTTGCCATTACATTATCCTTATGAGTCCTGAATGTTTTGTTGTTTGTTTGAGCATTAAATTTTAACTTGTAATTTTACCTAACTCTTTTGTTTTGAACCTGGAACTTTACGGGACAGTAGTGATTTTTAGTATTCTCACTTAAAGTGTACATTATCTTTCTCTGTTTCGTAACAATATATATATATATATATATATATATATATATATATATATATATATATATATATATATATATATATATATATATATAATGTATGCATATATTTACAGATTGTTAATGAGTGAGATTTGCCAGTTATGTAGCAGAGATTTTTCTCGACCTTTCCTGATGTTTATGTAGCTAGTTCCGGTACGAGTCAGTTGCCCGTTTGCCTGCTGTTTTTGAGCGTAGTTATTTCGTAAGTTATGCATTAATTTTTGTGCTTTCTTTCTTTATAATGTTTATGTGATTGCTTGTTGATTATGCAGTTTATTTTGTTAGTATGCTAAATAATTTACCATCTTATGTAATGTATGAAAATTATGGCATGTTTTGATGTCTCCTTGTTGGTACCTGTTGTTTCTAGGGGCTGATCCAAGACCAGCACGTCCTAGAACGTTGGAGTAGATCATTCTAGTACAATGCAAGTTTATAAAAGGATGGGATAGAGACTATTTCAAGTTCAGTCAGTTTTGGTTCTGTTTGAGTGTCAATGCAGTGTCAGTGAAGATTGTATATTTTGGGTACTTGCGAAAACAGTTGTAAACAGTGACATGTTATTGAAGTTTGGATATTTTCAGTACTTGTGTGATAACTGTGAAGTGTTGTCAAGCATTAAGTGTAACTGCAATTAGCAATGTGTGTATAGCTCCAGTGCTTGTGAGAGTAGTGAAGTTGGAAAGCATTCAATGTAATAATCTGGCAAATAAAGTCCGTGAACTTAAAGAAGCCAGTGTTTATTTACAACGCCTCAGCTGACCTTGTGTACAGTACTGTACACCTAAAAGCTGACCATAGGAAGAACAACTCACCTGGCAAAGTCATTCCTATAATGGACTACTGCTGTTGGAGACTGTGGCAGTGTGGGGCCGAGGACGTAACACTGGTGTCAGGAGTGTGGATTAAGTACAGCAGTGAGCCAAACGTTCGACATGGATGCAGGAGTGTGCAGACAAGGTCTCAAGCTGGAGAGGAGGAGGAAACGTCCCTGGCGACAATTGTGAAGCTATTACAGGCACAAAATGGACAGAAAGAAGTTCAAGCACAATTACAGCCCAAAGTGAAGAGCTCAGGAACGAAATCAAAGAACAATTACAAGCACAGAATGAAAGACTACAGGCCCAAAGTGGACAACAAAAAGACCTCAGGAGCGAAATCAAAGGACAATTGCAAACACAGGGCGAACAACTTGAGGCACAACGTGAAGAACAAAAGAAACGATATGAACAACTTCAAGAGCCATTACAGGAGCAACAGAGGGAAGTACAACTGAACATGCAAGGACAGCTAGATGCATTCATGGGGGAAATGAAGGAAGAGTTGCAACAGCTTAAGGAGGAAGTAGATGCCAAGCTAGAGCAGCAGAAGTATGAGGTAAGCACTAATGTTATGGAGTTTAAACAGCATGTAGATGACCAGTTGATGACAATTAGTGAGGAAATAGTGACGGAGTGCACACAGCATGTGGAAAACCAGCTGAAGATTAGTGAGGGAATAGTGATGGAGGGCAGACAGCACGTAGATAACGAGTTGAAGCATGTAGCTGACCATGTGCAGATAATTAGTGAGAAAATTGAGGCTGTAGAGAAATATTGCACTGCTGAGCCTCAGGTTAGTGTGTGGGGGGCATATGAAAGGAAAGGACAGTGTATGGTGAATCTTGACGAAATCCAAGCATCTAAAGACAGCAGTACAGAGCTGAATAATCAGAATGTAGGAGATTTAAGTCCTGGACTTAATTATTATGTCCCAGTTATCAGGCGCCAAATCAGTGAAGTGCATGGCTATAATGGGGGTCCAATTAAAAAGAAACCGCAAGTATCTTGGGAAGCTTACCGTGCACACTTTGAGTTACTTGCGGGTCAGAATGGTTGGGACTATAGGCAGAGGGCAGTGCAGCTTGCTACTAGCCTTAAGGGTGCTGCAATGGAAATACTGGGCAGATATCAGTGATGGAGGAGAACAGTTATCAGTCTCTAGTGAAGGCTGGTGACGAGAGGCAACAACCAGCCAGTTTTTCCCAAGAAGCCCCACCACTGAGGAAATGCAGGAGTACCTTGATGAATAGTGTGCAAGAAGACGACAGAACAGATGACAAGCTGTGTAGTAGGAATGGGAATCATAGGAAGAAATGCTGCCGTACTATAGTGATAGAACCAGTGTTACAGGAAGACCTGAAGAGGATGCAGATGGAGGATGCAGATTTACAACCAGTGCTAGAGTGGCTGCAGCAAAGTACAGTGCGACCATCTTGGGAAGAAGTTCCCAGGTTAAGCCCTGTGACCAAGAGCTATCGGAGTCAGTGGAACCTTCTTCACTTGAACAACGGGCTACTGGAGCATCAGTGGGAGACACCCGATGACCTCAGTAAGTACCGGCAACTGGTGGTTCTGAAGAAATTGAGGTCCGACATCTTGGGTGAGTCCCATAACCAGATCACTAGTGGGCACCTGGGAGTGAAGAAAATTCTAAGCCGGCTGCGACAGAGGTTCTACTGGATTGGCATGCGTCAGGATGTTGAAGAGTGGTGTTAGGCTTGTGATGTGTGCTGTGCAAGAAGGGACCCAAGAAACATGGTTGCACCCCTCTCTAGCTGTACCAAGCGGGTGCACCGATGGAAAGAGTCGCGGTGGACATTGCTGGACCTTTGCCACTCATTGAGAGAGGGACTTGGTATATATGTGTCATCATGGACTACTTCACAAAGTGGCCAGAAGCCTATGCCATCCCTGATCAAGAGTCTGTGACTGTTGTGGAGGTGTTGGTTGATCATTTTTTCTGTCATTTTGGGATGCCACAAGAGCTACATTCAGAGCAGTGTAGAAACTTTGAGTCTGTTGTGTTCCGGGAGTGCTGCAAGTTATTGGGGATCAAGAAGACCGGGACGACCCCCATCAGGCCACAGTCAGATGGGATGGAGAAATTCAACTGGACCCTGGGACAAGAACTGGCCAAGTACTGCGTTGATGGACAAACAGAATGGGACCAGAATTTACCTGCATTTCTGATGGCATATCAGTCTTCTTCCCATGAGTCTACTGGTTACACCCCTACAAAACATGTTGGGCCACGAGTTACAATTACCCATTGACTTGTTAATGAGAAGACCACCTGGTGAAGAGCTGCCTACAGACACCACCGGCTATGTGAAACACCTTCAGGAAAGGCTGGCTGAAATACATCATCGAGTACGAGGAGCCCTCAAGTTTTCAGGAGACGTGATGAAGTGCAAGTATACGAGTAATGCCAAGGCAAGTGAGGTGAGCTTCAAGGATGGTGACCAAGTCTGATTATACAATCCTCAGCAAAGAAGGGACAGTCACCGAAGCGGCAATGCTCATGGGACGTGCCTTACACTGTGTAGGACCGCCTAATGGATGTAACACATTGGATTCGGGGAGGCAGGAAATCTCGCCTAAAGGTGGTACACGTGAACTATCTGTGGCAGTACCATGGGCCAGGACGGTACAGCTGGGACATCTCCGAGGAATCGTGCTCACCTGCAGCCGATGATATTGAGGAGGACCAAGGAGCTGAAGTGAAAGAGGATGGTGACAGTTCGCTAAGAGAGGAAGTGAATCAAGAAGAGGACCAAGACCTTCCTGGAGGAGTGGACTGTGTGGACGAGCAAGGACATCATCAGAAGAGGCATAGAAGACCTGATAAGTTGAAAGATTATTTTGTGTATAGTTAGATGTTCTATTAAGATTGAGGCTTGTGTTTGTATATGGTATACTGTATAGTTTTGCCAGGACAACAAAGAACTAGGGAGGGGGTAGTGTTAAGAAGCGAGATTTCCCAGTTATGTAGACGAAATTTTTCTCGATGTTTCCTGATGTTTATGTAGCTATTTCCAGTACGAGTCAGTTGCCAGTTTGCCTGCTGTTTGTGAGCGTAGTTATTTCGTAAGTTATACATTAATTTCTGGCCTTTTTTTCTTTATAACGTTTATGTGATTGCTTGTTAATTATGCAATTTAATTTGTCAGTATGCTAAATAATTTACAATCATATGTAATGTAGGAAAACTATGGCATGGTTTGATGTCTCCTTGTTGGAACCTGTTGTTGCTAGGGGCTGATGCAAGACCAGCACATCCTAGAATGTTGGAGTAGATCATTCTAATACAATGCAAACTTATAAAAGGATGGGGTAGAGACTATTTCAAGTTCAGTCGGTTTTGGTTCTGTTTGAGTGTCAGTGCAGTGTCAGTGAAGATTGTATATTTTGGGTACTTGCGAAAATAGTGACGTGTTATTGAAGTTTGTATATTTTCGGTACTTGTGTGATAACTGTTTAGTGTTGTCAAGCATTAAGTGTAACTGTAATTAGTAAAGTGTGTATAGCTCCAGTGCTTGTGAGAGTAGTGAAGTGAAGTTGGAAAGCATTCAGTGTAATTATTTGGAAAATAAAGACGATGAACTTTAAGAAGCCAGTGTTTATTTACAACGCTTCAGCTGATCTTGTGTACTGTACAGCTAAAGGCTGACCATAGGAAGAACAACTCACTGGGCAACGTCCTTCCTATCCTGGACTACTGCAGTTGGAGCCTGTGGCAGTGTGGGACAATGACATAACTATATATATATATATATATATATATATATATATATATATATATATATATATATATATATATATATATATATATATATATATATATATATATATATATATACACGGTGTTACAGGGAATATGTGTGTGTGTGTATGTGTGTGTGTGTGTGTGTGTGTGTGTGTGTGTGTGTGTGTGTGTGTGTGTGTGTGTGTATTATATTTGGTCCAGTCGGGAATAGGATCATTGGTAAATAATCCGTCGCTAGAGCAGCCCCAAGAAGAAATTGGTTCTTCGTGTAATTAGACCCTAATGCGAACACAAGTCTATAATAGACTAAAGACAGATCCCTGTGACAAATAATTTTTAGTAAAACTTTCTACATCCCTGTGGGATGTTTTATTTTTCCAGTCATTATTGTTATTTTACTTAAATAGAAAAGCCATATTTCAAAGGCTATCTGGCATTTAGCCCTAAATCTTTGTCAACTTAGTCACAGAGCTGTCCTTTTCGTTTGGCCAAATATGGTGGCAATCTGTCTGGATCTGTCTGGAGTATAGAATTGTGATTTAGCTTCCCTATCTCAAGAACTGCTTAAGCTAGGAAGCAAAAATTTTACTGCACCGTAGACTTAAGGCAGACGCAGTGCGCAAAGGAACCTAGTTCTAATCGGCTGATTATTCTCGGAGATTGCCCGGGGTCAAACAACGGATCTTTTCTGTATATTCTGTGTATTCCTAATTATCCAAGAAGGATTAAAGCTACAGCTACCAAACTTGGTCAGCTAACAGACTGTGATGCCTAAGGTGACATACGCAATATCAAGGACTGACTTCAAGGCTCCTTTATAGCTCGGCTTTTAGTAGGCAATGGCTGTGAGAAGTTTCTCTTCATAAAAATTGTCCATGGACAGTTTTACGATGTTCCTGTTATTATTATTATTAATATTATTGTTTTCATTACTACTACTACTACTGCTACTACTGCTACTGCTACTACTACTACTACTACTACTACTATTATTATTATTATTATTATTATTATTATACAGAGAAGGACTGTGGAAAGCTTTGCACATGTATGGTGTACATGGTAAGCTGCTTGTGCCATCATGAGTTTTTATGATGGTAGTGAAGCATGTGTAAGGGTTAATGGGCAACTTACTGTAGTGAATGGTTCACAATCAGGGTGGGCATACTACAAGGTTGTGTGATGTCCCCATGTTTGTTCAATATATATATATATATGGATGGGGTGATAAGAGAAGTAAAAACACGAGTAATGGAGCGGGGGATGGCATTGGTAATGAATGGTGATGGATGGAATATCTCAAATTTATTTTATGCTGATGATGCAGTACTACTTGCAGATGCCAGACAAGAACTGGGTAGATTAGTACAGGGTGTTGCTGATGTCTGTGAGCATCGTGCCTTGAGAGTAAATGTAGAGAAGAGTAAAGTGATGGTTGTTGAGAGAGAAGATGACTCCCAGTGCGATGTTACAGTGAATGGAGAGAGGCTGGAATTGGCGAGAGAGTTCAAATACTTAGGTACAGTGATAGAAAAGAGAGGAAAAAGTGTGGAGGAAGTGAAAAGTAGGGTGTCACGAAGATGGAAAGTGGCTGGTGCAATGAAGGCCTTGATAAGAAATAGAGGCTTGAGTGTTGCAGCTGCAAGAGTCTTTCATGAAGCAGTGTTAGTGCCAATTTTAACATATGGATGTGAGACTATGGAATGTCATGAAAATGAAAAGTCAAGAGTGAAAGCAGTGGAGATGGGACTTAGAAGGAATCTTATGTGGAGTAGGCTACAGAGAGTGGACAGGATACGAAAAAAAGTGATTCGTGAAAGATGTGGAGTGAGGAAGTCTGTGGACACCAGAATCGACGAGAGTGTACTGAGATGGTATGGTCATGTGGAGAGAAAAGATAACAACAGACTAAAGAAAAAGGTATATCTGGCCGAATTTGAATTAGGGAGAAGACAATGAAGGAAAGGAGAAGGTGGAGGGATATGGTGAATGAGTGTACGAGGATGAGAGGTTTGGAAGTCGGTGAGACTAGGAGACTGAGAAGAGATCGAGCTGGCTGGATGAATGTTGTCAGATGAAGTGCATAATCAGGGATTTGGAACCCCCTTTCTAACGTGGCAACGTCAAGATTGACTCTATCACGTACATTTATGTGAAGCTGCTTTTATGGTGAAAGTTTTTGACGTATCCGATAGAGTCAGGATTCCGAGGGCTTGAATGGTGAGCGAATGGGAGCAAGGCCCACTAGACTGGGCAAATCTGGGCTGTCTGGACATTGCTACTCGTCATCCTGCCCTAGGGTGGGAAAGGAAGCCCGAATGATGATGATGATGATGATGATGATGGCGATTATTATTACCATTGCTACTATTTCTAATACTACTATTACCACTACTACTATTGCTGCTGCTGCTGCTACTACTACTACTACTACTACTACTACTATTATTATTATTATTATTATTATTCCATGGAAAAAAAAAATAGATCTGGGGGAACAGAAGTCTCTTATGGAAACTTGATAAATTGAGGAATTTCACCCATGAAGGAAGAAAAGTCCATTCAGGAATATATGCTTATGAAAAAAAAAAAATGTCTCTTCAGATCAGAAATAGGTCCATGTAGTAAACAGATTAACGAGTGAAATAATTCCATGACGAAATTAGTCCAAAGAAGGATTTGGTATAAGGGAAACATAAATTCAGAGAGAAGTTTAAGTACCATGTAGAAAATGGGTTAGTGGCAGAAAATATGTCTAGGTAAGTGGCTGATAATTGGGCCATGGGAGAAAAAAAGGTCCTGAGGAAACAGGCCCATAGAGGAAAACTATCCAATGAACAGGTTCATAAGGGAACTTAGTTACGTGTTGCTTGAGCCAAAGAAGGTATAGTATGAGATCAACTTATATGTGAGTGAAAATTACTTGATAATCTTGGAAGAATTACCCTATATGCATATATGTATATATGTCCACTGAATGTGTATACGTATCTTATGCGACTGTACCTGCAGAAGGTGTAAGCAGAGAGCTCCTTGCATCACATGCAGTATTAAAGATGATGATCACCAGTAGACCACGCCTCATCATCCTTAGGACCAATATCTGCGAGGGCAATCAGTCGTTTAGCAATGTAGAAAGTTCATGTATCTATCACGCAATATTCCTTTCCTCATCAGTAGGATAGAGGTCTGGAGCCAGGATACTAGGTACTGAGATATAAGGCAACCCTTTATTGCCGATGGAGACATTTTCGTCCCCTTCCGTTTACATGCACGTCTATGGCAAATAGCTTGCATCACTTTTGTGCCTGTGAGGACATATCTGGCACCCTCTGACATCCACTCGCTAGCAGTATCTGGCAACTTTAGCTCATCTCTCTCCAGTATCAACACAACTTTCACAAGTGGAGGGTGACCTGCATGCCATGCTGACTCTTTCATTTTCAAGTTACTATGGATACCACATCAGGCAAGGATACGACTTCGAAAAATTCATGCTAGCTTGTAGAGGTGAAAAGTCTTACGTCGTCAAACAACAATTTGCTCTTGTATAAAAAGAAATTATGGGAAATTATGAAAACTGGACAAAGTTGTCTCTTTAGGCAAGTGAATGATACTGCTGACTGTAAATACTGGGTAAGCAAATGTTAGTATTCCTGATATTAGCCACATAATATTCAGGTATGTTGCCAGGCCGTCCTCATCATTCATTGCTCCACTGTTGTATGGGAAGGATAGGCAACAACATCTTGACTCACTGGCCACAAGTGATGTAAATGAAGATGATGACCTGGACTTTTTCCCCACCTTGGACGACAGTTCAGGTTTGTTTACATAGTTTTTTTTTTCCTCTTTTTACACACACACACACACACACACACACACACACACACACACACACACACACACACACACACACACACAAACTTAACCTAAACTAAGCTAAACTAACATAACTAGCCTAACATAAAGCTAACCTAACCTAGTCTAATTATATATATATATATATATATATATATATATATATATATATATATATATATATATATATATATATATGTATAATGTCTGTTTCTACAGATGCTAGTGAAGATGAGGTTGATGATCCCACAGTTGGTCTCGAGATTGATGGTACACCACCGGTTCCAGAACAAACGGAGCATCAACGTAAGAAGAAACGTCGTCCTTACTGGAACTATATACGGAATAGGGACGTTCAGGCACTGTCCAGAATTTCGACAATGGAGAGGAAGAGGAAAACTACTTTTGTTGAAACCCATTGATTACTTTAGGAAATTTATCACTGCTCTACTTACTTGTAGAGCAGTCAAACCTCTATACAGTGCAGAAAGATCCGTGTAAACCCCTGAATATAGAAAAAAATGAAACGGAACAATGGTTAGACTTGTGCATGCATATGTCACTTAGCAAACTTCCTGACACCAGGTTTCATTGGTCAGGACTGATGAAACTGTAGCATCCATTATGAGTAGAGACAGATGGGAGCAGATAAATTCTAAGCTTCATTTAGTAGACAATGATGAGACATAAGTTATTCAATGTATGGCCTCTCATTGATCACTTAATTCATTCAGGCAGATACCAATGTTGGAACATTTGTGTTCATGAACAAATGGTTCCACTGAAGGATAATTCCGGATTGAAACACTATATCCCCCAAAAAACACACGAATGGGGATATTAACTGTTTGTCTTGGCAGACTATAAGGGATTTGTATATTATTTTTTCCCATAAACTGGCAAAATAAGCCGAGTGGATAATGTAAATGTTCCAGACCTAAAGCCTTGTGTAAATGCAGTCCTTCAGCTAGCAGAAAGCATTCCTAGTTTAAAAAATCACAAGTTATACTTTGATAACTGGTTCACTACCTTGCCTTTCATTGAGCACTTGGCCAATTCAGGCATATGGTGTTATGGCACTGTACAACCAGTGAGACTGCAATATTTAACATTCAAAACAAACAGCTGACAGCCAAAGGTTGTGGTTCTTCGATGATTAGGAAACTCAGGCTGACATGGTAAAAGTAACAGCTGTAAAATGGATGCAAAAAAGATCTGTACACTTAGTTTTATCATTCCTAAACAATTGCCCTATGGACAAATGTGTAATATTTAAGAAGCTCAAAGAAAAAGTTGAGGTCCCACGACCAAACACAGTGAAGCAGTATAACACCTATATGGGTGGTGTTGATCTCTGTGACCAAATGATATCCTATTACAGAATGTTTTTTAGATCAAAGAAATATTACCATAGACTTATCTTCCACCTCATAGATCTGACAGTGGTAAACAGTTGGATGCTGTATAGACACGATGCAGAGGCTTTGAAGGTGAAACCACAAAACCAGACTCCTCTTTGTGAGTTCAAGTTCAAGCTAGCAAATTCTCTGATGATGTCTGGAAAACCGTCTCAAGAGAGAGAGGGAGACCTAGCACCTCTGTTGAAAACGTTTAGGGCAATAAAAAAAAAAAAAAGTGGAAGGGCAACAAAGCCTATCCCATATAGATATGAGAGGAGATTTTGTAGGTCACTTTCCAACAGTTTCAACAAAAAGAGCCAAATGTAAATCGCCTGGGTGCAGTGGAAAAGTACAGATGTACTGCATCAAATGTACATCAGTGCTGTGACACTGAGAAACTGTTTTCCTCAGTTTTCACACAAAATAGGTTTTTCACATGAGCCTTTGTACAGTTTTACATCGGAATCACAATGTTCATGCACTTTTCAGAGTTTTACCAGTTGTCAAAAAAAGGGTCATGTGCCTGAAGGGACAGTTTTGTCCCTTTAAAAATTATTATATATTGAAAGTATTTGGTAGCTTGTTTTTTTTTTTTTTTTTTTACTACATGATGAATTGACTCACAAGTAGTAAAGAAATGTGTTGCATAATTTCTTTTGTCATCCCCCAAGAAGGAATAGTGTGAGACTGACTCATATGTGAGTGAAAATTACCTGAGAATCATGGAAGAATTACCATGTATGCAATTAGGTATATGTGTGCACTGAAATAAATGTGCGTATTTTAAGCAACTGTACCTGCAAAGGGTGTAAGCAATGAGCTCTTTGCATCACATGCAGCATCGAAGAAAATGATCAGCAGCAGACCACGCTTCATCATCCTTAGGACAAATATCTGTCAGGGCAATCATCTGTTTAGCAATGTGGTAAGTTAATGTATCTATCATGCAGTACTCCTTTCCTCATCAGTAGGATGGGGGTCGCAAGCCAGGATACTAAGTACTGGCATTAAAGTCAAGGGTGACAAGCCCTGATAGTCCTGAGTGGCATCGTTTTTTTGCAATGATCCTGAAACAACCCTCAGACTGAAACCCTTATGGTCCCCGCCCAGTTAAAGCACGTGAACCCAACAAACCACAAAGCATTGATTTGGTTAAATGGTTACCGCCCATCATGGTATGTGTTTTCCTAGACTAGAAGAAACTATCTGGCTTGTCACTCAGGGTAGAGTCACCAGACGGATGCATTACGTGAAGCAAATGGATGGTGGCCAAGCCCTCATACCAATCATTTCATTAAAAAAAAAAAATCATTTTAAATGTAATAAGAAACATTTCAAAGGGCATCCAAATGTATGTGAGGATACTGCCATTGTCTCATGTAAAGGTTCATATCCATGTAATGCACTTCTATAATAAGTTAACTAATGCCTTTACTTCTAATTGCTGTCACTGATGTAACTGCTGGCTTTGAGGCTAAAGACAAAAAGCCTGTCTATGCCAAGGAGGGTGTTCACATTTAATTATTTGTAACGTTAGTTCTCTTCACTTCTGGAAATGGCAGGGTGCTATATCCTCAAAATAGCAGAAATAAATCCTGCCAAAACATCGACAAGACCAGTAAACGTGTGTACAACCCCCTTCATACCCTTACCCCCATGGCCCATCTCTGCCCTTCGCTTGCTCAACGTAGGTGTTGGCAAGAGAAGTCGTTCCCATGACACCAGATCATCTTTGGGGAGGATGTGCAGCGGGGTGGGTAATAATGATATACACCCCTGACAAAAAGTGGCTTTTCACATTCATCTTCAAAGCTGGTGTTATGACAAGGTTGGGGAGGTTGCATTTTGTTAGCTGCATACCAAAAGGATGGAAAGAAAATAAATGCTTGACAGGAACATATGCACTGAGGATCATGGACTGTAGCTCTCAGGCTAGGTATTGCACTGTACAATTTATTTGACACGTTCACTGAGAATGCACGCTCCCCCCTCCCCCATCTTTTTTTTTGTTGGATGTTGACAACATGCGTAAAAGATTTTTTTTTCAGTGCCTGATTTGATACAAGCCATGTGCATCGTAAGGGGTCATATGGCCGAGTGATTACATTGATAGATTGCAGAGCACACAAGAGAAATCCAGTTGGCACATATTAATAGTCATTTTTTCACTTTCAAGCACCCATATTTTATTTTTATTTTTTTAAATTTTCATTTGCTTGCACTTTTTTAACCCACCCTGTCCCGACCGACTTTCCACCACTGACTCCCCCCAATCCTGAGCAATTTTGGAAATATACATTTTTGGCTCAAACCTCTGCTTTTGGTGAGAAATATCGAATATTCATAGAGAAATCACTCACCTGGAGTATAAAATACTCGACACACAAACCAATACCCCTTATCTTACTTGGTTTTCTAACAGGCTGGCTCCAAAGAAAACGAATTCTATGGGAGGGTAACTATTCCACACCAGTCATAAACGGTATTTATTTATTTGGTATGAATTTATATGAAGTACAAGAGTATATTAGTTTTCACACAGTAATATAGGCAATATAAGCATTGTTTCACTCACCATACACATCAACATACCCGACCTTTTTTGGCGACATTACCTGATCATCATTTCTAACTGTTTCTTCCTCTAATGCTACATAAACTTTGTCCTCCACATTGTCATCGACTGGGGAATCACTCTGGCCCTGATTTTCATACCGTGGCTCGACATGTCTTTACTGGCCAGGTCACTGGTAACAGGTGAATTGCTGAGACAATGGCGTGTGGGGAGGTTGAGGTCATGCGGGGTAAGACATTGTCTCTGCCTGGCATCTTGTAGAGGAAGGTGTCCCGTGTTTACCTACCAAAAATAATGCGCGAAACTTGAAAATTGTGCAAATTAGGGACCTTGCAATTGATGCGCACTTATATGTGTCAACGGGACTGACAGTGACAAAATGTGTGGACGTATATATACGTCAACGGGATGCGGCTGGTTAATTCCTTTTTTTTTTTTTTACTTGCCAATATCACAAACGAATTTGAGAAACAATCTTGAAATAGCATAAGGATGGTGCACCACACTACCTCTGGTAATGACTTGATGCCTGTTACCCTGCTCACCCAATGGAAGGGTTGGAGCATACTGTGCAGGAGGCTCCTAGTTGGTATGGATTAGTGTGATAGCGAGAGAAAGAATAAGCATGAGTCACTGCGGCAAAGGGATGGAGCACAGTGTCATGTTTTTCGGTTATTGCCTGGGAGGACACTTAGTGCTATGCATGGGTCATCCCCCAGGGTGTGATTTATGTCATGATAAAGGATGTCGCTGAACTTCACCGGCCACCTCACTGTACAAGTGAGTGTGTGTCTGTGTGTGGAGAAATGCCAGAGATGACGCTATTCCCAGAAGTTCATGTGTTCAAGGATCAACTACCGAGTCTGCTTCCACAACTGTTTAATGACTGATAGTAGTGCAATGGTTTTTAACCTGTTTCCCACTGTTACCCCTTGGCACACCAAGATACACTGTTACTGCCCCATCCCACTTAAAACGAGAGAAAGAGTAGAAAAACATATTGGTACTGGTAATGTATTTTCCAGGTGATTATACAAAATATAGAAAGTAGTCTGTATGTGGTTTTCAGCTGCAGTGTTTTCAACAGATCATAAACTTGGTGAGATTTCTGGTGTGGTGGGTGAAACAGTTATTTCCCTAATCAATTTTTCTATGTATGACTCAGAGACATTACGCATCACACATAGTCAATAAGCTTACTGTTTTTCTTATTTAGCAATGCAGAAACTCTCACTTCACAGAGGTATGTAGTTGCAAAAGGCATCAGGATCTTCTTTCCTTACTATGTTATAATGATGTATAATTTTCCAAGCTTTATCCTCGCTGTTGGGAGGTCACCTTGACGTGGTGCCGGGACTTGAAGTGTGGCTGACGGTGCCACCTGTTCTGGTGGTGAGCCTACCTTTGTAGGGTTCAGCAAGTGTTGGCCTCGTGGACCAAGCACTCCCTACATCACTGGTGCAGGAGGCCTGCTTGTGATGTTAGTCCCTGCCCATTTGCCATCTAGGGCGGGACTGTCACCTCCCCACATGTTTGCCGTTTGTGACGTCCCCTAATGCCGAGAGACTTGAGTCCTGGGGGTTGAGTGATGCTGCACGATGCGCCCTGCAGCTAGCAGTACACCTCTTTGTTCCCTTATTCTGGCTAGACGGGCGGCCTGGTTGGGCTTGACTCAGTCAATTGGCTGGTTATGTGTTGCCTAGGGTGAAGTGCACTTTGGGAGGCCTGTGGCTTCTATCGTTATGGAGTCACCCTTGCCCAGGTCCCCCAGTGGTTACCCACATATACTCTCCTGCTACCTCTGGGGTCGCCAGTGGTGTCCCTGGCATAAGACCTCCCCTTGTTGGGCTCCATGGTGGGTGGAGGGGTGGGGGAATGAAGTTTTTTGGAAGTATTCATGGCAAATTTTCAACTTCATCCAGTTGATTACTCTTACACTATCCCTGGCCACTCTTCTATTGTAACTCTGGAGCCTTACCAGACCCCTGGTGAGTATCCTCCTCTGCTGCAGTGTTCACCTGGGCCTGGGAGGGGTTCTTGTCGGGTTGGTGCGGCTCCAGGGTTGACAATAGGTGAAACGATGCTTGCATCATATGCCAAATATCTAGTTCTGAAACCCTCCATGGGAGGGTCAGTGTTAGATATAGATAATTTTGAGTTACTCGATGATATAGTGCCGGCTTGTGGAAGGGAGTCTCAGATCTCTTCCCAGGACAATGGGGGCATACTTAATGAAGTGTCCTCCACTAAAGAGAACTCCTGTTTGCTAGCTCTGACCTCCTTCTCCGATGCAGCCATTTCCTGTGTTCCTTGTGGCAGATTTAACCAATGTAAGGGTGTCATATTTTCCCATGACCTCCTCTGATACTCAAAGCCATAGCTGTTTGAGCAACTACTGTCTTCTGCTATGGTGAAGGTTCAGTGCCTTCAAAAAATTGATGGAATTTTGACTTCAACCCCTACCTTGTTTTTGACATTTGACAATTTATATGTTTACATCTGTGAAACTGGCTTGGCTATTGCTTCCTGTGAAACTGTATGTGCCAACCCCAATGCACTGCCTCCAATGCCAGGGGTATGGACATGTTTGTAAATTTTGCCGCCATGCACAGGCTGGCCCTCCTATTGTCTGTATCTCCTGTGGCGGACCAAGTCATACCAGTGACTGTCCAGGACCCCTTAAAATGCTATCACTGTGGGAGTTCTCATGCTGTATCTTCTATAAACTGGCCTCATTACTGCCTGGAAAAGGAGATTTTGTCACTTCGAACACTTGAGGAAGTTTCATTTCCTAAGGCTAAGAAGAAAGCCAAGTCTCGTTTCTTCCAGCGTGGGGTTACTTATGCTGCAGTCCTTTCTGGAATACCAGTACACTGCCCAGTGTCTCAGAGACGACCTCAGCCCATTCCAGTGCCCACTCCATCACTTACGATAGTGTTTTGAGGAATGCTGTCCCCGTGGTTCATAATGTCTATGAAACTGCTGCTCACTCACCTGCTACTCTGACTGTCTCTGCCCTCACTTTGGAGGCTGACGATTTCCGCACTTCAGTGGTGGTGGCGGATGTACACTTTGACATAACTCCTTCTCCCGCCTTGTCCAGTATGCCCGAGGCTCTATCACTATCTGGCAAATGTCATCATGGCTCTTCAGAGTCTTCTGAGCCTGAAGACTGGCCACTTAAGGTCTCTGCTGTCGAACCTTGTGTCGACCTCACTCCTGTTCCTCCAGCCCAAGAGGCTGAGGGGTTTAGCCAGGTGGAAGCTGCAGCTGATGGTTCACATGTGGTCAGGTCGCCACCTAGGTATGGTGTTGGACAGACAGTTGGTGCTTCAGTTCTGATCCATACAATGTCATCCTCACAGGTTTCTAATCCTGTAGACAGTCCGTCCACTTCTGTGGCTTCTGATGTTGGCACTGTCCGTCCTACATCACCCAGGGTGGTCTCCAAGCTACTCTCCAAGCCAAGTGTTGTCCCACCTCAGAGTGAGTTGTAAAACTTTCCTCTTCCTCATCCTCACATTTGCCCACTGATGATCGACACTAGGTGTGGGTTCCTGGTGCTGGGCAGGCTATTCCCAAGGGCCCCCCTAAGCATCCAAACCTGCTCGCTCGTCAGGAGGTGCACAGTCCCGTACTCAATCATCATCCCTCAACTTTGGGTTCGATCATCCAGTGAAATTGTCGGGGTTTACTCGTACCATCATACATGCTACATATGAGGAACTGTGTCATCTTGTTTCTCAAATAACTCCTCTATGGATGTACATCCAGGAGACAATGGTTGGTGATGCTCTTCCTTCCTGTCCTGGCTACCGTGCCATTTATTCTGATCCTGTGCTGGACCAAGGTCGTCATGGAGGTGCTGCTATTGTCCTTTGTCAGGATATTGCGTACAGTAACATGGACATCTCCACTCCCCTGAAGGCTGTTGCTGTCCGGATGTTTTTATGTTGGCAATATACAGTTTGCAGTCTTTATCTTCCTCATAGTGCTACTGTTGAAAGGGCAGATCTGGAACGCCTTATTCATGGCCTTCCTTCTCTCTTTCTGTTAGTAGGAGATATGAATGGTCATCATCCACTATGGGGTAACAGTGAGGCAATCCCTTGAGGTGTTATGCTTGCCTTTTTAGTGGAAGATGAGGCGTTGGGCATTTTAAACTCCAATAAGATGAATTATTTCCATAGCCAGACTGGAACTTTTACTTCCCTCGATTTGACCTAATGTTCAGCTGATGCTGTTTTATATTTTACCGGAGATGTGTTGCCAGACCTGTATGGCAACAATCATTTTCTGTTATTTTTAACTGCTAGTGCAGGTGGACCTCAGCCTTGTCTCCCTCACTGTCTTTTGGATAAGGCTGACTGGCCACTTTTCAGGGAATGGACTAGTTGATGGTCGTGTACAAGTTACATAAAGTAATTAAATAGTCACTCGTAATCACTGGACTATCATTATCTTTTCTCTCCTGTTAAATATTTATGAAAAAAAGCCAATCAAAGGTGGAGATTATTGTACCTTGTGCAAAACATTCTCCCTCGCTGTGACATCACAATGGTACCAGAGCCACATCTGGCCGCCACTTACAGCAGTGTCTGGGAATCATGCTACAGTATCGGCTGGCAGTATATGACCCTGGCAGTTGCGCCGCCAGATTTTAATTATTTTCAATCAATATTCATTTCCAGTATCAGTAAGATTTCTGTGATATTCAGGTATTATTATCATACTAGGTATGTAAGACTTACTGTGATACCTCTCTTAATGATGAAGTATGCTATGTTTGTGCTTTACGATGAGATTGTTGTTTTTTTGAGACTCATAGTGACGGCGAACTTTGCGACAACCACGGTATACCTGTAGGACAACTCGGTAGCACAAAGAGTAGAATTGATAATAGTGATGATGTGATTTATGAACTGAATCAAGATAAGTATTGATAGATCCTGACTCCAGGGGCATATAGCCCAGAAACTGGGCAGTAATACATAGGGAAGATGTAAAAAAGACCGAAATATTTCAGTTTGTTTTTTCTTCCTAGATAGGCCTGATTTGACAATGAGACCTTTGTGGAGAATTTGGTTATCCGATTTCTTGGTCTTATGTACTGGTGATGTCTGAACATCTGCTGATCTGGAGAATAAGATAATCACATCGCTACCAATGGCATAAGCCAAAGTTAGGATTGGTTTTGCTTGACAGGTGACTGTTATGTTATGTTATGCCGTATATGCTAGGCTAGTATAATTTTCATCACCATACAGGTTCATACATATGAAATATCCTGAAATCTGGTCAAAATTTTTTTTATTGATCATTAATACAATTTGAGGATTCAAAGCAAATATTTACTAAAGTTAACAGGTGTTTCACCTCTAACTTGAGAACTTGCCCTGACAGACTTCTATTGTGTGTAAATATTGATTTACAATGCAAATACTTTTACTTGTGTTTTAGATCAATCTGAAGGGTAAATATCTGTTAACTTTAGCACATTTTAGATCTGAAACCTGATTTGTTATTAATAGTCATATTAAGCACAAATTTTTGACCAGATTTCAGATAATTGGGTGTGCATGAACCAATATGGCGAAAAAACTGTAATGTTTTCCCCTGATTCGGTATTTCCTAGCATTGTTGCACAACAGTTGGAGTTGCCAGTTGTGATAGGTACTCCTGACGCACTGCTTGCCACCGCAGCTTCCTGGTTTCCACCTCTTGGAACAGTGATGAATCTTTTTTCTGGTGTGAATCCACGTGTTCTTGCACAGTGTAACAAAGCACCAATGGTTGTTCTTTGGTGACTTGGCCATGAAGAAGCAAAACCTGGCTAATCAGCAGAACCACAATCACTCAACTTATATGGGAATCACAGTCATGTTTTGTCTCTGGGCTTGGCGGCCTGTTACGTCACAGTCACTGGAGACTAGCTCTGCCATCAATCTCTTTTTGTGCAACTTTAAAGGCTTATATCTCCAATTTTTTACTTTGGTTTGTCAAGTTAACAGTATAATAGGATAATTCAACACATTTGTCACCTAAATGGATTATTTACTTAAAATAAAAAATCGACCGTCAACCAGTTCATTAAGATCCATTCCCCTTTCTGTCAAAGAGATTGGGTGTCTTTCTGAGGCAGTTTCTTATTTCACTGATGTCTTGTACTCCACAGCCCTATCATCTATTCCAGCAACGAAGGGTCAGTATCCAAAACGTCCAGTTCCTTGGTGGAACTCTGAGTGCAGTTCTGCAGTGAGAGTCAAACGAGTTGCCCTCTCTCCACTTCATCGTCACTGTGGGGATCCTCAGTATTTGATGGCGTTTCAGAGGGGACGAGCTCATATGAGGCGGGTTTTAAGGGAGGCCAGGCGGTCATCCTGGAAGGGTTATGTTTCCTCCATCAGTTCAAGGACTTCCATCACTCGAGTGTGGAACCATGTAAGGAAATTTTCAGGAAGTTTTACTATTTTCTCCTCTCCCGTTTAATCAGCAGCAGGTAGAGCTGTGGCTGATCCTTTCACTGTTGCAGAGATCCTTATTGATTATTTTTAGCAATGTGTCATGGAAAGATGCAGAGTCACCTTCGGCTTGTCACCATCGGCACCTAGAGTTTCGTGGTCTCAGTTTTGCCTCTTCTGGGGGAGGGCCTTATAATATCCTCTTTTCCATTTTTGAACTCCAGGCAGCTCTGTCACAGTGCCATGGTTCTTCTCCTGGCTGTTCTGATATTCCTTATTCCTGGTGAGTTTCTGGCTTGCTGGGGTGTTGCTGTAGTTATCCCCATCCCTTAGCCACTTAAGGACCACCTACAGGCAACGAATTATCGACCCATTTCTCTGACTTCTTGTGTATGTCAGGTTCTGCAGAAGATGGTCAATGTTTGGCTTGTGTGGTTTTGGAAAGAGGTGACTTCTTATCCCCTACCCAGTATGCTTAACTGCTTATGCATCCGTACCTCAAGTTTTCCAGCCTCTTGGAAAGAAGCAAATATCCATCCTGTTCCTTAAAAAGGGGCAACTTCTGATCCATCAAACTACAAACCAATTGCAATAACGTCCATTCTCGGCAGAGTTTTTGAGACGCTAATTAACAAACACATAACAAAGCATTTAGTAATTAATAAATTAATCAGTGATCAGCAGTATGGATTTAGACAAGAACGTTCAACTGTAGACATTCTTTGCCTTCTTACCCATCAAATTAACAAAACAATAGACCAACACGGTGAAACACACAATAGCACTAGATATATAAAAAGCGATTGACAGAGTATGGCACCGGGCCTTATTGCCTAAGATGTCACACTATGGCCTTGCATCACTGGTTCCTCTAATTTCTTCTTACCTTCATAATAGAAAACTATGGGTCATGGTAGATGGTATTTATTCTCAGTTTCATTCCATAATGTTGGCGTACCTCAGGGATCAGTTTTGGCTCCAACCCTCTTATTCATATAAATGACCTCCTATCTGTCACTTACAACCCAATACACTCTTATGCTGATGACTCGACCCTGCATAGTTCTTTCACATTTAGTACCTCCTTTACACAATTTGATATTGTAAATTCCCAAATAAACACAGCAATTTCTCTGAACCAGGACCTTTCTATAATTAATCAATGGGGACAAACAAATCTGGTCTCATTTAATGCTCAGAAAACTAAATACATTAATTTCTCCAACAGAAAGAATCCCTCAGACTCTCACATAAGTTTAAATGATGTCAATATTCCCATATCCACTGCAATTGATATCCTAGGTGTTACTCTAAACCCCAACCTAAGCTGGACAGCTTATGTTAGATCCCTTGCTAAAAATGCTTCCAAAAAATTGAGACTTATGTCCCGGACTGACAGTTTGTTCATATCGGATCCTGAGAGTGGATTTTTGGCTACTCCCTCGTGTGACTTTTGAAGGTCTGTTGTTCGCAAAAAGGGTCCACTTCCCTCTCAGGTGTCCCTCTCTCTCTTTTTAGAACATGCCTCACCTTATGAGGGCTCTGTCCCTGTCTATACTGACAGGTCTAAGACTGTTACTGGAGTAGGTTTTGGCGTTGTCTTTCATTCCTTTAGTAGGGAGGTAGTCTTCCTGGAATTGGTTGAGTATATACAGTGGAAGTGACTGCGATTTTATATGATCCCCAAATTATTTTTTCTCTCCCTGACTCTGGTTTTGTGGTTTTTAGTGATCCTGTATGTCTTTAGTGATCCTGGATGTCTTGAACGCAGCTGTAGTCTTTTAATGTATCTCATCTGCTGGTTTTAACAATTTTAGAGTGGATTTTTCTTCTTGACCGTCATGGCCGACATGTGGATTTAGGATTCTCGTGCATGTTGGTGTGGTGGGCAATGAGGGGGCAGATACTTAAGCTAAAGCTGTATCTTCCTGACAGTCCCCTACAGACTACATGCTTCCTGCTTGTGATGTAACACCTTATTTGCGGTATGCGATTCGTACGTGTCGACGGAGACACTGGAATGATGTTGCTCTAAATAAGAAATCTTTCAGAGAGTGGTTGTGCCAAGGGTTCTCCCCTCCATGCCTCGGCAAATTGGAGGTAGCTCTTGCCAGGCTTTGCATTGGGCACTCTCTGCTTACACATGGATTTTTGATGAGTGGTGGGACTCAATCGTACTGTGATGATTGTCTTGTTCCGTTTATAGTTCATCACTTGCTGGTCGAATATCCAAGTCTGTGGAACCTCCGTCAGAGATTCCTTGACAGGCAACAGGGAGCAGATGGTGCCTACTGTCGATGTTTGCTGGAGCCTCGGGTGATTTTATTGATTTTTTTAGTTTTCTCCAGGAGGTGGATATCCTTCTTGTTTTATAAGAAATAGATTTTTCGTATTATTTTGGTATTTGCAGTATTTTCATTTCTGCATTTGGGTTTTAACTTTAACTTGAATATGCACTTTTTATTTGCAGCATCATTTACCTTGTTATTTGGTGGCATATGACCCTGGCAGTTGTGTTGCCAGTGTTTAATCATATTAACTCAATCAGTCCCAAGCTTTGTCCAGAAAGTAGCCACATCCTGCTGATGATAATCTCTTTTATTGACTAATAAAGAAGGAAAAAGAAAAATCATGGAGCAAAGTTTAACCGATATTGCCTCATTGAAAAAGATAAATTACCCCTTTGGGGGTAATTACCGCCAGAGTAAGAACCACTGTAACAGAGAGTGCTCTAATTGAAAAAGGGGGCACCCGAATCTGCACAGAAATGTCTCACATGAGTCTGTGCCTATTGAAACCTCCGAGTACTGCTGCCACTGGGCATAGAGGATGGTGGACAGCACGTATCCTACAGATGGGGATTGTGAGAGCAGCAAGTCTGAAGTCTTCTCTCTCGTTTTTTGCAGGCGACCTTGGAGATGGCAAGAAGGATACTGCCAATACATCTTGTGCAAAGATGGTCCATACTGGGAACTTCACAAATCTGAGACAGTCCCCATCCTGCTTTTCCTGTGCCAATCTAGATAGAAATGACAGGACCTGGAACTCTGTTATTAAAGGGTCTCCATGTTCCGCTCAGAAAGGGAGGAAAGCAGCCCAGAAGGATTGGTGGAGGAGGCCCATAATGTTCGTGGCATATCCTCCACGAAATTCAGTGGAGGTTAGAACCAGCTGGAGAAATACCATGCATAAAGATTCAATGTTGATTGGAGCTTCTCTTTTAGGGGGTATGGCTTGGGGCATACCCTTTGCAGCACTCTGATCCTAAGAGCATATTTCTCCCAAACAAGACTAAAATTGCTAACTACGTTTAGGAGGACTCTGGATGCAGATGAAGGAAACAGGTATTGAGTGTTCACTTCATCCAGTACACCTCTATTGCATCCGGGCATCCTGTCGGCACATAGTGCATCTTGGATAGGTAGGGCAGTAACTGCATCGAGTCTTTGTTGACAAAGAGGTCCACCCACATATGGCCCCACCTGAGAATCAGTGAGTTAAATATACCCCTCCAGAGAGCCCATTCAACTGAGGCCAACTTAAACCTGGAGTGTGCGCTGGTTTTCTGGTTCTTCTCCCCAGAAAATCCTTAGTTGATAGATACCAATCGCGATGGTGAGTGAGCCACTGGATTTGTTTCGTCTGTGCCGGGAAGCTCAGACCTTGACATGCCATACTATTTCATGCAATGCACCGCCAGTTGGTTGTGCCTTTGGACTACCTTAGCTCCCTGACATTTATATGCTTGAAAGGTTCCATCTCTGCTCCGGCCCCAAGCTGTTGGCGCCCATCTCATGACAGCATGCCCCAGCCCAAGTCTTAGGCATGGGTTACGATCATGAACTAAGGGAGTCTGACACCATCCATCATCAGGGCAGTCTCCTGATGCTGCCAGGGACTGGATGTCTTGAACGCACCTTCCTTTCTGCTGGGATCACATTTACCTCCAATTGTAGGTGGCAGTGGCATAACCTGCCAAGGGAAAAGACATTTGCTACTAAGTTCATTTGCCACAGCAGTGACTTCCCATGTCTTCATGACTTCAGGTTGATGTCAACTGTCTTAAACAAATTTTCCAGAAGGTAACATGCATTGTCTGGAGAAAGACATACTCATACTTGCCTGGTGTACTATTCCAGACATAACCAGATTACCTACTTCACAGGGAGAAAGCTTACAATAAGTACTGGAACCAATCCACTCCTGAATCTCATCTCTTATATGATTCTGCCCGGAATCGTGCTAAGTCTGTTCTTTGCTCTGCTAAAAATAATTTCATTTGTACTAAATGTTCTAAACTTTCCAACTCAAATTCTTCCTGCTCCTTCTGGCACCTTGCCAAAAATCTTTCTAACAACTTTACCTCACAATCCTTCCCTCCTCTCTTCCACTCATGATTTTATAGCCATTTCTTCTACTGGTAAAGCAGAACTCTTCGCTCAGACTTTCTCCTCGAATTCCACCTTAGATAATTCCGGTGCTGTTCATCCATCACTTACCCCCTCTGACTTCCTCATGGCTGACAGGAAGATTTCTACAATTGATGTATGTTCGGCCATCACTGCTCTCAAAACTAACATGGCATATGGGTCTAATGGGGTCCCTTCTGTTATCCTAAAGAACTGTGCTTCTGTGCTTGCACCCTGCCTAGGTAAACTCTTTCACTTTTGTCTGTCAACTTGTACCTTTCCTTCTTGCTGGAATTTTGCTCTCATTCAGGCTGTGCCAAAGAAGGGTGACCATTCCCAACGCTTTAACTATTGTCCAGTTACTTTAGCATCCTGTATTTCAAAAGTTTCCTAACCAATTCTTAACAGAGAATTTTACAATATATTTCCTGTCACAACCTTCTTTCTAATCGCCAGTATGGGTTCTGCCAGGGATGCTCCACTAGCAATCTTCCCACCTACCTTTCAGATTCATGGTCATCCTCCTTTCGGGACTTTGGCGAAGGCTTTACCATTGCACTTGACATCTCAAAGGTTTTCGATCGACTCTGGCATAAATCTTTATGTTTCAAACTCCTCTCTTACGGTTTCTATCCTTCTATCTGTGGCTTCATTTCTAGCTTCCTTTCTGGTCATGCTATAACTCCTGTTGTAGACAGCCACCGTTTTTCTATAGCTATCAATAGTGGTGTTCCTCAGGGCTCTGTCCTATCACCAACTCTCTTCCTCTTATTCATCACTGACCTTCTAAGCTGTGCACCAACTCTATCCACTCATATGCTGATGACTCCACTCTTACACCTTTCCATTCATTTCCTGCAGCATCCATCTCAGCAGTTACTTCAACAAACAAGAGATGAGACTATGGCACATCTACATTAATGTCTAACTTGGCTTATATCTCTGGTTGGAGTAATTTTAATCTTGTTTTAATGCATCAAAAACTCAGTTCTTACATCCATCAACCCGACAACAACTTCCAATCAATCCCAAGCTTTGTCCAGATAGTAGCCACATAGTAGTATCCTCTAACTTTTAATAACATCCAGCCTAATCCTACATCATCTTTAAATATACTTGGGGTTTCATTGTCTTGGGATTTATCTTGGAAAGAACGTAATACCTCCCTTGTTAAATCTACTTCCGAGAGATTAGTTGTGCTAAACAGACTCCGTGCCTTCTTTACCACTGCACAATTGCCAAGTTTATACACTTTTTTTTTTCGCTCCTGTATAGAGTACGACTCTCATTTGTAGGATGGATCCCCACATAGAGCTCTTCTCAACAAGGTGGAGTCAGTGCCTTTTCTTCTCATTATCTCTCATTTTCTTTCTGGCTCCCTTCAACCTCTGTCTCTTCCCCGAACTGTTGCATCTTTCTCTCTTTTTTATCACTACATCAATTACCACTGCTCCTCTGAACTGTCTGCTTCCATCCCCCCAGCACTACAACAGGCGAGTAACACACGTCTAGCAAAAAAATCTCATTCTTTTTCTGTCCAACCCTCTAATGCAAGAGTTAACCGTTACTCCCAGTCCTTCATATATGCAACAGGTTAGCTCTGGAATTGTCTTCTTTCTGGTTGCGTTTCCTACTGCCTATGATCTCCAGTCTTTCAAATGGAGTGTGTCCAGGCAGCTTGAAATGTACTGATCTTAAATTTGGCTGTCTGTTGTCTTGTTTTTGTTTTTTTCTTGGAGGGAACAAATTGCGGCATCTTGGCCTTTGGTTCCTTCTTCCTGACATAAAAAAAAAAAGAGACTTCCCCCATTGATTTTGAAGATGAGCTCCACAGCTGAGTTGATTACTTAGCTTGCATTTTCTGGACACTCGTCCTCGGTGGTTGCTGCGAGGAGCCATTCACTGAGATACATTGATACTTTGATCCCTTCTGACACCAGATGACACACCAGAAACTTTGCTAGTCTGATGAAGACTCACCGAGCTAGACAAAAACTGATAACCCAGCAGATTGACTGGTAAGTAAGTAATCTCTTTGGATCAGTGCTTGCTGTGTGACAGTCTTTTGCTAGTGTTAAGGTAAGAGGAGTGGAGGCCTTGGTGCCATCTTGTCGAGCTGGATGTGTTCAGCAACGAATGGCTGGAGCCTTCTTGTTTAGCCTAGTACACTTTGAAAGCTTGCAGTGATGAGGAGAAGGCGATCTCCACCACTGGGGAGAGGTTGGAGCAGAGGGTGGGAGGTGTATGGTATGTGTGAGGCTAGCATGTGCTTCCTCTACGTATGCATCCAGTACCTGGTTAGGTGGAAAGGAAGCCTCCCGGATGTTTGCTTCCATGGTCACTCGCTCCACCCCAACGAACGCCGTGTTTCTAGCATTAATGTACTTCTTCACTGTCTGCAGTGGAGATTATTAACAAGTCATATAACTATTGTTAACCTGAGTTGCTAGTACCATCACACAACCTGAGTAGTTAGCTTGGTGACGGGATCCTTAGAAATGAGCAATGATGACAGTGTCACTGCTCTTCACTGACAGTGGGAACTGGATAGGCATGTTCCTGTGAGGAATGTTGTGAGAGTCAGGCCATTCCTCCGGACGTGACTGGAAGCAGGCCAGGGACAATGAGGAGGTGAACTACTCTGAGAACATTGCCTCTTTCCAAATGTTGTGGTAGTCAAGTTCCCACTTGGCCCAGGAGAAGGAGGGTGTCACCATCAATGCTGAGTGTTGTCCTCCGATGCCATTACTTGCACGATGCCATCTTCTCCAATGGAAGGTATAACAGTCACTGCATCACTGTAGGCGTCTGTGATGGCTGTGGCATTGGTCATGAAAGGCGAGCTCTTGCTTGCACATTCATGAACCAGATAGAGGGGAACTGGACTTCCATGGTGTCCTGCACCGTTGATATCCAGCGTAGTTCGATGTCCCGGCATTCCAGTAGCGATTTTTCAAATGTTTCTTGAAAGATTTGATAGATGAGAGATGCACAAGCAGCTTCCAACCCTTCATGACTAACTGCCAGTTAAAGAACACGTAGTCCTTGTTGGCATTGGCTGTCTTGTCCTCCTCCTTCCCTCCCCCCCTGTGAATGTATGTGTGTTTAGTTGTTTAAAGAGGGTTGGGGACTGCTCCTCTGCTGGACGGGATAACCCGGTTTGGACTCCCAGTCAAGTGGTTGATGAGAATCCGGGAATGAGGAGAGGGAGAACAGTGATGGAGTGGGACTTAGGAAATACTAGTGTCTAGTAAGTGCAGGATTGGAAACATGGGAGTAGGGTGGGGTAGGTCAGTGAACTGAGAGAGTGTGAATGGTGGTAGCAAATGATCTACCCCGTCGCCCTCTGCTCCAGGGATGGTTGGTGGTGGTGATTGAGGTCTCTACTTTGGTTCAGGAGACTATAGTGGATGGGTGTTCAGCGTCATGACCTTTGTTCACCTATCTCGATGCTCTGGATGGCTCGAGAGACCAAGTACCTGGTTGATACCCCAGGTGCTTGGGCCTCATCAGGGGTGATGCTGTTACACCCCCGTCTATGGTTACTGTCTTGCCCTCCAGTTGTGTATGATTAGACCGGGCAGAGGTATAGAAGGAGGGAGCTGATTTACTGGACGTCCTTCACTGGCAGAAACCATTATTCATCGCCATCTCACTATCCTTTCACGCCAGACTGCATCTCCTTTGGTGAGCTGCTGACTTTTGAGCCCACTTCCATTGGACTGCCAGGTAGGTGTATCCCAGGAGGCTGTCCAGGTTCGGAACTGTAGACAGGGTGTCACACCATGGACAACAGATGCCACAAATGAAGATGTAGCCCTCTGTACATCAAATGTGAGACTTACAAAGCATATGGCCATCCCTACATAGCCTCCCAGAGCATCCTCTGAAGGAGCAGGCCGACCTTGGATTGGGAATATCAGCATGGGAAGGAGGGATACACAGAATCATAGAAGTTTGAAACAAAGGGCTGCAACCTCTTCCCTTTTCCCCTGTCACTCTCCACGTGGGACTAGGGGAAGTTCTGCTCAAGAGAACCTCCCTAGCCACCTGCTCCAAAAGGTGAAACAAAACCCCAGGGACAAATAGGAGGTGGGAGAAGGGCAGGTGGAGGGGGGAAAAGGATTAAATAGGATAATTCCCCACAGAAAAGGTACACAGGTGGCTGCCCATCCCTGTTCTTAGAGGAGCTGAGAGTAGGGGTCTGCAACGACGTGGTCAAGAACAAATAACGGAAGAATGTTGAATTACCCATGGAAAAAATTGTAAGAGGAACCCAAACCCAGAGACCCAGGCGAATATGACGTAGGTCACACAAACTGGAGAGGAAGTAGCCTACAAAGCACATACAGCTTGCAATCTGCACACCATGTGGAGCAGGAAGACACCAGACTAAGGTTTAAAAAGTAAAACCATGGCCTGAACCCCGGGCTAAGGTAGTGACAGGAATTCACAGTACTTGCTCAGGCTAAAGACTGTGCATCACATAGGGAAGAAGCACCAGATGAACTTGGAACTAATGTTAAATTACTCCTCACGAGAAAACAATGAGTCGAGCCGCGGGAAAACAACGGAGGGCACTGCATGAGGGAAATAGCCCGTCATGCCTGTGCAGATTGAATAGTGTGCGCAATGGTGCAAGCAACACACTATATGCTATACTAGACCAATTATGGCCTGGGTAAACATAGCATGACAAAAGAATTCTGCCCAGCTAGAACAAAGTGAAAACATTGCGAACCACATGTTCCAATAGTACACTAAAACCATACTATAATTACGTTATAAAATGTAAAAATCTAAAATCTAGCCTAGGAGGAAAAGTATAGAGTGATGGAAATAGCTCATCCTGCTTGAAGAGACAGACCACTGTGAGGCCACTGAGGCTAAAGGCAAGGAAGGCATAAAGCTTGTAACTACAAAAAATAACACAAATGGAGCAAAACATGTCATAGCTCTATGCAAGCAGAGTCTAGTATGAGCATTGTACAACATACGAAGCCTGCCCTGCTTGAAGAAATCTGTGCTCCATGAGAAGCCAGCAACTACACTATAAAACATATTTTTCAGTCATCGTAGAGTAAGACGGCGGTCCAATCCCCAGCAGCCTAGCATGGCGAAAGTGAATCATCGCAGTCATACCGACTGAAAAACTGCACATCCAGTGGGGCTGCAAACCAGAATTTAACACACTAAAACTAAAAAAACCACAAACGAAAAAAATATAATAATGAAACAAGGGCGGTTGCTGCAAGATGTAGGCTTACCATGCAACCAGGAAAGTAGCAGCACAGAGTCGAGATGATAGTGCACAGCTCGAAGAGGATGGATGCTGACCCTAGGTGTTGCTCATGCTTCGCCCGGAGAGAGAGACAGACCTGCCTTGCCGACACCACCGTTGAGCAAAGGAAGGACAGAGAAGGGGTAATGGGGTAAGGATATGGGAGGATTGTACTCGTGTTTGCCAGATCTGCCGATTTTTTGGCAGGATTTATTTCCACAGATTTGAAGAGTATACCTCCCTGCTGCATGCAGCAGAAGTGAAAGGAGCTATCTCTACAGCTGCCTCTTTCTGCTTCTAAGGTTAAACCAAAGTGTTTTATTTGCAACTAGCAGTGCTACCCACCATTACGGTACTCGAGTTAGCCATATTACAGAAAGTTCTTGAAGGTATTATAGAAATCCTTAAAGGATGACGAATTCTTGGCTGGACGAAACGGCAGTCACACACACTTCACCACCAAATAACACATTCATTAATTCATCCACTGATCTTGTATTTTTTTTTTTTAAGGGGGGATAGGGGATCTGGAATTTGGAATGAAGATCAGTACTTATTTGTAATGGTCCCAATGACCAATTTTAGTCTGTATTAATGCACACAAGATTCTTTTCCCATCCATTCACCCAATCTTTTCTTCTTCACCAGAACTGTACAAGCCTGGGGTTGGGACATTCAGTCCCGACATTTAAGGTGAGATTTCATTCCTGTACCTTGAAAACTGTTAACCTTTTCCGAGGGATGTAGGGTAAAGGTTGTGCTTCCTCCCCAGGCCAAAAATATTGTTCTTATGGTGTTTTATACGTAATTGAGCCTTTAAGCAGATCCATTCAAAATTCCATACTCTTATCTTAAAAACGTGCATATTTAAGGACAATAAGTGTTGAAAGCTCTGCCTCTTTATTTGAAAGTCCAAGAGTAGTTCCAGTGGTTCAAGTTAAATTCTTTTGCATTTATTTGTGGGCACACACCGTTTTACTTTATATGCAAAACCGTAAATAAATTTCTAGTGGTCAATTGAAATGCAGTGAGCACCCCATTTACTAATCCTGAAGCGATATCCATATGGTGCATGTGGCCTTCCCCAGGGCCTTATCTATAACCAAACAAATATGCAATAGTGAGCCTTGTAAACTTTTAGCTTGTATGGCGGACACAGAGAAAGCTAGAGCTCATATTTCGTCAGCCCTTGGGACTAGCTCATGAGCTTCCACTTTTGCTGAACTTTTTCAGTGTTTCAGTAACAAAGAGAGCAGGCCAGCATGCACTCCTGTACAAGTTCCTCTAGCTGTCAGCACCAGACAACATTTTTTTTTTTTTTTTTTTTTAATTAAAAACGAAGGAACCAAACACCAAGAGCCTACAGAGTGTTGCCTCCAAAGAATAAAAAATAAATCGAGATCCTTTCATTTGATTTCGAGATGCCTTGACACTTTGCATTTGAAAGACTGGAGATCATAGGAAGTAGGACAAAGGCAGAGAGTTCCAGAGTTGACCTGTTGCATATATGAAAGTCTGGGAATAACGGTTAATTCTTGTATTAGAGAGTTGGAAAGGAAAGGAATACACATCCACCGCAGTTGTGGAGGAATGCAAGCAGACACTTAAGACGAGCAATAACCACTGACATGGCAACGGTAAAATTATAAAGATGCCACGCTGTGGCGAAGAGATAAAGATTGAAGGGAATCAGTTTGAGGAGGAGAGTTGATGAAACAAAAAGCTTTGACTCCACCTTATTGAGATGAGCTGTATTTGGGGACCCTCCTTACACATGAGAGTTGTACTCTACACAAGGGCGAAGAAAAAAAAAAAAAAAATGGATAAAGTCAACAGCTGTGCAAAAGTAAAGACGACACAGGGTCGGCTTAGCACACCTAATCTCTTGGAAGCTGATTTTACAAGAGGTGTAATATGATCCTTCCAAGATAAATCCCGAGAAAATAAAACCCCAAGTATGTTTAAAGATGATGCGGGATTAAGTTGGATATTGTTAAAAATGAGAGGATACTCCTGTGGAAGATTTTTGGGGGCTGACAGAGGTAAAAATTTTGTTTTAGATATATTGAAAACAAGATTACTTTTACCCCAACCAGAGATATGTTCCAAGACACACATCAGGTGTTCAGTAACCTCGTCCCTTGTTTGTTGAAGTCACTGCTAAGATCGATGCTGTCGTAAGGGAATGGAAAGGTGAAGGGTGGAGTCATCAACATACAACTGGATAGGATTAGCTGTACAGCTTAGAGGGTCATTGATGAATAAAAGAAAGAGAGCTGGACATAGGACAGAGCCCTGAGGAACACCAATATTCATAGCTGTGGGAGAAGAACAGACGGCATCTACAACAGCAGCTATAGAGCGACAAGAAAGGACGCTAGAGACGTAGGTGCAGATAGAAGGACAGAAACTGTAAGAGGGCAGATGGAAAGCAAAGATTATGCCAAACTCAATCGAAAGCCTTTGAGATGTCAAGCGCAATGGCAAAATGTCTGAAATGTAGGAGGGAAGATCAACAGCTCCTGGTCAAACCCAAACTGATGATCAGAAAGTAGGCTGTGATAGGAAAGGTGCTATAATTTTTATGGTTTAGAATAGACTCAAAAACTTTTGAAATACAGGAGGTTAAAGCAACTGGGCGATAGTTAGAGGGCTGGGAATGCTCATGCTTCTTTGGGACAGGCTGAATGAGAGCGAACTTCCAGCAGGAAGGCAAGATACAAGTTGACAGAGGCAAAAGAGTTTTCCTAGACAGAGTGTAAGCACTGAAACAAAGGTCTTAGCCCATCCCGTCCCGACCGATTTTCCACCACTGACTCCCCCCAATCCCGACCAATTTTGGAAAAATTATCTTTGGCTCAAACCTCCGCTTTTGGTGAGAAACATCGAAATTTCATAGAGAAATTGTTCATTTAAGGTTTAAAATACTCTATACAGCTAGCAGTACTCCTTACCTTACTGGGTTTTCTATCAGGCTGGCTCCAAAGAAAACGAGTTCTATGGGAGGGTAACTTTTCCACACAACTCATAAACGGTATTTATTTATTTATTTGGTACGAATTCATATGTAGTATGAGAGTATATTGGTTTTCACACAGTAATATAGGCAATATGAGCATTGTTTCACTCACTAACACATCAACATACCTGACCTTTTTTGGCGACATTACCTGATCATCATTTCTGACAGCTTCTTCTTCTAATGCTACGTAAACATTGTCTCCCACATTGTCATCGATTGGAGAATCACTCTGGCCCTGAATGTCTTCACTGGCCAGGTCACTGATAACAGGTGAATTGCCAAGACAGTGGCGTGCGGGAGGGGAGGTAATGCTGGGTAAGGCATTGTCCTTGCCTAGCATCTTGTACAGGAAGGTGTCCCGTGTAAACGTACCAAAAATCACGCGAGAAAATTGAACATTGTGCAAATTATGAATCTTACAATTGCGCGACGTACTGCTTCATCGATGGGACTAGCTGTGACAAAACGTTGCAACGTACCCATACGTCGACGGGACGTCTCAGGTTAAGGACAACAGAAGGGATCCCATCAGGCCCATATGCCTTGTTAGTATTATGGCCGGTGATGGCAGAAAATACATCAGCTGACGAAATTTTAATGTTAACCATGAGGAAGTAGGAGAGGGGAAGTGAAGACAGAACAGCACTGGAATCGTCTAAGGTGGAATTGGAGGAGAAAGTCTGAGTGAAAAGCTTTGCTTTATCAATAAAAGAAATAGCTACAGAGCCATCAGAGTGGAGAAGACGAAGGAAGAATGATGAAATAAAGTCATTAAAATAGTTTTTGGCAAGGTGCCAGAAGGAGAGGGAAGAATTCAAGTTAGTACAATGAAAATATTTTTAGCAAACCGAAGAACAGATATGGCACGATTCTGAGCAGAAACATGAAAAAAGATGAGAACCAGGAGTGGGTTGGTTCCAGTGCCTTTTATAGGTCTTGTCTTTGCAGTGGACATCATTAGAAAATGCGTGATTAACTAAGTTTTTTGTATGCATTAGTCAGAGGATATGGGAAAGGAATGTATGCTTATATGCCTGAGAGAATAACCCCCGTAACACACAAGGCACCTTCAGATGGCTCTTGGCCATGCAAGCAACAACTATTCCAGGGAAAACCAAAGAAGTTCTGCTTGAGGGCCTCCTAATCAGCAGCTCCAAAGTACCACACCCGACGCTTTTTTGGATGGTCCATAGGCCTTACTGGAGCGATAGAACATGTTAAAGTGATAAGGTTGTGATCGGAGGAGCCCAAAGGAGAGGTAAGATTAACGGCATAGGCAGAAGAATTAGTTGTAAGGAAAAGGTGAACTATGTTGGAACGCTCTCCTAGGCAGCCAGATAATCGGGTAGGGTGCTGTGCACACGATTAAAAAGGTATCAGTGCACATTTGGACCAAAATAAATTAAACCCCATGGACGACGGACTCAGGAAATGTTTGATTATTGTCCCCCATGTTCTCAAGCATGCATACATAAGTATGTCATATATAGGTTTCATATGACAATTTATGGTTGATATTGTTATTGAAGGCATATTCAGATAGTAATTAATTTATTTTCCAGGGACAACACAAGCTATATTGATAATTTCAGATATCATCTTACCCTTCCTGTGCGATACTTATTTGATTGTGTGTACAAACTGCTGTAGGTCATTAAGGATAGCAAAGATGTAGGCATGTTCACCAGGTGCATTAGTAAAAGGGAGGAGAGCCAAAAGTGTTCGTGAACATTGAAATATCCTAGAAAGGAGATTTAAGAGAAAAGAGGCATTGATAGAATGTGTTCCATGTTAGAAGTAAGATAATCAAAGAATATTTCATGGTAAAATAAGGGGATAAGTAAACAGCACAGATACATTTAGTCAGAGAATGACTGGAAAGCCGAAGCCAGAGGGTACATAATTCGTAAGAGTCAAGTTCAGGAACACAAGAGTAAGATATGTCATTGTGCTCATACACACAATAGACACCTTTGGCTTTGAAATTAGTATAGAGGAAGTAGTAGGATACAGAGAAGGGCTTCTCATCAGTCGTGTCAGACAGTTGAGTTTCAGTTGGGAGGAAAAGGTAAGGTTTAGTGGGGGAGAGATGGTGCTCAACAGAGTGAAAGTTAGAGGAAAAGCCGTTAATGTTGCAGAAATGAAGGAGGTAGACAGTGTTTCCAAGTTTCTCACTGGGTCATCACCAGGAGAGGGGTGGATGGTTTGGACTTTGATGGTCCCCCCCAAGGGGGGACTCCAAGGCCTGGTTAACAGATGCCATTTTTTTTCTTTTTGTGCATGAAGTGTAGTTTGTGATGTGTAGTTTGGTGTTGATAGTTAGAGGAGCTTGTATTGGAGAGCATGCTGGCCTTTTCTCTTCATTACTGAAACACTGATCAAGTTCATAAAAGGGGGATGGTCAGGAGCTAGTCCCGAGGGCTGATGAAACAGAGGGTCTAGCTCTCCCTATCAACAGCTTTCCAACCACCTTGGGAGTAATGCCCTGTTTGACTGGTGCTACAGTCTACTTCCTACTATACACCCTAAATGCCCATTACATACTTCACTTCCCAGTCAAAAAAAAAGAAAAAAAGAAAAAGACATTTACTAACCAAGCCTCGCAGTCCCAGGGGAAGGGGGTAGCATCAAAACTCCCACCATCTGCCCATCTCCCGGTGACATCCCAGGAAGATCTGACTCACTTTGCATTTCTGCAACATTTGCAGCCTTTCCTCTAGCTTTCTCTCTGTTGAGCACCACCTCTCCACCTCAAAACCCCACCTTCGCTTCCTAAGTAAGACTCAGGCGATGGATAGCAAACCGTCCTGTGTATCCACCTACTTTCTCTATACTCAATTCAAAGTCCATGATGGGTGTTGTGTATACGTGCACAATGACATATCTTTCTCTCGTGTTCTGGAACTTGATCCTTCTGAATTCTGTACTCTCTGGCTCCGGTTTTCCTGTCATTCTCTGAGTAAATATAAATGTGCTGTTTACATATCCCCTAATTCTAAAGACTATGAATTTTTTTTTTTTACTATTTCTAAGATGGACCACATGCTATCCATTTCTCCTTTCTCTAAAACCTCCATTCTACGAGATTTCAATGTTCACCACCATCACCTTTAGCTCTCCTCACCTTTCACTGATCCACCTAGGGAACAAGCCTACATTATTTCTATCTTAAATGACCTAGAGCAGCTGGTACAGTACCCTACCCCCACCCCTGTCTTCCTTGGAGAGAGCTCCATCATACCTGACCTCATCCTTACAACTAATCCTTCTGCTAATGCTGTTAATCTTTCCTCTCCGTCGGGTTCCTTCGATCACAACATTATCACCTTAACCAGTCCCATCGCTCCAGTAAGGCCTGTGGACCATCCAAAGATGCGGCGGATGTAGCACTTCGGAGCTGCAGATTGGGAGGCCAACAGGCAGTACATCTTTGGTTTTCCCTGGACGACTATTGCCTCCATGGCCGGGGGCCATCTGAGTGTGTCTTGCACATTACGTAGGTTATTTCCTTGGGTACGGAAGCATATTGTCCTGTCTTATATCCTTTGACTAATGCAAATAAACCTTGATTTAATCACTGTTCACAAGGAGATGGCCTACAAAAGATACTTGAGCCAACCCACTCCTGACTTCCATCTCTTGTCTGCTTCTGTCCAGAATCGTGCTAAGCCTGTTCTTCACTCTGGTGAAAATTATTTCATTCTTACTACATGCTCCTAACTCTCCAACTCGAATTCTTCCAGTCACTTCTCTTACCTTGCCAAGAACCTCTAACAACTTTACATCATTATCCTTCCCTGCTCATTTCCACTCTGATGGCTCTGTAGCTATTTCTTCTTCTGACAAAACAGAAATCTTTGTTCAGATTTTCTTCTTCAATTCCTCGTTGGACAATGCCGGTGCTGTTCCTCCAACACTTCCTCTCTGTGACTTCCTCATGGCTGACAGTAAAATGTTATCAATTGATGTTTCTTCGGCCTTAACTGGAGTCAAAACTAACAAGGCATATGGGCCTGATGGGGTCTCTCCTGTTGTCCTCAACAACTGTGCTTCTGTGCTTACACCCTTCCTAGGTAAACTCTTTCTCCTTTGTCTATCAACTTGTACCTTTCCTTCTTGCTTGGAGTTTGCTCTCATTCAGCCTGTCCCAAAGAAAGGTAATCATTCTCAGGCCTCAAAGTTTTGCCCAATTGCTTTAACCCCCATCCGCTGGGTAAAGGTTCATTACGTCACACTCGGGCTGCTACAGGGCTGCCGAGTAGCAGCGATACAGTACACACACGTGTCTTCCCACTGCCATTTGAACCGGCCGCCATTTCATCTCACCACCAAAGTGTAGGGAGGGATTCCTTCTATACCAAACAGGCGAGAGTCTGTTTCTTGACTTTGCCAGGTGTACAATGCTTTCTTCAGGTTTCTCTTTGTCTGATTCCATCTGTGCCACTTGTAGCCCTTGCATCATCCACCCCTGCAAAGCCTTTTTCCAAGAGTAATAGAAAATACCTCATTGATAGTGCCATAAGCCATGCCTAAGATGCAACAGTGGCCAGTTTATCCAGTTGAGAAGTTATCACTTTGAGAGCGAAGCCATAGTCAGTGCATGAACGTGTCCTGCTCTCACGACGTTTTGCGCCAAAAATTAGTTTTCTTCATCACGTCCTTTCTCATCATCGCAACGACCTAGAGACCTGGGGATACTTTAATTCTCAAGAGGGAGAGTTGTTGAGGAAATGGCCATTAATTAGTTTCCCTGAGTGTTATAGTGTCCGAGATATTAAGGTTTAAAAACAACCAATTTATTGTAGTTTCCGAGAAATTGCCCATACTAAGGTGGCGACTTCGTTAAATATTATCTAATGTGTGCTGGTTAACATCCTGTATTTCAAAGGTTTTCGAGTCTCTTAACAACAAAAAAATCAAAGCATCTTTCCTATCTCAATCTTCTTTCTGACTGTCAGTATGGGTTCCACCACGGATGCTCCACTGGTAATCTTCTCACCTACCTTTCAGACTCCTGGTCATCCTCCTTTCAGGACTTTGGCAAAATCTTTGCAATTGCACTTGCCATCTCAAATGCTTTGGATCAGGTCTGGCATAAATTTCCAAACTGCCATCTTACTGTTTCTGTCCTTCTCTTTGTGCCTTCATCACCAGCTTCCTTATTGGTCGTTTTTTAGTTGCTGTTGTAGACAGCCACCGTTCTTCTCCTAGAGCTAAAAATAGTGGTGTTCCTTAGGGCTCTGTCCTGTCACTGACTCTAAGCTTTACATCTGCTCGACTCATATGCTGATGATTCCACCCTTCACCTTTCCATTCACCTCCCACAGCATCCATCTCAACACTTACTTTAACAAACAGGGGATGAGGCAATGGCTCTCCTAATATCTAACTTGTCTCATATCTCTGACTAGGGTAAGAGAAATCTTGCTGTTTTTATTGCATCAAAAACTTAGTTCTTACTTCTATCAACCCAACACAATCTTCCATGGGAATACCTCTTAATTTTTAACAATATCTGGCTCAATCCTGCAACATCTTTAAACATACTTGGGGTTTCATTCTCTCGGGATTTATCCTGGGGAGAACATATTACCTCTCTTGTAAAATCTGCTTCGAAGAGATTGGGTGTGCTAACCCAACTCCGTGACTTATTTACCCCTGCACAGTTGTTGACCATTTTATTCGCCTCTGTGTGGAGTACAACTCTCATGTGTCGGGAAGCTCCCCACATACAGTTCTTCTCAATAGGGTGGAGTCAAATGCTTTTCATCTCATTAACTCTCCTCCTCTTACTGACTCCCTTCAATCTCTATCTCTTCGCCGTACTGTTGCATCTTTATCTCTTTTCTATCGCTGCTTTAATGGTCACTGCTCCTCTGAACTGTCTGCATGCATTCCTCCACCTCTACGACGGGTGCGTAGCACCCCGTCTAGCAGCAGACTCTCATCCCTTTTCTGTCCAACTCCCTAATGCAAGAGTTAACCGTACTCCCAGTCCTTCATTTATGCAACAGGTCAACTCTGGAACTGTCTCCCTCTGTCTGTACTTCCTGTTGCCTCTGATCTCCAGTCTTTCAAACGCAGTGTCTCCAGGCATCTCGAAATGATCGGACCTTGAATTTGGCTCTCTATCGAATTTTATTTTTCTCTTGGAGGGAACTGTTATTGCGGGCTCATGCCCTTTGGTTCCTTCTTCCTCCTATAAAAATAAAATATACTGTAGGCAACATTTTCCGTATACCAAAGCAGACACCCACCCTTTCTAATATTTCACCCATACGATGATTAAGGAGCGGAGTCTATATGGAACGCGTCAAAGTGATGTCACGATATAAGTGAGGGGGCGGGGCATTTCCCCGCTAGCCTCGCTCCAGCAATGGGTAATACAGTCGCCTCGTATGCTTATTTTCCTCGTATACCTGCCTTAAGTCTCCACATTTGGTAATAAACCATATTGATGCCAGTAAGGTCGGGGTCTGAAACATACCCTGGTAAAATATTATCGTAATCCAATGCTTTGATAAAAAGTTATTGCCGAACAACACTGTTCCACTGCCAGTGGAATCCATAGTAGTACTACCACTAATACTACTTTGGTCAGTTATCAGACACACACACACACACACACACACACACATTTCTGTAACATGAGTTCTCCCCATACCCACCACACGTATCCTCCAAATGTCCTTGTAAGATAGTGCACTGAGTGTAGGTGTATTAATGAATGTAACTGCACATCTTAAGGACCTGGCAGAGACGGGTTGGTGAAGGAGACTGTATAATCATCACCAAAAGCCGTGTCGTTGATCAGGGCCTGCTTCATCACCCACAGTTAACTAGACGCGTACTCTCGTTGGTTGAGGAAGATCTATAGCAACTTTTCGTCTGCGATGTATTTAATTTTTAACACCTTCCTGTCCTCTTTTGTATTGCATAAATCCTGCCAATTTCGTCTTACTCTGCACAAATAACGTAGACAATAATAGTAACCACCCATACCCAAAAATATGTCCAAGGAACTGGTGATATGGAGCTTCCTTAACTGATGAAAATCCGAGCCTTTGTTATCTGACCTTCAGGTGCTTATTGCGTAATGTTCTGTTGATAATTTTGTTTCATATTATCTGTCCTCATTTTTCCCTTGACTTGTTCTTAGCGAGTTAAAGAACAATGATCAGGATCTGCCTCCCTCACAAAAAATGCAGACTGGGCGAGGATGAAAAACATGAAGACAACGAATATTAATTATATTATAAAACTAACCTAAATGCTCTATTGTTTCAAAATTTTCCTTCCTTCTGCTGCCCATCTGTAACTCAAACATTATATATAGTAACTAACTAACAACTGGGTAAAACTAAATTGTGTAAGTAACCAAACAGATTATAGTGACGGTATGCAACCTTACTCAGACTAATATAAGATTACGAGTTGCTGAACGGCATGAAGAGAAGCAGGACTTTCGGAGTATTTATGGTAGTGCAATAATATTAGTGTTCATTGTGTTCATCTTTTTCACCCTCTCCCAATTTGTCTTCCATGATGGGAGATTCTGATCATTTCTTATTATAACTGATAGAATATATTGCAGAAATTATCCTGGTCTGTCAAGCACTTTACAACGCTGACATATTTTATGTGTGCGCCAACCCTTGATATCTCATTACGGTTTTGTTCTGTGACGGACCGGCCCAGGGGCCAGTCTCACAGAGTCAGTGTCACTGAGAGACCGGTCAGAAATAAGTCTTCCTAGAGCCTCCTGGATGGTTACAGGTGCCTTCCTGGGATCCCCCAAGATGATTAACTTGGATTATTGTTATATTCACAAAGATTCATTTACGCCAAATGCCCAAAGTGTCGGACAATAAACAGCTTGGTTGTTTTCGTCTTAGAGAAACGCGGGAACGTGATGCCAAATTCTTCACTATCTGAGCACTCTTTAGCAATCAATTAGATTACCTGGAAAGCATGTTATGATACTGAATGAGATAGGTATGTACTTTTATTCAGTTAGACAATATACTACACCGAAAATCAGGGACCAGTTTAAGCAGTTACTAGGACAGGGTACTAATGAGTCACTTGAGATTTATTTTCACCTACTGGTGAAGATGACGAACAAACTGTATGTTGAAAGTGAACTCATTCACGTTGCCTTCAAAGTGGAGGGGTTCGATATAACGTCAATCACCCCTTCACTATGAAATGTCTCACCAGTTGAATGAAATAGGTTGTGGGTTGCCAGAGTAACTAATACATCGCAGTGAGTGGTTTAAGAGATATGCTATGGTATCCTGCTGCCAAACAAGGAAAGTAATCCGGTACTAACGCACAATATATAAAACTGCTAAATAATTACATTGTGAGATACTGAGGAAATCTTTTTTTTTTCCTCTCTTTTTTACCAACTGACAATAATTCCTCCTGCCGGGAACGAGTCAGAAACATTCGTAATTAAACTCCTTCAGTATAATATGTAATCGAAAAAAATAATAATAATCGTCAAGTAAGAGCACGACTAATATGAAGAAGGTAAAGGGATTTACACTCAGGATCGTATACGTAGACAGGATATATTGTTAGTTAAGCAAACTCTTGCCTTATTTTTAAAAACACAATAGTGGCGGTTTCTTGATATTCCTTAAGAGATTTTAGTGTCTTGCACTTCACGTTTCGCCGCCAGTTTAGTCCTGTCACGCTTTCCTGTAACCAAAAATCAAGACTAGCTGGCAACTGATCGAGGCACGTGACTCCAAGAGATGTACCACGATTTTCGTGCTATGTTTTGAGCCCCACAATGATTACTTGGCGATTCCAAGAGTACTGACTTCTCAAGCATGAAAAGGAAGAGTATGTGCGTCCCAAGAGACGATGTTTAATTGTGCACAATATGCTGTGAGCAAGGAAATGAAATAACTTTGCTGGGATAGTGTGTCGTCTCTTGTCGCTATACTCGTCCTCCAGGATGTGGTTCCGAGCTGACGTATTCTCTGACAAGCTTTGGCATCCACGTTTCTCTCCTGCTGCCAGCGGTGAATCCATCTGTAAATCGCGGAGACACTTGCACCAGTCTCCAGGGCAATGTCTCTCACTGATACTCCTTCCAGCCACATCCTCACTATATGCAAACGACCTGCCATCACAATTGGGTATAGAATTAGGCGCTTACGAATTTGCTTTACAATGTAACACAAAATACTTATGCACCGTTATTTGTGTGCTAAGGTATGAAGTGAAAATTTGGGCAAAATAAACTACCATTATTTTCTTGTAAGATCTGAAGTTTTAGTAACAACGATATACCGTGTGTGTGTGTGTGTGTATATATATATATATATATATATATATATATATATATATATATATATATATATATATATATATATATATATACACAGAGCTATATGACTGGGTGACTCCACTTCCTGGTTAAAATGTTACTCAGCTAATCTCCTTATCACTCGAAACGAGGATGGTGGACTTTAGATGCAACGCAGTTTCATCCTGCAGTTCATCGGGTTCCCAATCTGATATATCTGGGGTAAGAAACACATATGTTACAAACTGTCAATTTCGAAACGTATGTGAAAGTGGCTCTGTTGTACTGTTAATGTTAATCCTATACTCCTCAGGAAGGAATACTCCTTCCTTTGAGGATTTCTGTGTAGCGTGCGGATCACTGACGTTTTGAAGAAATGAGTTTATCGACCTTAAGCCGGTACGTGAAGAACGTAGGCTAAGAACCATCCCTCCCAAACATTATGTCCACCATATTCAGGCAAGAAATATTGACAGATTTCTGTTAAAAAATAAATTATTGATTGATTAACTAAAATAAAATCTTGCAGCGCAACTGCCACAGTTATATTCCAAAGTAATATGAACATGAACTTCAAATGAAAAAGAAAAATAATGGGCTATATGGCAATTTTATATAAAACGATGTGCATTACAACCGATGGGTGTATATAATGGCCTACTTACACTGTTTGCTGTAGTTAAATGGAGTCAGTCTTGGAGGACGACCCATACGAATTGGCGAACTTTGAGATTTCTGAGCCATCAGGCGAGGCGTGTGTCTTGGTTGAAGAGGGACGTATGTGGATGTTGATATCTGTGAGGTGGAGTCAGGATTCCGCAATTTTTAAGAGTGAGAGAATGTGAATGAGGCCCATTCAACTGAGCAGACTTTGCTTAGTCTATTCTTTATATATATAGATAGATAGATGGATAGATAGAGAGATAGATAGATGGAGCCTCTGTGGGACAGTTGTGAAGTGTGCGTTTTCGTACACTGAAGAACGAGGGTTCGTGCCCCGCCTTGGTAATAAACTTTGGGAGCGTTCTTCAGGCCACATACTTCATTGGCGGACGCAAGGGGTGCTGTGGTTGAACCAGTGTCGCATACTATAAAGTATGCTTGCATCCAGTCGGCTTGCGTGGGCCGATTACACTTGGTTCACAGACTACACACACATCCAAAGCCACTCTAGCACTACAATTACACTTACAAGCACTTTTCACCCTACATACAATCTCTGCTAGACAGCCTAAGCCACTTGGTAGAGATACATTGGCTGTATCGTCCCCACTTCGGTTGATATAGGCCGGTCCTGCAGTGGACACACAAACGGCTGATGAGATGAGATGAACTCGTCTGCTGCCGTTAGGATTGAGTGATTCATTGATGAACCTGAATAAATAATGGCGGCGCAACTGCCTCATGTGGCACCGCACAGCATTGAAAAAAGAAAAAAACGATAAAGTGAAACAAATAAAAGTAAAACATTAAATGCGGTAAACACTAAAACTTACAAAGGAATCTGGGTGTCTGCTCAAGGGAAAGGATTCCCCCATCCCTCCCCATAGTACAAGCATCCCCTCCAAGCACCGGGCTGTGTTAGTAATAACGTAAAAAACACCTAACATGAGAGACAGGGTTAACCTCAATCCGATGACATCGTTCTCAGACTGCAAGTACGTAGGACTGAAGAGTTTAATGAAGGTCACATCTAGTCTACTACAAGCTGCATAAAACCGTCAGGATTATTAACCTGGTTACAACGATTGTGTCATAAGTTTATGGTTGCCTCCAGAAAATAATATTAAATTCAGGAAGAAGTTTTCTTATTCAGAGGGTTCATCAATGATACATCTGGCTGCCCAAGTTCAGGCTCTGATTTTTTGTTTTTCCTCAAAGCCTCAATATAATCGCCTGGAGATTTCATGATCATATTATGAAAGATATATATTCTTATGCCTGGAAAACCAAAGTTTCTCTGTTTACTCCTTAACTACCAAGATTTTTTTTTTTTATTTTTACTTTTGCAACTCCAGATAATTCTTTTCGAAATAGGATAAACTTTTCGGATTGGTGTCTTAATTCTCGTCGGATAGGGAAGCTCCCTAACATCGCTTCCTTAGCAGTTTATATTGCTTATCAAGATACTCGTTACTGTCCTCTTCTAGCCATTTAATTAATTGAAATACGATCATTCACAGCACAAACTTCATACAAATTGATATTAACCAGCCTTGTTCAAAAACAAATCGCTAAGGAATAGGTGTTAGGGAGCTTCCTTACCTGAGGAGAACGTGACCCTGTGAGAGTGAAACATAGTCTTCATTAACTTCACCTCTACTAGTGGTCTCTCCCAAAATAATATTAACTGCCAGCAGGAAAACTAATTTAAGACGGTACCGTGATGAAATGTTTAAACGACTTAAGCCCGCATCACTTCGAATGAGGCAGCTCCCTAACATCTTTCCTTAGGCGATTTAATCTATTTTTTACACCTTACTGTCCTCTTTTTTTACCTAAATACTTCCAGTATCGCCATACTCCGCATAAATAACGCAAAAAAAAAAAAAAACACACACTAATTTTCATAACTGAATCGATAAGAAGAGGTGTTACGAAGCTTCGGGAATACGAGCTTTACAGTAGATCTATCTATTAACAGCTCGAGGATGGTTAAGGCAGACAACTTTTATCCCCGTCTCATATTTCCCACAGGATATGACCCGCAGTATCAGTTTACATCCAGGTCCCTAATACAATGTTGAAAAAGAAAAAAAAAACTCAGGTTCTCCCAACTGTGAGCCGAAAGCTTGCATGAAAAAATTAACAATACTTTCGAAAGGTTTTATGTTAAGAGTAACAAATTGAATTAAGCTGCTAGGAATCATAAAATCGAATTAACCAACTTTTTTTTGTTTTGTTTTGTTTCATATGAGACGTTGGCTAGGTTATATATATTGAATAATATGCAGCCCAATTTCCTTTCTTCGGAGTCCTAGGCAGCAGGTAGTCAGTTAATATGAATGGTCACCGAGACAGATAAAACCCTTTTCCTTAATTTCATCTGTTCCTCTTGGTTTCTTCATCCATGTTATTCTGCTTGTGGGATGGAGCCACACCGTCGGCTGCCAAGTTCAGTAAGGGTTGTATCCACGTGTTAACCTGGCAGTCGACGGCATAGCTTTATTTCACAGGTATTTTGAAGTCCAGTTTTCTGTGGATCGTTTGGCCTGTGAAATGAATAAGAGAATATCGATATCTGAGAGGATGTGCGGCCTAGTTCGTTGGTCGTTGCTTCATGGTTATTTTATAATTTTTGTTCCTGTTTCTTGTAACCTCCCACTTTATTTATTAATGATATGAAGATGATATTTTTTTCTTTATAATGATTCCGAAGACCTCATATGTGTGAAACAAGAATTTAGAGGAGCTTATGAGAGGTAACCAAGTCTGGTCGACATGTCGCAGCAAATAAGTGATACAACTTCATATGGGAGTTAAGGAAGGGAAAAAAACATGTCAGGTAATGTACTGTATAATTTTTTTAAAACGTTATTTATAGTATGAGAGAGGAGTGGATTCCTGAAGGTAAGATCGTGAGATAAGTCCCAGATGGACCACAAAATAAGTTATGGAATTGCATTTCTTTATGACTGTTAACTAAACTTTCACAGGACTAACCGGCACGTCATGTAATATACCCCTGTTGTGTTTCCCTCTGCCAAAGTGTCGTATGTAATGCTGAGTCTGTGTCCAAAGTCACATAAATGACTATCCCCTTACCTTTAATGGAGTGGCTACTATGTGAATCATCTCACTCTACTTATTTTAATAATTAATTCTGATAAGTGTTCTCAGTGTTGTGCTGTCTCTGGGAAAGGTAACATTATTGCTCTTGCAAACTGGACTTCAATGAGATTGTGGTTACTAGGGGTGTGGAGGCTTGGTATTAATTTAGAATCTAGATCTTTCACATTGACCGACTCTATACAGGATCCCGATTGTCCCTTTGCAGTGTTCAGATGTCGTGTATGGGTAATATCTGCTTTATAAAACATGTTGTCCTCTGTGGCTCTTCCATTCATCGACTCCAGTCCTGTCTTGGACTCAATTCTCTGTAATAATACATCACTATTGTTTCGCTAATATGGAGGAGACAACTCTTCTGATCCATTTTCTTTTGCTGCTGCTTGCCTTCATATTCGATCCTTCTGTAATATGGTGTTTTCTGTATTTGTATTCCCTGTACCTTCAGGCGACGTTATTCATGGTAATCAAAACCTTCGTAGTGATTGTGTTAGAAGCAGTCTCCATCAGAATTGGGTCAGAAACACTGATCAATCAATACACTCACCTCTTTTACGATTGCCCATATTTTTAATAAATTTAGTAATTATCTGTTTCATTGCTTCATGCATATTAGTACAGTTGTATAGAACTGGAACAGTCAACATTCATGGTGCCATTCCCTTCCCTGTAACACTGCAGCCCGTTCTCCCGTCAGTTAAGGAAGCTAAGCTCCCTAACACATCATCTAAGCGATTTATTTTCCATAGTACTCTTTATTATCATCTTGTAGGTCATTTAAATAACTTAAATAACACGACATTCATCATAAAAAACGTAGGAATTGATATTAACCACCCTATCCAAAATTACATTGCTCAGGCAGAGGTGTTTAGGAGCTTCCTTAACCGACAAGAATACGGGCCTATGGCTGACACGGACCCTGTGAGAAGAGTGTTACGAGACTACAAAAGTAATAATAAAATTAGAGGTAGAGGCAATGACGGAACAGGGATACCAAAGAGGAGATGGAATGATGATGTGAAAGAGGCAGGGGCTTCGAAGTACAGAGTCTCGCATATCTAGGAGGAGGTGAGGCGGGTAGGGAGCAAAACGGAATGGAATGGACTGATATCTGGGGAGGAGAGAGAGTTGAGAGTCGCGGACAATGATCTGTAGCCAGAGAGAGAGATGAAGTGACCAGAGTAAACGGCATAACAATCAACTGTGTCTAACTAGAAATTTAAAGTTTATGTATGGTCAAGGAATAAACATGAAAAAAACAAGAAGCGGTGCCGGGCACAGAAAACCCATCCCCGGCAGACATTTTAGTGCTGACATATAAACACAACAGGATATCTAGTCAAAGATGTCACATATCAAATTTGGAGTAAATCGGGTGGAAATTGACGATTTTGTGCCCATTTGACATTTTAGACCCGACACACCTGACACTGACCCCCCTACCGGTAAGTGGGTGGTGACCCTCCTGATGTAATAAGGTATGTTATAAGATGTAGATTTGAAAGGTTCATCTTTAGGTTTTGGTTTCATGTCGATATGACGAATTTGAATGGAGTTATGTCGAAAAGACGAATTATAGATTTTATATTTGGGGGACCTACAGCCTGGGCCTGGGCCCGGTGTGGCCCAAAATTTAATCAGGTGATCAGTAGGCCATAGCCCATCATCCCTGTAATTTTAGCCAAAAATCGCACCAGTAGTTTGCGTGTAAATTTGTTAACAAACAAACAAACAAACAAGCAGAAAAACCGAGTGAAAATAATGTCTGTCCGTAAGGCAGACGATTCCCCATTGCAGACTGGATTATTGTGTGTATATATATATATGGGAGTATGTTAACGATGAACTAACTAGGTTCGTTAATAACTTAATAGGTTCGTTTCCAGTGTGTTATATTTATACTCATTGCATACACACCCATTTACACGACAACAGAAAGATTACACCAGTAATAATGGCGACGTAGTGTAAAATCAATAGTACAGCCAACTGTTATTTCAATGTGTGATTGTGTGTTTGTTTGTGTGTGTGTGTGTGTGTGAGAGAGAGAGAGAGAGAGAGAGAGAGAGAGAGAGAGAGAGAGAATGTTGCAATTGTAAAAAATCACAACACGAAGTATTAACACACCTCTTTAAGGGCATGGCAGGGCCTACCTTGTCTTCGTCAGGTTTCCAAACAGCAGAAACTTCCATCACTCGGATACCTTCCCTACTGAGTGTCTTCTCGATCATCTCACTTTTATACATCAGCGCCAGGCACAGAGCGACGACGCAGAACATGCTCTGCTCTGCCGCATTTTGCTTGGCTTGACATTTTGTTTTCCGGGATGAATAAACAACGTGACGAGGAAAAAGCAAAGCACACTTACCTTAGAAACAATAGTAAATGCCTCCCACCAGAACTGATCACTGATGTTTTTATTCTTCCTTTAAGGTATCCAGTCCTGAAAATAAATACTATGATATTTGGAGGAAATTTTTGGCCACACATCCATAGCCCAGCTCATGTATAATGTCATTTGAATGTATATGAACATAGTCTCATTTGTCCATGTAGTTATGCTTTCTCCAAAATTATATGGATAGTAGGGATTAACAGATTATTCTTTTGGTTAGTTCATGCAAAATATTTATGTAATTCACATGAAATATGTCATTTATAATTCACGTTAAATCGCACAAGTAATACAGAACTTCCAACAGGTAGCAGTGCCCTCACGGAGCTGGCATGTGTGTGTGTGTGTGTGTGTGTGTTCGATAGATGAATGTTAATTTCTTACTTCATATTCAAGACTTAAACAAAGTATTTCATAACCAATCGAGATCATGTAAAGTAATATTCTTCTAATATGTCGATCTGACGCTAAGAGTCGGTAATAGTCTGGAAGGTCGTGACATCAAGGTTTTCGTGTAAAACCAAATAATTGGCCAGTCCAATGTCAAGTCATCCACCGTGACCCTATGTCATCTAGACGGAATGCCAGTGATTATGTTAACAATTCATACATTCAACGCAGAAAAAAAAAAAAAAAAAAGCATAACGCTGCACCTTTTTTCCAGTAATAAATTTCATTACTTTTACTGAAAAAGTCCCACCTAAAGCAACGGTAATAGATCGTTGAAACGTAATTATGAACAATGATCTTCCAGCCCAAATGTAGCTCTTTGTTGTACCACGAACTAATTCTGGCTACTTCAAAACGTAGATGGTTGAAATCGTTTAAGCGCACATGATAATACACGCATGTACAGAAGCAGCAAGCATTTTACTTTTACGTTGCTCATCTCAAAGAAATCTTTGTTGTTGCGTTGAGAGAATCTCTGTACTCTAAAGCTTTCAACAGAGTATGGCACCATTCCCTGTTGTCCAAGCTCCCTTGCTATGATCTAATGTCTTTTGTTCCTTTGATTTCCTCATATCTTAGTGACAGGAAATAAAAGTAGATAATGTATATTCCAATTTTCACTCAGTTAACGCCAGCATGCTGCTTGGATTAGTTCTGGCACCAACCCTATTACTAGTTCATATTAATGATCTCTTATCTGTCACCCACAATCCCATCCACTCATATGCAGATGATTCAACACCACATAGTTCATTCACACTCAGACATCCATTTACAACTCATAAATCAAGACCTATCTACGATCGGTGAATGGGGACAAAACAACCATGTCTCATTTAATGCTAGTAAAACTAAATATATACAAATTACCAATAGACTGATATTGCCAGATTCGTATATTACCTTCAGTGCTACTATTATTCTCATCTCCAAAAGTATTGAAATTCTTGGTGTCTCACTTAACCGCGCCTTCAGCTGGACCTCTTATGTCAGATCACTTGCTAAAACCGCCTCAAAGAAACTTGGATTATTGTACAGAGTCCGTAACTTCTTCACTGATGAGCAGTTAGTTATAATTTATAAGAGTCATGTGCCTCTCAGCTTGAATATTGCTCACCCTTTTGGAATGGATGTCGAGAGGTTGCATTAAAACAACTAGACAAAATTCAGAACAAAGCTGTTAGAATTATTAGCAACCCCGTCATTACAAATAAACTACCTCCCCTACAAGTAAGAAAGAATGTTGCCTCTTTTGGATTTTTTTACAGATATTTTTATGGCAAATGCTCAGACGAACTTGCGTCCATGGTGCCACCTCTCCATGCCTTCCCTTGTGCTACACGGGCATCTGGTAGCGCTCAAGACTGGAATGTCACTCAGCCATATTGCAGAAATTCTGCCTATCAGAATTCTTTCATTCCCCGAATTTCATCTCTCTGGAACTCGTTTCCTCAGAGTTGTTTCCCTCCAAACTTCAACCCACAGCTGTTCAAGTCTAACTGTTACAGATATTTTATGAACAGAGGACTCCAGTAATCTGGTGTATGGATTATTTTTCTTTTATTCATTTGTTTTCCCTTCCTTTGTCCTCTTATTAAAAAAAAAAAATCTCTCTCTTTGCCATGCTACCATCTTAGTTCTACCTACAGTACTTTTGCATCTCCACTGTATCCTTAAAAATGCCCCATTATTTATTTTGCACCTCTATTAAATTATATCGCCCATCACCTACATACTGTGTAATGCTGTCTTCAGGTGACACTACACTGTCTGACAACCCAAATGGTTTCGTGTAGTCCAAACAACGGCATAAACACTTGACGGTCTACTGGTGGAAGTACTACGATCGAATGTGGCCTGTAAGGCAACGCAGGAGTATTGAGGGTCTGTTGGCAGGCGGTGGCCGAGACGGTGGAGAAGTGGCCTGCAGTCCTAGCGGACCCAGGTTCGAATCCTGGCTGGGGCAGGGAACAGTATAAGGATCTGAATTTCTTAGAATCAGGCTTTACTGATTTGCCATAAGACCGGCCGACATGTCGTAAAAATAACCACGCTAATACCAGTATATTAGTCCTGCGTGAGATAGCCTTAGCATGTATTAAGTATGGACGGCGGGTGTTTGCTCTGAAGAAGGTGGTATGTGGATATGCATGGTACATAAAAAGATTGATGGACCTCAATAAACGGGCTGTGAAATCCATGCCCTGAATCAGGAAAAATAATACTCACATACTATCGCTCAGGGGCAATAAAATGGTCATTCACGTTGAATGTGTGAACTAAGTAGCATGGCCCCGGTTCCCTAAGCTCCTGATGGGGTAAAATTATTGCCTGATAGACAGAAAGGCAAACCTCTGAAACCACTTCCTGGAAAGCTGGCAATTTTCAAAATGACCGCAAAGCCGTAGCCTAAACTGATCTGCATTGGCCTGAATTACTTTGATGAGTTTAGTGCAAAAGGAATTTTTCGGATATGACGATAGGGGACCTAAATTAATTTCTTTTGAAAGTGAAGCTAACCTGAATGAACCTCATTGTACTTCCGTTGGCAGAAATGGCCTTGACCTAACCTGACTGAACTTAAACATATCTATCTATCTATCTATCTATCTATTGCCAGACGCCTCAATCCCGTTTGGGGTGGCCACAAACCAATCGCCTCCAAGGCGCCCTGTCCCCCGCCATTTCACTGCCCTGCTTCCAACTCACACCCCCCTCTCTCATATACCTCTCCACCCCATCCCTCCATCCCCTCCCTCTTCCCCCCTCCACCTCACTCACATACACTCTCTTCTTCAGTCTTTCACCCTCCATCCTCTCCACATGGCCAAACATATCTGACGAGTCTTATAGTAATCAGAATGTATAAAAGACGACATTAGTATGATTAACTGAAACTGAAATACTCCAATTATTTCCAAATTAAAATTATAGTTAAATTTTAGTAATGGACGTAAAACAATCAGACTTATGTGACCATATGAACGTTACTTACCCTTGATGCTCACGGATCGATGCATATTAGCAACGCTGAATCACTTAGGCTGTGTGAAGCTAAACTTTCCTGAACAATAGCCACTATATCTATAAAATACCAGCTACACATTCAGCAGTGGTAAAGTGATAAAGTGTTGGGCTGCCTGTCCATAACAGGCAAGATCACAGACTGGGGCATGGAGCAGTTTGAAGTTTTGAAATTCCTGAAAACAAAGCAAACTAGAATGGCACTCAGTAGATCGCATACCTCCACCAAGGCCCAACATGCAGTTCCTTTTAATTCAGTCAAGTCTAATCCAGTATCAATCTCATAACCCTTTAAGTTGTAACACCATAAATTTAAAGTACCCATAACTCTTAATCGTAATCTTTTAACTCACTGTAACTGCCAACAAAACAGTGCATATCATTTCATAATCTGCGTTATGGAAGAATAATAGGTTGATCCAAACCGTACACATTCGTAGATACCAACATCCTAAATTCAATATGTCTGATTTTTTTCAAGATCCATGCAATAATCACTGAAAAATCTGCGAAAATGTCGAAAAACGCACTATCTCGCAGTGTTAAAGAAAGTGAGAAAAAAAAATTCCTGGATCCGCACCTTTTCCAGATCCGCACCAAAATTGAATGGAGTCTATTCTGGACCAAGGTCCATTCTTCTACCAAGTTTCGTGGAAATCAGTCAAGCAGTTTTTGTGTAAATTTGCTCACAAACCAACCAACCAGCCAACAAACAGACAGGGGTGAAAATATAACCTCCTTGGCGGAGGGAATTATGCATCGCAGTAAGAGATAAGCGTAAAGCTTGTGTAAGAAGACTGGGCATGTGACTGAGTATGAGGTTGAAAGGGTAGGGTCTGTACGATACTGTCAGAACTAAGAAAAAAATGAGGACAAAGTCCTATCAGTATTGGATTTTTAAATATATAGTAAACATCTAAGGAGTGTTTTTCAGGCTGAACAAGATAAAGAAGCCCGAAGGCCCTGAAGACTACTGAAAAATAAAAGACAAAAGTGCAGATGTAACTACATTTGAGGACACTGAATGGATAACAGATTAATCTTTGAAAAGGGTCGTAAATTAAGAGAAATGTTTACCCAAGCTAAAGCCTATTACGGTATTATTTGTTTTTTTTAATACTGGCATTAATCCTTTGACACTTTTCCCACTGTTTCTACCTTCAGAGCCGTAGAAATATATTACATTTTTTTTTTTTCATATATTTTTACAAAATCCTACGGGATCATGTTAGAAATTGCATTCTTATAAAGAATAATTGTTCTGGACGCTTTACGTTGGGTCAAAACCCTTTATATAATATTTGTGTAATAATGGCGTGGTCAGTAAACTATCTGTCAATCGATCTACCCATCTTAACGGTAGAGTAAACAGGCAGGGATGATCTAAGTCGCAAGAGGTCGTTACGTCATATACCTGAGTGGGCTTTTGTAAAATCGTTAACAACTTTCCCGTTGGTGTAATGGATTAATTATCACCTTTCTCGTGTTTCGCATGAGAAGGAAATCATAACTCTCTACACTTCCATCACTGAACTCCCCCTATATGAGCCATTTCACTGATAAACCGGACATACATCAAGTCTGCAACTAAATGTCGTTGATCAATGCACGCAAGCATACTAATGTTCCTGCGTTATACTTTACGTGCCCTAGTGTTACGAGTTATTATCCTTTTATGTATATAAAAGTATTGAAAACGTTACTTGTACGATGTTACCTCAATGGTTTGTGCTTCACCCTCACTTGCTGTTTTCCAGTGACTGATAACTAACATAGTACTTGTGAGTAGTCTCCTGAACCACAGATCTCATAGTTCAACAATGTTAGAAGGTTGTTCATTATGATAATCTGAACCTGGTTGTAATCTGTTGTAATTTAACAGGCCCTGGTTCAGTACAATTTGCACAAACCAGGTTTAGATCAAACTACAGCATCTCTAGTATAACACTGAAAGCTGAAGAATTATTTCTTGTGATGAGAAGAAAGGAAACAGAAAGGGCATAAGAATATATTAGCATTTACCATTTTCACTGTCTATGCCCATGTACATTCCATATCAAAGCGCAGATTTGATTTTTCTTACTGACAAAATAAATTACTTTCTTGGTTTAAATTAAAAAGTAGCTATTACCTTCAGTAAGATGACGCTGTTGAAAATTTGTTGGCTTAATCAACAATCGAGTGTACTTGACTTAGTAGACAGTTTTTAAACAAAAGGAGGTAAATATATTGTTCATTATCTCCGTCGTTACGAATGACGGGGGAGGAGGGGAGGAAGGACTTTAAATTCAAACAACCCATTTAGCTAGAGAAAAAAAAAAAATTCCAGGTTAAAAATATTAGGAAGTTAAAGCAGTAAATTCTTTAGTACTGAGTATGTGAAAAAGATAAGCTATTCCACTCAAATGTGATCTGTATTATGCCAAAGTTATTCCATTCAGCCCACTGATGTATTTTGTATGATATCTTTGCTATCCAAGCGACTTTAATAAGTCTGAGTAGAGACAGGGGAGAAGATGAAAGAGAGAAGAGAGAGGTATATGTGAGCAGGAGAAGGGAGGTTAAGAGACTGGTGAAGGAGAGTAAGAAGAAAGTGGAGGAAGAGCTTGGGAGGAATCTGAGTGTGAAATGGAGGGAGAGTAAGAAATTGTTTTGGAAGGAGGTAAAGAAAGTAAGACAGTGTGAAAGGGGAAACAGTAGGGGAGTGAAAGATAGGAATAATAGATTGTTGGTGGAGAAGAGAGAGAAATTGAGGAGATGCAAGGAGCACTTTGAGGATTTGTTGAATGTAGAGAGTGACAGCAGTGCGAGTATAAGTGGTTGGGGAATGGCTGGAAGAAGAAGAGATGAGAGGAGGGAGGATGAAATCAGTAGGGCAGAAGTAGTGGAAGCGATGAAGAAGATTAATTTGGGAATGGCCCCAGGAATTGATGGAATGTGTGGTGAAATGCTTAGGTATGGGGGTGAGATTGTTGTGGAGTGGATATGGAAGTTGTGTAGATTGTCTTGGGAAGAGGGAAGGGTTCCAGAGGACTGGAAATCAGGTATAATTGTTCATTTATACAAAAGAAAAGGGGAGAGAGAAGTATGTGGTAACCAGAGGGGTATTTGCCTTCTTAGTGTGACTGGTAAAATATATGGTAGAATACTCATTGATAGGGTTAGGCATATGACAGAGGAGCTAGTTGGAGAAGAACATGGGGGATTTAGGAAGGGTAAAGGGTGTGTAGATCAGATATTTGTTCTAAGATGTTTAGTGGAGAAGTATCTAGAGAAGGGAAAGAAAGTGTATGCTGCCTTCATGGACTTGGAGAAAGCTTGACAGAATAGATAGGCAAGGTATGTGAAAGGTATTAAGAATATATGGAGTGGAGGGGAAATTGTTGAGTGCTGTGAAGAGTATGTACGAGGGAGCTAGGGCTACGGTGCGAGTGGATGGTGAGCTGAGTGAGTTCTTTGATCTCAATGTGGGACTGAAACAGGGTTGTGTGATGTCTCCATGGCTGTTTAATATATACATGGATGGGGTTGTAAAGGAGGTGCAAGGTAGGGCAGTGGATATGAGGGTGGCTCTAAAGAATGAGGGTGAGATTTGGAAGCTTCCAGTGTTCCTGTTTGCTGATGATACAGTATTGTTGAGTGAAGATGAATGGGAGTTGCAAGGTTTGGTGAATGAATTTGGGACAGTGTGTAGGAGGAGGAAGCTGAAAGTTAATGTAAACAAAAGTAAAGTTATGGTGTTTGAGAGGAATAAAGTCACAGAGTGTGCAGTGAGGTTGGATGGTGAGGATATGGAGAATGTGAGTGCATTCAAGTACTTGGGTAGTGTGATGAGTAAGGATGGAACTTTGGAGGATGAAGTGCGTGAAAGGGTACAGCAGGGAAGGAAGGTTGTTGGTTCACTGAAAGCAGTGATGAGAAATAGGGAGGTGAGTATGGAAGTTAAGAAGTCACTGCATGATAGTATTGTGATCCCTACCCTGACGTATGGAAGCGAGGCGTGGACCTTGCAAGAGGGGAACAAGTCAAGAGTGAGAGCAGTGGAAATGAGTTACTTGAGAGGAGCATGTGGAGTGACGTGGAGGGACAGGTTGACGAATGAAGATGTGAAGGAACGTTGTGGGGTGGATATGGATGTGGTTGAGAAGATTAGGAGAAATACAATGAGGTGGTTTGGACATGTGAAGAGAATGGAAATGAAAGACTGACTAAGAGGGTGTATGTAGGTGAGGTGGAGGGAGGGAGAGGGAGGGGTAGACCGAGGATGAAGTGGAGGGATGGAGTCGAGAGATATATGAGGGAGGGGGGGATGAGTTGGGAGGAGGGTAGTCAAATGGTGGGTGACAGAGCAACTTGGAGGCGTTTTGTCTGCGGCCACCCTTTGCGGGATTAGGGTGTCGGGCTATAGATAGATAGATAAAGTATTACTGTTTTTGGCAGGTTTAGATAGAATTTCTATTAATCCATCCACTACCAAGGCACTTTTGTAAGCTGAGTAAATCTTTTTCTGGTTGCAAAAGTAAATTATAATGACGACATTGAGGTGAATACGTAAGCGGTCAATATAAGTTACTTGGGGAAATGCTTTTTAATGTTGATAATTGGGTGGTTTTGAATTGTCATTCAGGTTTGGGATATATAATTTGCTGTGCTTATCTCCTTCAGCATGATGGCCATCTTTCTGTTGTTTATTTCCACTTTCTCTTGAAGCTCTTAATTTTTTTTTATTTTTTTTATGTGTCCGACTCTGGGCAAAGGCTTCAGGGCCTATATCTTGGGGGCAGTAGCCTATCCCAAGGCCCAGTAGTCCTCCTGCACCTCCACATGTCACCACTTCGGCGCTAACACCCACCGTCCATATTGAATACATGCTAGGGCTGTCTCATACAGGACTGGTGTATTGGTATTAGCGGGGGTATTTTTACGACATGTCGGCGGGTCATCTGGTAGATCAGGAAAGTCTGCTTTTAATGAAATTCAAATCCTTAAACTGTTCCCTGCCCCAGCCGGGATTCGAACCTGGGTCCATCAGGACTGCAGGCCGCCTCTCTACCGATTCAGCCACCGCCTCCCCAAATTACCTTACAGGAGTTCCCACGTACCAAAGAAGTTAATGAAGGCTGTCATGTAACCTTTCTAATTCAAAATTATGACAATTAGCTGCACAGAATCGTCCAATGGTTGTAAGAAGAAAGAGTCAACCCTTTAATAGGCACATGCAAATTTATGGTTCAAAAAATTACCACTGCAAGATTTTGTTTTATCTTTATGAGAAAGGAACAACTTTTACATCAACATTTCTCCATATTTACTTTAGTTCTCATAATATGAGTCTCAACAGTTTTGCTGAAGTGGCTGTGTAAGTCGGCGCTGCTCATAATTAATGATGTGCTTGGCAGCCTAAATATAAGTGTACTGTATTAGAAATGACCTTGTTATTATCAATTACATGTTTGGAAAAAAAGCATTTATAATAACTGCATCCATAAAGCTTTTGAATTATTAATTGTTGGATTTTACAGTACAGAAACAAAATATGAATATTTCTTTATAGAAATGAACCTTTTGCATCACACGAATATATTTATACAGCCTGTTTCCTCATTGCTCCAATATCAGATGCAAAAGTTTCTCATTTCTGTACCTCCCCGTCAGTATACTTTGTACTCATCATGCCTCACTATTTTTGTTGAACAAAAGGTTGAAGGGCTAAGTCAATCATCTGATTGCCCTGCATCATTACTGTAGGTACTACTGCATCTAAGTCTTCACTTTTTTTTTTAACCCAGAAATCATGTGAGCATTCATTATAATGTCTGACAGAAGTATAAACACTCATAAAACTGTGATTCTATGATAACTCAACAGTTTTGTTGAACTGTTTCATTACCATGTAGTTTTACCATCAACATGTCTCTCAAAAAAATGGTAAGCTTTATTCGAGCATCTAGTACTATATATTACACATCATTTATTATATAATACTCGTATTCGAAATAATCACCAATGTATACAAAATACATAATTGGTACAGAACCATTGATTACCTTTCAACAGACCACACAAAACGGAAGAGAACGATAAGGAAAATCAGGTCTGGTTGGTACCTGAGAGGCTGTGTTTACTCCGAGTCAGCTGCCTGACACATGCTGCCATTTGTTGAGGGGATCAGGCACCAAGGTAAAGGCTACGATATTGCTGAGCAGCATGGACGGGGTTTTTCTTTTCTGTACCTTTACTTCAGTATACTTTTGTACTCCATGAATATGCCTCACCTTATGCCTCACATTTTTTGTTGAGCAAAAAGTTTGAGATTCCGTGAGGTAAATGTGAGTTTGACGGAGACATCAGCCTCTCCAGCACAAAGGCCACAGTTCCAAGTCTGAGACCTAAAAGGAGAAGCAACAGAGGCCTCCACATATGAGTCAAAGTTAGACTCCTGAATCTGGATGAGGAACTGTTTGATGCCTCTTGCTTCACTTCCTTCCGTTGCTTCATTCTTCGTTCTTGGGCAGCTACTTCCAAGGTTCCTTCTTTGCACGTTCATTACAGGCCAGTCTGAATGAGACATAAGAGAGACTTGTATCAACATAAGAATACTGTGTTTCATGACAAAATGTTCAGTTAATAGTTTGGTAATATGACAACCAAAATTCGCTACTTTTTCTCGTTATTCCTTTTGACTAATGACCTACGATTTTCTTGGTTTCATAGTAACTCGCTGCTATGAAGAGCTAAAGGCCATCTGCCTTAATCCCAGTCTACACAAAGTGAATGAAGTAATTCGTAATAAGCTGGAATTAAATTATTAATCCTGTATTCTCAGTCCAATGTAAACCAAAAAAATTTGTTTTCCTAATTTTAGATGTCTTAGGTTCCTCTTCATATTTTTAAAACTGTCATACGTATGCCAACATACAGTGTAAAGCAAGAAAATTCACAGCCAAAGAGGTCAGTTTTAGGATGCTGCGGATTTTGTACTTTAACCTATCGAAACGGGTCAACATTGAATTGATTTCTTAACCCTAGGATATCCTTTTTTTATTATCCTTGCTATCTATAGACGATCTTCTTCAACATGAGAAAGTTTTAAAACCGGAAGAGTAAGATAGAGCCTTCCATAACCACTTTCACTGAAGAAGTCTTTTCCAAGTTCATAAAATCATTTGAAACCAACAAAAAGGAAAGAAAAGCTTCCGGGAGCCTAAAGCTAATCGCCCGCTACAATATGTGAATATGCTGTTGGCCAAGTCCAAAGATTTTGGCCATATCTTGATACCCTGGATGTTTCATGTTGATAGCTCAAGCCGTTTATGAGATATTATGATGCTAAACGCGGGCAATAAAAACTAGGTGACCTTTGGGAGCCATTTTGGTGACCTTGACCTAGAGTGCCTATTTTCGAACTCGTCCAAGATTTTGGCCATATCTTGATACCCTGACAATTTCATGTTGATAAGTCGTTCATGAGATATAATAGGAACACACACACACACACACACACACACACACACACACACACACACACACACACACACACACACACACACACACACACAGAGGCAGGCAAACCCATTATCGCTCCGCCTTGGTAAAAGCGGGGCGATAAAAAATTTGCAAATATGGCACCGAATTCAAGGAGTTTACCGTCAGATATGAGTTGTTACAGATGTGAGTGAACAGGAAGATGAAAAACGAAAGGTAAAATATATAAGAATGATGGAGAAAGGTTGGATGTCCAATAAGTTTCCAACATTCAGTTAATCTCTCTGTGTACTCTACTTATTATGCTGAGACTGGTTCTTCTAAAGTACTGTATTCTCGCCAACTGAGAAAGCTCCCTAACATCTAGTCTAAGCACTTTGCCTTGTTTATTACACTTTACTGTCCCCTTCTGTGTTACATATAAAACTTTCCAATATTGACAAATCTGGATAAGTAATATATAAAGGGACATTACCCTGCCTTACCCCAAAATAAATCTATGAAAAGGGGGTTAGGGAGTTTCTATAAATTGCGAGAATATGAGCAATGGTGTCTGCAGAGTACCGGTACCCATGGGCGAAATATTCAGCTATGATGTCTCAAGAGGTTTTTGTATTACTAATCGTCTTGATACATACCTGAACTGTAATCTTAAGTTTCTTATCCAGTGCTGGATTATAGGGAGCATCGTGTGGTACTGGCCAAACGAACAGCAGCTTCAGCACACTCTGCTTTCCCAGATACAGTGGGGAGGTTCCTTCTCGTCTCACAAAGTGTTGATTGAGGGTCATTTGAAAATTCAAACGCTCGCCAAGATCAGCACGCTTGGAAGTAACAAATAGTCAGTCCATACAAGGGAGTATTAATTACATATTACGCTTATATTTAGTTACATATTTGTATTATATTCGAGCAACCATCTATCTTCACAAGATATTATTACAAAACCATTGCAGGTTCATAAAATGCTATTGACTGGCGTGCCTGAAGAATTCCATGATTACCGGAAAATGATGCTGCGATATACCATAAGCCTTTCCCTACTATTACTTTTTTGCTGCTCTTTTCCTTCCTTCTATAACTATGACTTTGTAATCACTGTCATATACAAGACTTGCGGCCCTCCTGAATGCGTACACCATAATTTAGTAAATGGAACCACTCGATATTGGAAAGTGGGAGCAATATGTTACGCTAACCCTTTTAGTACCACGACGCTCTCTCTTTTCAGATACAATGATGTTGCTTCAGCATTCAAGAAAAGGTAATTCAGGGCCATTTGCAAATTTATGAATCCTGTCAAGTAGATGGGCAATTATGACTGCAAACAGAAGCTCTATAATAAGTAAAAATAAACAAAACAAAAAAATAAACGCCGAATACTCGGTCCTCTAGCTGTCAGGGCAAAGAGTTGCTTGGTATGCCTCTGCCAAGCCTTCCTCGTGGACTCGCCATACAGCTTCCATGACAAGGTTCGCTGTGGGTTGAAGTGAGATGAAAGATAAACTAAGTCTACCCCGTATGACTTTGACCTTGGACCCCATGACTTATCTGGTCATTATCCCCTCATACTATATAAATGACAGAGGTTTGGTGTAAATTCGTCTCGGGGTTCAGATGTCTCGCCCACACCCATATGACCTTGACCTTTGTCCCCTTGACTTTGCTGACCTAATCATTTCTTCGTCACTTCATAGTGTACCCTTGAAAACAGTTTGGTCGAATTCCATCGAGGGATCAGGAGTTATTGGCCCACTAAGATAAACTAAGTTCAGTTACTCTGGAGGAGGCTCCGTAACATCTCTTCCTTAACGATTTACTTTTGTATGTGGATGTTTAGCATAATTCTGCACGTCACTTAGGCAGAGTACGGAGATATTAGACTGATCTAAACAACACACAAAAATGTAGTAAGGTGTAATAAGAAAAATAAATACCTTGGGAAGAGGTGATAGGGAGCTTCCTTGGCTGACGAGAATACATGACTAGATCACTTCGTCTCTTTTTCGGGACAGTTCTAGTATTATATTTCAGCTAATGACAACCGGTTGTTGGCCAAAAAGGTTTACATAGGAAAATGCTCGTCATTTTTGTTCATATTGTCCGCTGGTGAAGGAAACTGATCACCCTCGCCTTAAACGTCGGACAATTGCTCGTAGATAATCCTGGACCTAGCCTATACCCCCGCAAAAATTTTTAGGTCGAGTTTCTTTGTTGTTTTGATATCCTAAGCTGCTAAATGACTAGAAGAATTTGGGTAGACATTCTGATTTTGGTGCAATAACTTTTTAGGCCACTGTTTCAAAATGGCGGATTTCTATTACCTGAAATTTTAGATCTCGCTAACTACTTTACATAATTACTTCATTTTGGTGTCAAAATATAGGTTTTAAGGGTCAAGGAATTCAATGGAATGGTTTATTTATGTTTTAAAGAAGTCTTATCATACCTTCTAAAAAATCAGCTGTAGGGCACTTTAAATATATACCTACATTTACAGTGATCGTACTTATTAAATATACAGTAGATCTACTAAACATGTATGATGGGAAATTTTCATTATGAATAATCAACATAAACAATACCTTCATTCCACTCTGTAAACCTATAAGCATTTCCCCACAACACAAGGTCATTGGTGTGTTGTACTTTCTCAAACAGTAATGAAAAGCAAATATAATTCTTGGCATAGTATGGTTATAGTTTGTAATACAAACATCATTTGCTTAAAGAAATTAAATTTGAAACAGTACACACACCATGATTATTCTCTCATAAACTATATAAATTCACAAAAAAAAAAAAAAATACAGTCGGGGTAATTTCATGTGACCCTCGGTTCGGTGAGTATTTTAGAGATGTGACACTTGCGCATTGCTATCTCCTAAAGGGCTGAAATCTTTGGCTATTTAACTGATGGTAAAAATACGTTTTAATTGCCCTTATACATCCAAATGTACTTTTCTGTAGGCCTACGTAAAATTAGATAAATCGCAGTTAGGCCTATTTAAAATCCAGTGTTAGTTTGCGTGTCAGTCCTTTACGAGATGGCAATCTGCAGGTGCCACATTTAAAAAAAATCACTATACCGAGGGTCAGATGAAATTACCCCAACTATAGTTATTTTTCTCGCTCCTTATTTTGGATTTTTGCAGTCTTTAGCTGAACATTTACAAGAGTGTGTACACTGAACAAATGCTTTGCGACACCGACATCTGTTTGTTGAACAAACTTTACAGCTGTAAAGTGTTAAAAACTCTGATGGCAGATAATTCAAGTACTTTCTTGGTCTCACTACATCGTCTATAATTTCCCAGCCAAAATTGCTTGGATCATTTTGAGGTGGAATCTTATCCAGTAAACACTGTCTAATGAGGTAAAATGCTCGTAATATGTGGCCTGATATTGAATATGATGTTGGAGGAAAGTCACTTATTGATAAACCCTGTCTGTATTCACTTAAGTCTAGCTCATCAAACATGTTTGCTCTGTCAGACGTACATACTCTATACTTCTTCCTTTCTTTGTTCTTTCTTATTAAGCAACATATTACGCAATTTAGATTTTCTGAGTTCTCTTGCCTTGGTGGAGGTCGAGCCACTGACATAGACCTACTCTTGGGGCAAGTGTTTGTACTAGGTAGAATTTCACTGTCCTTTTCCTCTCCAGCCATTTCAATCTCGTCTTTCTCACCCCTTTTCTCTGCAATATTCTTGAGATATTTTTTCATCGTGTATGACTTGTTGCACGCATTGTTACAGTGGTGTCGTATGTCAGATTCTTTATATAATATTTTTTTACGTTTTTAAATACATCCTGGCGAATTTCAGCTGCCTCTTTTACACGTTTCCTTCCATTTTCCGTTCCCACTACGCTCTGTTTGGAATCCCTTTGGCAAACTATACACTTTCCTTCATAAAAAATATCATCTGTCACTCCATGAAGCTGTAGTGCATCTGGAAACGCATCCACATCAGCTTCGTCCTCCATGACGGACTTCACATCTCAGTCAGTTATCTGAAAATCAGGAGTATATATTAATGGATTTCTGTCATAAAGCATTACAAGTAGAGAAAAACATAAAGATAATGCCGAGAGAACTTCATACAGAAATCAAAACATATTAGTAACAAATTATTTTACGTGAATTATGTACTGTGGATAATTTGTGTCATTTTTAATAGGGATGGAAGGACCTTTTAAACGCATATATTACCGTTTCATTGAATTCCTTGACCCTTTTTACCTATATTTTGACACCAAGAAAAAGTAATAATGTAAAGTCGTTAATGAGATCAACAATTTCAGGAAATAGAAATCCGCCATTTTGAAACAGTGGCCTAAAAAGTTATTGCACCAAAATCTGAATGTCTACCCAAATTTTTGTAGTCGTTAAGCAGCTTAGGATATCAAAACAACAAACTCTCTGGACCTAAAAATTTTTGCGGCGGTATAGGCTAGGTCCAGGATTAATACCAAGTCCTATAGGAGGCTTCGTGACTCCTGGGCTCATATTCTCGTCGGTTATAGAAGCTCCCTAATTCCTATGCGATTTATATAGCTTATAACATCATGTTTTATACTATAATATATTATATATATCCTCCCAGCATCGCCATACCCAACATAAATAACGTACAAAGGAATATTTGCCAGCCATGTCCAATAGTAAATCGCTGAGGGGGAGGTGCTAACAAGCCTCCTTACACGGCGGGAATACTGGCCTTGTTCCTAACAGTTTCTTCTGCATATTACACCTTAACATTCTCTTGTGTTCTATTTGTCATTTTACCACAGACACAGTATGCATCAGTGGCATACAGAACTCTACTAAAGTGTAATGTAATATGGAATGAATCGCCAAGAAAGAGGCGTTACGAGACCTCTGAGGCGACTAAGAATACGCCCGTAGGTAGCCTAGTGCCGGTCGCGATGTCCGTTCTGTGTACCGTTGTTGCAGTTTTTCTCAGACAGGAAAGTCTACGTTGGGATAGGGATGTTTTCTTAATATTAGGTTAGGTTAGTTGGCTGGTGACTTTGGTTATTATGTTAAGGCAGTGGTTTCTAACCTGTGGGGTGCGCCCCCCTAGAAGGGCACGAAGGGTTGCCTGGGGGGACACGAAGGCTTGATAAAGAGGGTAATTATATTTGAAAACTATGAATTTTGATGGATTTTAGAAATATCTAATTATGGAGAAAATATTTCAGATATGAATAAGAAATTTAGTTATCTGAATATTATAAATAATTTCAAAGATTAGGAATCTATGATATTTATTGACATGTGCCAACTATGCCAGTAAAATACAGTATTTGAGGAAGAGGGGCGCAGGGAACGTGTTATTCAGTGAAGGGGGACGAGAATTAGAAAAGGTTGGAAACCACTGTGTTAAGGTATGTTAGGTCATGGTTGAGAGAGAGAGAGAGAGAGAGAGAGAGAGAGAGAGAGAGAGAATGTTCATCGTGGGAAAATCAAACTTAGCTGGTAGTGAAGGAATAGTATACAGGGCGGAAATCTGCGTCTCGGTTCCATACGCCCCTTTATGAACCAACAGAAGACTTGATGAGATCACTAGATAAATGAAATGACCCTATGGTCATTACCAAAGGATATTGATGTCATTTCTGTGACTGATCCTGTTTCTTTAACCTAACCAACTCATTCCTGGTGGCAGTAGAGTAGGTGACTTTGTTAATCATTACCGTTATTATTACATCATAATGCAGGATTAGACCTTAACCTCTTCAGTCTCATAACGTATTATTTAATCTTTGCTACCTGCAGACGACTTAATGTGTTTTTTAGGAAAATTTTCCATATGGGGAGTTAGATATTGATACTACTGATCCCTTATACACAAAAGGTGTCCTCTGAGGATAATGATATTGTCTGTAACAAGAATTAGCCAGTCAGGGGGTTGATGGAGTATAGGGTAAAAGGATACTAAATCTGACGCAGCTAAACTAATCTTGAGTTAAGATATTTTAGTAGCTAGATTAATAGGGTCAAATATGGCTCAGTCCTGAAAGTTCTGCAATATAATCGTCTTGCCTTATCAAACCATGGCATGAATATTCCCTTCACAGTAACTTATCATGAAAAGACGTGGAAACAACAGAAAAATAACCTCTTCATTACTAAATTATTCACCAATATTCTAATGACTTATTTATGGAATATGTCATCATTGTCTGTCCATCGGAATTACAACATATATACAAACTATAGTTCATCTGTCCTGAACCATTTTTGTCCCTGGTACTTCAGGACGTATACTGACCAGCTAGTGTGGGGTGGCATAAAAAATGCAGTACATTGTGCGATTTTATCTACAGCTCAACACACACAAGAACCAATATATTTGAGGCCAGCAAAAATAATCTATACTCATCTTTTTTTTTTTTTTTTTTTCAGGGGCGAAGTTGCACTTGATAGGTTGGTGATGACTGGCTGAATGCGACATGTCCGAATAACACCGATGCATTTCATATAATTACTAGGTGTCGATTCGCATCACCATTAATTATTTGAAATACAACGACGTTATTCGGACATGTTGCATTCAGCTAATTATCACCAACCTGTCATGTTCATCTTCGCATCGAAGAAAAAAAAATGGGTATAGGTGGTAATATACCAGTGTATTAAGGCCTTAAATTTCAAACTTATAACTCACCGAGACTATATCATAATACCACCCCCCCAAAAAAAAACAAAAAAACATAACCATTACCAGAGATTAAGAAACAGTGCATTGGTGCGTAACGCTCTGTTGTGAAAAGACATGCAGACGATGGAGCAATGTCTCCAACACAAAACCCCACAGCACTCAGGACAACACTCAGGACATACACCATGAGAGACCTATTATGTGTGTCGGACAGTGTGTCATATTAAGTGCAGGGGACAAGAACATCGGTAGTACAAAGGTAACAATACACTGGCTATGACACAACGGAAGGAATTTTTTTTTTTTTTTTTTTATGCGAGGAAGAAGGAACCAAAGGCCAAGAGCCCGCAGTAACAGTTCCCTCCAAGAGAAAAACAAAATACAATAGAGAGCCAAATTCAAGATCCGATCATTTTGAGATGCCTGGACACACTACGTTTGAAAGACTGGAGATCATAGGCAGGAGGAAATACAGACAGAGGGAGACAGTTCCAGAGCTGACCTGTTGCATAAATGAAAGACTGGAAGTAACGGTTAACTCTTGCATTAGAGAGTTGGACAGAAAAGGGATGAGAGTTTGCTGCCAGACGGGTGCTACGCGCCCGTCGTAGAGGTGGAGGAATGCAAGCAGACAGTTCAGAGGAGCAGTGACCATTAAAGTAGCGATAGAAAAGAGATAAAGATGCAACAGTGCGGCGAAGAGACAGAGGTTGAAGGGAGTCAGTAAGAGGAGGAGAGTTAATGAGACGAAAAGCCTTTGACTCCACCCTATTGAGAAGAGCTGTGTACGTGGGAGCCTCCCCACACATGAGAGTTGTACTCACACAGGGGGCGGATAAAACCCCTGTATAGAGTCAACAATTGTGCAGGGGTAAAGAAAGAGCGGAGTCGGCTTAGCACACCCAATCTCTTGGAAGCAGATTTTACAAGAGATGTAATATGATCTTTCCAAGATAAGTCCCGAGTAAATGAAACCCCAAGCATGTTCAAGGATGATGCAGGATTAAGCTGAATATTATTAAACATTAGTGGGTATACCTGTGGAAGATTTTGTCGGGTTGACAGGTGTAAGAACTGAGTCTTAGATGCATTAAAGACAACCATATTATTTTTACCCCAGTCAGAGATATGAGCCAAGTCAGACATTAGGTGTGCCATAGCCTCATCCCTTGTTTCTTGAAGTAACTGTTGAGATGGGCGTTGCGGAACCGGAATGGAAAGGTGAAGGGTGGAGTCATCAGCGTATGAGTGGATAGGGTTAGATGTACAGCTTAGAAGATCATTGATGAATAAGAGGAAGAGAGTTGGTGATAGGACAGAGCCCTGAGGAACACCACTGTTGATAGATCTAGGAGAAGAACGATGGCCGTCTACGACAGCGGCTATAGAACGACCAGAAAGGAAGCTAGAGATGAAGGCACAGATAGAAGGATAGAAACCGTAGGAGGGCAGTTTGGAAATTAAAGATTTATGCCAGACTCGATCGAAAGCCTTTGAGATGTCAAGTGCAATGGCAAAGCTTTCGCCAAAGTCCCGAAAGGAGGATGACCAGGAGTCTGAAAGGTAGGTGAGAAGATCGCCAGTGGAGCGTCACTGACGGAACCCATACTGACGATCGGAAAGAAGGTTGTGATAGGAAAGATGCCTTAAAATTTTTTTATTAAGAATTGACTCGAAAACTTTTGAAATACAGGACGTTAAAGCAATTGGACGATAGTTGGAGGGTTGGGAGTGGTCACCCTTCTTTGGGACTGGCTGAATGAGAGCAAACTTCCAGCAAGAAGGAAAGGTACAAGTTGACAGACAAAGGCGAAATAGTTTGCCTAGGCAGGGTGTAAGCACAGATGCACAGTTTTTGAGAACAACAGGAGGGACCCCATCAGGCCCATATGCCTTGTTAGTACTGAGGCCAGTAATGCAGAAAATACATCAACTGAAGAAATTTTAATGTCAGCCATGAGGAAGTCAGAGGGGGGAAGTGATGGAGGAACAGCACCGGAATCGTCTAAGGTGGAATTGGAGGAGAAAGTCTGTGCGAAGAGATCTGCTTTATCAGTAGAAGAAATAGCTACAGAACCATCAGAGTAGAAAAGAGGAGGGAAGGATGATGAGGTAAAGTTGTTAGAAAGATTTTTGGCAAGGTGCCAGAAGGAGCGGGAAGAATTCGAGTTGGAGAGTTGAGAGCATTTAGTATGGATGAAATTATTTTTAGTAGAGCGAAGAACAGACTTAGCACGATTCCGGGCAGAAACGTAAAGATTATGTGATTCAGGGGTGGGTTGGCTCCGGGTACCTTTTGTAGGCCTTCTCCTTGTTGCGGACAGCATTAGAACAAGCGTGATTAAACCAAGGCTTTCTTGCGTTAGTCAAAGGATATGAGAAAGGAATGTATGCTTCCATGCCCGAGAGAATAACCTCCGTAGTGCGCAAGGCACACTCAGATGGCTCACGGCCATGGAAGCAATAATCATTCCAGGGAAAATCAAAGAAGTACTGCCTGAGGGCCTCCCAGTCCGCAGCTCCAAAATGCCAGAGACGACGTTTCCCTGGAGGGTCCGCAGGCCGTACTGGAGCGATAGGACAGGTTAAGGTAATCAGGTTGTGATCGGAGGAGCCCAACGGAGAGAAAAGATTAACAGAGTAAGCAGAAGGATTAGTTGTGAGGAAGAGGTCAAGTATGTTGGAGCTCTCTCCAAGGCGGTCAGGGATACGGGTAGGGTGCTGTACAAGCTGCTCTAGGTCATTAAGGATAGAAAAGATGTAGGCTTGTTCACCAGGTGGATCCGTGAAAGGAGAGGAGAGCCAAAGGTGGTGGTGAACATTGAAATCTCCAAGAATGGAGATTTCAGAGAAAGGAGAAATGGACAGAATGTGTTCCATCGTAGAAGTAAGATAGTCGAAGAATTTTTGATAGTCAGTAGAATTAGGGGATAGGTAAACAGCACAGATATATTCAGTCAGAGAATGACAGGAAAGCCGAAGCCAGAGAGTGGAGAATTCAGAAGAATCAAGTTCAGGAACACGAGAGCAAGATAAGTCGTTGCGTATGTATACACAACAGCCACCTTTGGCTTTGAAATGAGTATAGAGAAAGTAGGAGGATACAGAAAAGGGTTTGCTGTCAGTTGCCTCAGACAGCTGAGTCTCCGTTAGAAAAAGAAGGTGAGGTTTAGAGGAGGAGAGGTGGTGCTCAACAGAGCGAAAGTTAGATGAAAGGCCATGAATGTTGCAGAAATGAAGAAGAAGAGAGTCAGACAGTGGTTCCAGGCACCTCAGTCGCCACCGGGAGAGGGGCAGATGGCGGGGGCATTTATGGTCCCCCTGGGGACTCGAGGCTGGGTGAATTGACGCCATTTTGGTGAATTTTGAATAGGAAGTGTAGTGTACTGTGCATGTAGTTTGGTGAAGATAGATAGAGAAATTTGTACTGGAGAGCATGCTGGCCTACTCTGTGTAACTGAGACACTGAAAAAGTTCAGCAAAGGGGGATGGTCAGGAACTAGTCCTGAGGGCTGATGAAACGGGAGCTCCAGCACTCCCTGTCATCAGCTTTCCATCCACCTCGGGAGTACTGCCCTGCTCGACTGGTGCTACAGTCGAGAATGTAACTAATAAGACCATTCAGCCATCACGTAGTAACCTCTCATTATGAAAGATAATAAGGTAACTGAATCAGCAGCCCCTACGACACAAAACCGTTGTACCCAGTATGAGACAAAATAATAGGGGTACGAAATGTGTGTGAAAGTGTGTAGTAGCGAATGACGAGCCCTAGATCCAGCACGAGATGCAAGAGAAGACTGTACACGACACCGTTTACATAATGTCTGTGATCTCCCGCTATGAAACAGAACGAAGTGAAGGACTTGTCAACCGCTTCCTGAAAAAGGACGGAGAACCTGGGATAAGACCCAACACGACAAATATTACAGGACATTGTATGTGCAGGGACAAATAGACTCAATTTCTTCTCCAGCGCAAATACACTAACACCTAGAATGAAACCTGACTAGAGGAGGGTAGTGTGTATGTCTGTGATAATGCATAGTTACAAATCAAGGAGTATGCCAAGCAAAAAGGAAGTCGGGGAACATACTTTGGGTTCAGCCAGAAAAGAGAAGAAACATCCTTTTACCCAAATGTTGGTAGGTAGTATCCTGCCTTGAAAGAGAAACTGGTGACTGACATAGCACGTTCCCCAGGGCAAAGGCTACCAATCCGAGGACAAGACCCAACGCTAAGAGCAATAGAGGACCCTGAATGTATGTGATAGACTCCTCAGTGTGGCAGTGGGGGCGGGGTTGTCTGAGATGCCGTCCTGTTCCCGCCGTCTCCTGTGCTTCTCCCGCTGCTGTATCCAGCGCCCACGAGCAGCAGCCTCTAGTGATTCTTTCGGCCACTACTCGTACAAACCCGTCTGTTCGTTGAAATGTTTGTCGTCGTATTATCATCCTCGTCATCGTCAACGTCATCATCATCATGATACTCATATTATTTTTATTATTATTATTATTTTTATGTTTATGGCATTCATGGTTCTGAATAAAAAAGCATACGACAAAGTGGACAGAGAGGGATTGTGGAAAGTTTTGTGCATGTATAGTGTAGATGGTATGCTGTTAGGTGCTGTCAAGAGTTTTTATGATGGTAGTGAAGCATGTGAAGGGTTAATGGGCATCTAAGTGAGTGGTTCACTATCGGTGTGGGAGTGCGACAAGGTTGTATGTCCCTTTCGTTGTTCAATATATGTATGGATAGGGTGATGATAGAAGTAAAAACACGAGTAATGGAGAGAGGGATGGCGCTGGTAATGAATGGTGATAGATGGAATATCTCAAAATTGTTGTATGCTGATGATGCAGTACTGCTTGCAAGTACCGTACAAGAACTCAGTAGGCTAGTGCAGAGTTCTGCTGATGCCTGTGAGTGTCGTGCCTTGATAGTAAATGTACAGAAGAGTAAAGTGATGGTTACTGTGAGAGAAGGTGACTCCCAGTGCAATGTAACAGTGAATGGAGAGAGACTGGAATTGGTAAGAGAGTTCAAATACTTGGGTACAGTGATAGAAAAGAGAGGAAAATGTGCAAAAGAAGTTGAAAGTATAGTGACACAAGGAAGAAAAGTGGCTGGTGCTATGAAGGCCTTGATAAGAAACAGAAGCATGTGTGTTGCAGCTGCACGAGGCTTACATGAGGAAGCGTTAGTGCCAACTCAAACATATGGGTGTGAGACTATGGTGTGGCATGAAAATGAAAAGTCAAGAGTAAGAGCAGTGGAGATGGGACTGCTGAGGAATGTCTGTGGAGTGCAGAAGGTGGTTATTATACGAAATATTGTGATTCGTGAAAGGTGTGGAGTGAGGAAGTCGGTGGACACCAGAATTGAAGAAAGTGTCCTGAGATGATATGGTCATGTGGAAGGAATGGATAACAATAGAGTGGTAAAAAAGGTATACCTGAGCGAATTTGAAGGAGGGAGGAGGCGAGGTAGGCCAAGGAGAAGGTGGAAAGATATGGTGGATGAGTGTGTGAGGAAGAGAGGTTTGGAAGTCGGTGAGGCTAGGGAACTGACAAGAGATTGAGCTGGCTGGATGAATTTTGTGAGAAGTGAGTGATCAGGGATTTTGGCACCACTTATGAGCATGGCAGCGTCCGGATTGACTCGATCGGATACGCTGTGTGAAGCTGCGGAATGTGGTGAATGTTTTTGGCGTACCCGGTGGAGCCAGGATTCCAGGGGCTTGAATGATGAGTGAATGGAAGTGTGGCCTATTTGGATTGGGCAAGTTTGTGCTCTCTGGACATTGCTGCTCCTCACCCTGCCCTTGGGTGGGAAAGGAGGTCCGGATGATGGTGATGATGATGATGATGATTATTATTATTATTAAGTGTAGTTGTTTTATTGCTGCTTTAGTATTGCTGTAATTAATGGCGTTATTGTTTTTATTATTGCTTTTGTTGCTGATGGTTTCATTTTTGTTACTATTGTTTTTACTATTGTTATTGTTTTTGTTATTGTTGATTTTTTATTATTGTATTGTTATTGTTGTTGATGATATTGATATGATGATGATGATGATGATTATGATGATGATCATAATGATTGTTGTTGTTTTTGTTCTTGATATTGTTTTTGTTATCGTTGGTGCGGTATATGATTCCTTGAAATGTAACCTTGTGGTCAACAACCCTATCTATCCGTTCATTTGTCTGTCTGTCAGTCTGTCTATATATCTGTTCGTCTATATAAAATGTCTATCTGTCTGTCCATCCTTTCATCTCTCTCTCTCTCTCTCTCTCTCTCTCTCTCTCTCTCTCTCTCTCTCTCTCTCTCTCTCTCTCTCTCTCTCTCATATATATATATATATACACAATACATGGCTAGAGATAATAAACTAATTTCCTTACACACTGATAAACCCGATATTTTCCTCTGAAACTAAGTATGTACTTGGATGTATCAGTAGACTCATCTGTGTGGTGATATTCAGCTCTAATAATCACCATCTAAGTAATACTTCTCACCTGTGTTATACTCCTCACCTGTGTTATACTCCTCACCTGTGTTATACTCCTCACCTGTGTTATACTCCTCACCCGTGTTGTACTCTTCATCTGTATTATTATCCTCAGGAAAGTTAAATTTATCAGCTGTGTTATATTCCTCACCTGCTATAATTCACACCTGTGTTATAATCCTCACCTATGTTATAATCATTACTAGCGTTGTAATCCTCACCTTTTATAATCTTTACATGATATAATCGTCATCTGTGTTATACTTATTTGCTATAATTCTCAGCTGTGATGTTATCCTCACAAGTATTATAATTCTCACCTGTGTTAAAAATCTCTCCTGTGTTATGATCCTCACCTGTGTTGTAATCCTCACCTATGTTGTAATCCTCACCTATGTTGTAATCCTCACCTGTGCTGTAATCCTCACCTGAGTTGTAATCCTCACCTGTGTTGTAATCCTCACCTATGTTGTAATCCTCACCTGAGTTGTAATCCTCACCTGTGTTGTAATCCTCACCTGTGTTGTAATCCTCACCTGTGTTGTAATCCTCACCTGTGCTATAATCCTCACCAGTGTTATAATCTTCACGTGCGTTACAATCCTCTCATGTGTTAAAATCCTTACGTGTTTTATAATCCTCACGAATACTCGTACAGTATTTCTCACCTGTTTTATAACCCTCAGCTGTGTTATAATCCTCTCCAGTGTTATAATCCTCTGCTAATATTATTATGCACACCTATACGGTAATTCTCACCTGGTATAATTCTCAGCTGTATTATAATCCTCACTGAGTTATAATCGTCACTAGGGTAATAATCCTTATGACTGATATAATCACAAACTGTATTAGAATCCTTACTTACGTTATAAGCCTTTTGTGCGTTAAACCCTCACCTGCGTTATAAGCCTCAGCTATTCTATAATCATCAACTTTGTTATAATCTATAATCCTCACTTGTTTTACAATTCTCAGAACATCATCCAGTGCTGGCTTGAATGGGGCATCAGCGGATAATTTCCAGGGAAAATGCACATCCTGTAAACACTGCTTACCAGATACAAGGACCTGGTTCCGTCCAAGTTTGCAAAGTGCTTGGGGACGATCAGTTGGGTGTTTAGCAAAATTTCGATGTGCGCACGCCTCCTGTTGTGGTATGAAACTAGTTTTTTGGTTACATTAGTTTAAAATTTTTGTCTTTTTGCACTTTATTTCACGTAGCTCAGTCTTAGAAAAACACAACACAGCGTCTGTGCATGCTTTCCATTACGCTTCTTCGTGAGCAGCCTCAGATTCTTGTGTCAGTCTGTTGTTAAACCTCAGTACAGGAAGTGGAAAGATGGCAGTTTTAGGCCAAGTTAGAGAAAAAACAGTATATCTGATCACTCTCCCCATTAATGCCGTGGACTAAGTTGTGGATGTGATAGGAAGCGTTATGAGGAACACACTGAGGTGGTTTGGCCATGTGGAGAGGATGGAGGATGAAAGACTGACGAAGAGAGTGTATGTGAGTGAGGTGGAGGGGGGAAGAGGGAGGGGGAGGCCGAAGATGAGATGGAGGGATGGGGTGGAGAGGTATATGAGAGAGAGGGGTGTGAGTTGGGAGCAGGGCAGTGAAATGGCGGGGGACAGGGCGACTTGGAGGCGATTTGTTTGTGGCCACCCCAAACGGGATTGAGGTGTCTGGCAATAGATAGATAGATAGACTAAGTTGTTTAACCATGAGCTCATACGCAGCTGATGGGGGAGTTGTAGGAATTGAAATTACATGATCATCTGCAGGTTGAACTTCCCTTTCCCTGCAGTCCACCATCCATTTTTGGTGGGGGATAGGGAAGGGAGTAAGGGATGTTTGCAAAACCAGGCAGCTTCACCACCCAATCATAACAGTGCTACTACATGAAAGCATCCTTCTGCAACACCAGATGGGCCAGTAAAAGACTGCATGAACACAGATATGAAGATTTTTTTGGTATATATTTCGCTTTTCAATATGGAAATGTATTATTTTTATAATACTTCTACAAGGGAAGCCGGTCCTGGAGAAAGACGCCTTCTCTTGGTGGCACTGATACAACCAGTTGGCTCTGCTGCCTGGTTATACAAACGTCAATAAGCTCCCCCTCTCTTTCGAAAAGGAGGTTGGCATACTGCAGGAGGGCAACTTCAGCCTGTAGTCTGCTAGGTTCATATTCAGAGAGCCTGAGATTCCAGCAGTAATCTCTCCAATATCCGATGTAATAGAGCCCAAGTAACGTCTGGGACTTGGTCTTGTCTGGGAGTTGGGCAAAATCCCCCTGGACAGGCACTTACAGACCCCAACAGAACCCAACTTTCAAAGCCACCTAAATAACTCCCTACCGGACATGCATGGCACCTATTTAAGACCCTGTTCACACAAATAAGGGACAGAAACTATAAAATAAATGAAAAGGAACCAGAGAATAACAAATTAGAAGTAAGGAAACTACTTAGCAGTGTACACGGTACTTCCACGTTCGTGGCCACCGGAAAGATTAGCCCGTTTCCTCCATGGCTCTGACAGTGGTGAAGGTGCACTTGAAACACGTACAGTAATCCAGTGCTGAGCTGCACTTAATCCTTTGCACTGTGAATTATAATTTTTTAACACTGCACATTCTGTTCTTATGTGAGAAGTGGGGAGGATGCAGGGGAGCTCTGGTGGACATTGCTGGAACTACACGCCAAAACACAGCTGTTCACCACTGCATGGCAAATTTTAAAAGTAGGGATGAACATATCGGCTTTTTTTTTTTTTTTTTGCAATTTGACGTTTTTTGGCCATTTTTGGTATCCCAGATCATTTCTGATGTTCGTCCAGGTGGCCATTTGTCCAGATATCTTAAGGAATATCCGAGACCTGGACAAATGGGCCCAAGCTCAAAATGTCCTGTGACCGGTTCTTGGTCATCTGGGTCTTAGAGGGGTTACAATTACTGCTACTACTACCATAAGGGAAGCTGATGGCTCACCTGTGAGTACATCCAACTAATAGAACGAAAAATAAACAGTTCTTGCTTGATTTCTCTGCTGGTCAGCCTGTTCAGAGCAATTTGCAGTTTGTTTCTGTTTTCCCCTTGTAGCAGGGTGGGAGGTTTCAAGGTGGTGTTCAAGTGTCGTTTTCCTTTCATGCAGACTGTAACCAGTATACTGAGTAAAAGCACAACCAGTCCCCTTAACTCCCATTATTGCATGCATAAAGGGGAAAGGGATAATAAAACAGCTATATACCCTAATTTTATCTTATTAATGTCTAGGTTATAACCTTATAAACAAGCACACACATTATCCTGCCTGCTTAGGACCATCACTACTAAAAAATACAACAAATACTCAAGACACGGGTGAGTGGGATGCATGAGGTAGGGCTCAGAGGTAGATGTGGTGTGGTAACTATAAGGCACATCTCCTAGGGTCCGTCTGCTGACGGCATGAGCGTTCTTTACCCAGACATTTCTTCCACTAGTGCCTGTGCCCTGAAATTTACTTGATTCGCACTAGAAAATTAGTACTCTATGTGATTCTAAGTTCACAGAAATGAGCAAGTACAAATTACAAAATTAGCAAAGAGTGCATGTTATGGTGTTTGAAAAAAGTAGTAGAAGGAAACGAATGTTTCATGAGGTAGTTATACCTGGATTAGGTAAGTTTACCGTTGAACTTCTAGTTTCTTTCGGCTTGACCTTGAAAGAGTAAAAGTTCAAACCTCTATTCATGGACCATTTGGAATGCAGTCATTGGTTATAGACTAGCACACAGATTCAGATTTCAGATTCAGTAATTTATTGCCATAAGAAATGAAATGAAATGAAAAGGTAGCACCAGGTAACAAAGACCATATGGCACTAAGTTGCATCACAGAGTGAAAATATGGTAAAGGAGGAAAATAAGGGAAAAACGGAAGATAAAATTAAATATCGTGCAAAATCTCTAAATGAGTTAAAAAGGACATTAAACGGGTAATAGAAAAATGCCGAGACACTTAAAACATTGCTTAAATCTGCAGGTCGGCAAAGTGAGGATAAAAACGGGAATAGTCGATGGCAAACTCCTGTATGTCGAGGGCAGGCAATGAGAATGTGGTGTACTGACAGGGGAACATTGCAAGCAGTGCAGAAAGGTGGCGAATCGCCAGACATCAAATACCCATGAGTAAGACGAGTAAGGCCAATCCGTAAGTGAGTGAGGGCAATCTCACAACGGCGGTTACGATGACAAGGATTGGACCACAGAAAAACAGAAGATTTAACAGTCCGGAGTTTATTACCAGTCAGCAAGGACCAGCAAGACTGCCACTGCTGTCGGAAGAACGCTCGGAGGACAGGAAAAAAATCAGAAACTGGAACAGATCGAAAGGGCACAAAAGGGGACTGGAGGACTTCGTGAGCCAAGGCATCCACAGTTTCGTTACCAGGAATGCCGACATGACCTGGCACCCAGCAGAAAGACACTGATTTTTTCTTGACAGACAGACGAAACAGCCACTCTTGAAACTCTAAGATGAGAGGATGGAAGTGCAAAGTTGACTGCAACAGAAGGAGTGCACTAAGGGAGTCAGAGAATAGAACGAAGGACGATGAAGGATGGCTGTAACATTTATGGGCCGTAAGTAATAAAGCATGAAGTTTAGCTGTAATAACTGAAGCTACTGAAGGAAGGCTATACTGATATGAATGATCAGGGAACTGAACTGCAAACCCAGTACCGTGTGCCATTTTTGATCCATCTGTATAGACATGAACTGCAGAAGCATGTTCGACAAGATGTGCGTGAAAGGAAGATCTAAGAACTATGGAAGAGGTAGACGACTTTGAGGAAGGCAATATGGAAGAACAAACAGAGGGACGTGGCAGCAGCCAAGGTGGAAACCGCCCAAGGCAAAATAAGAGAACATTGTCTATGGAAACTGGGAAATACAAGAGGAAGGGCTGAACACGGAGTATGAAAGGGGGTCGACGACGGGGATGGGTTAAATAATAATCTGCAACACAGGAATGTATTCTGAGCACCGAAGAAGACTGAAATTAATGTTGTCTCAAGAAATAGCGAAGAGAAAGTAATACACGACGTCTATAAAGCGAAGGTTAACCTGACTCTGCATATAGACTCTCTACTGGAGAGGAGTGGAAAGCACCAAGTGCTAAACGAAGACCAAAATGGTGTACCGAATCAAATTTTTGTAGCATATGAGGAGAAGCAGAAGAGTAAACTTGGCACCCATAGTCTAATTTTGATAAAATAAGGGCTCAATGAAGGTTAAGTAGGCATGTACGGTCAGCACCCCAAGACACATGGGATAAAATTTGCAGGAGACGTAGACATTGTAAAGTCGACACCTTCAAAGACAAAATATGAGCGTCCCATGTCAACTTAAAATCAAAGATCAGGCCCAAGAATCTAGTAGACACCCGATACTGGAGAGAATGATGATAAAGATAGAGAGGTGGGTGAAGTGATTGACGACTTCGAGTAAAGGTCATGGCACACGACTTGGAAGTGAAGAACCGAAAACCATGAGCAGTAGCCCAAGAAGAAGCATTCGTAATAGCAGACTGAAGAAGACCCTGTAACACTACGGAATTAGAGCCTGCAGCATAGACAGCGAAGTCATCAATATATAAAGAAGATTGTACACCTACTGGGAGAGATGCAACAATATCATTAATTGCAGTAAGGAAAAGTGTTGTGCTAAGAACCCCGCCCTGAGGAACTCCTTCATACTGTGGGTGGGAATCAGACAAACTATTGCTGATGCGAACAGAAAAGGACTTATTTGTCAAATAATTTTGAATAAAAAATCCATATTGTCAACAATACCAAGTAATTGGACTGTACGGAGAGTATGATTCTTCTACGCTGTATCATATGCGTTCTCAAGATCAAAAAATATAGCAAGGACTGATTCATCTTTGGAAAATGCAGCCCTAAGATACGTTTCTAACTTAATCAATGGGTCCAAAGTACTTCGCATCTTTCGGTAGCCGAACTGAGCTGGAGATTAAAGACGGTTAGATTTTAACAACCACATTAGCCTAGCATTAACCATACATTCCAGGACTTTGCAAAGACAGCTTGTCAGAGCTACTGGATGATAATCTTGAGGAAGATAGCCATCTTTAAAAGGCTTGAGGAAGGGAATAATAAGCACGATGTGCCAACTAGGGGGAAATTCGTCTGTGGTCCAAACACGATTATAAAGTGCTAATAAAAACCGAAGCCCCGCTGATGAGAGATGTTTAAGCATACTGTAATGAACACCATCTAAACCCTCACATGTATCTCTGCAAGAACGAATGGCATCACATAATTCCGCGGATGTAAAAGGAGCATTATAATGTTCTTCATCAGAGAGGTGGAAGTGGAGTGGATGATGCTCTGCTGTCGAACGAAGTATATGAAAGTCACTCGTCAGATGAGAGCCTTTACTAACCTCAATAAAATGTTCGCCTAGTGCATTGGCAACTAGGTAGGGATCTGCTATGGGAATAACATGCAGATGGAGGACCGGAGCAGGAAATGGTAGACGTTTACCTGCTATCTTATGGATACAGGCCCAAACTGCTGAGATGGGCATCTTAGAATTAACTTGAGTGACATATAACTTCCATTTGGATTTCTTAGCCTCTTTAACTGTTTGACAAAAGACAGCGCTGGCACGTCGGAAAAGTATAAGGTGATAAACATTATCAGCGGTATGACGTTTGTGGCGATAGCTCTTCCAAGTAGCCTGTTTGATGCAGAGGGCTCTTGAGCATTCCGGCGTCCACCAAGGAACACACAGATGAAAAGGGACGAGTGGTCTTAGGAAATGCCTGATGAGCAGCATTTAGGACCACATTGAGAAATTTAGTGAGCATATCTTGTTCACAAGAAGAAAGAACAGAAAGAGGAGTCGTATAGGAAGTAAAAGCTCTCCAATTCGCTTGAGCAAAACACCAGCGTGGAGGCCGTGGAGTGGGAGGATACGATGTGAGTTGAAGACGTATTGGAAAATGATCACTAAATGGACAATCTTGAAGGACAGACCAAGTGAAGTCAAGAGCAAGAGATGGAGAACACAAAGAAAGGTCAATGCAGGAAAAGGTATGCGTACGTGCATCGAAGTGGGTGGGAACACTGGTAATGAGAACTAAAAGCTCATGATGGTAAATAAAAGATTCTATCAGTCGACCACGAGGATTGATAAGAGAATCCCCCACAGGGGATTTCGACTGTTAAAATCGCCGAGTAAAAGGTATGAAGAAGGGAGACTGGAGAGCAGGATGGCTAATGCCGAGAAATCAAGTGCCACTGAGGGGGAGAAATAGAGGGAAACAATTGTTAACCAAAGTCCAAGAAATATGCAGGCTATGATGCAGGGGAGCTCAGTAGAAATTTGTAATGGTTCAAATGGAACCATATGGTGGATCAAAATGCAAACATCAGAAATGGAATGAAGAGAGCTAAAAAAAAGTGTATAATTGGGGACAGGAGGTGGGGACTCCTGAAGGCGAGTCTCCTGTAAGCAAAGCACCATAGGTTGGTGAGCAGAAAGCAAATAACGTAAGTCGTTAGGTTGTGAGATAAAATTGCGTAAATTCCACTGTAAAATAGACATCGTAACATAAAACAGAGGATCAGAACAATGACAAAACTGATGGTGCTAAAAAAACTATGTTTGTTGAAGAAGAGGCTACCTTTGAGCAAGGATAGTGGGTATTGAAGAACCATTGGTAGAGCATGACTCAGGCAAGGAAGAATGGCGGTGAGGGAAGGGGGTTTCTTCCCCTGGAGGCAAAGAAAGGTCTAAAAGGGATTTGACAATAAGCTTACTTGAAGTTGAGGTGGGGGAAGAAGAGAAAGGTGGAGGTAACAGAGAGATTATGGATGAAGTAGAGGATGTAGAAGCTGCAGCCTCAGGGGGAAGCGTGGAGGGAAGAGTGAGAGGAGGGGAGAGAACATCGTCAGAAACGGTAATTGTAGAAGTGGAATTGGGGACGGTTGCAGCAGTGGTTGGAACAAACTCTGGTGAAAAATTATCCTTTTTTTTTTTTTTTTTTTTAATAACAGAACGGAGGAAGGAAAAACAAATGGGGAAACAAAAAAAATCCATACACCAGATTACTGGTGTCCTCTGTTCATAAAATATCTGTAACAGTTAGACTTGAACAGTTGTAGGTTGAAATTTGGAGGAAAACAACTCTGGGGAAGCGAGTTCCAGAGAGATGCAGTTCGGGGAATGAAAGAATTCTGATAGGCAGAATTTCTGCAATATGGTTGAGTGACATTCCAGTCATGAGCGCTACCAGATGCCCGTGTAGCACGAGGGAAGGCATGGAGAGGTGGCACCATGGACGCAACTTCGTCTGAGCATTTGTCAAAAAAATATCTGTAAAATAATGCAAGGAAGGCAACATTCCTTCTTAATTGCAGGGGAGGTAGTTTATATGTAATGGCAGGGTTGTTAATGATTCTAACAGCCTTATTCTGAATTTTGTCTAGTTGTCTTAATGCAACCTCTCCACAACCATCCCACAAGGGTGAGCAATATTCAAGCTGAGAGTGCACATGACTCTTATAAATTATAGCCAACTGCTCATCGGCGAAGAAGTTACGGACTCTGTACAATAATCCAAGTTTCTTTGAGGCGGTTTTAGCAAGTGATCTGACATGAGAGGTCCAGCTGAGGGCACTGTTAAGTGAGACACCAAGAATTTCAATACTTTTGGAGATGGGAATATTAGTAGCACTGAAGGTAATGTACGAATCTGGCAATATCTGTCTATTAGTAAACTGTATATATTTAGTTTTACTAGCATTAAAAGAGACAAGGTTGTTTTGTCCCCATTCACTGATTGTAGATAGATCTTGATTTATGGAGATGGCTGTACTGAGTTGAGAGGTAGAGATATTAGACTTTGTAATTGGATGTCTGAGTGTGAATGAACTATGTAGTGTTGAGTCATCTGCATATGAGTGAATGGGATTGTGAGTGACAGATAAGAGATCATTAATATGAACCAGAAATAGGGTTGGCGCCAGAACTGATCCCTGCGGCACGCCGGCGTTAATTGAGTGGAAATTTGAATATACATCATCTACTTTTACTCTTATTTTCCTGTCACTAAGATAAGAAGAAATCAAAGGAACAAAAGACGTTAGTCCATAGCAAGGGAGTTTGGACAGCAGGGAACGGTGCCATACTCTGTCGAAAGCTTTAGAGATATCAAGAGCTACTGCATGAGTTTCTCCAAAAAGATCAATTGACTGATGGATCGTATGAGTTAAGAGATTGAGTATGTCAATGGTGGATCTTTCGCGGCGAAAACCGTATTGTCTATCACTAATTAAGTTGTTGGATTCAAGATGTTTAACAATATGCTTATTAATTAAAGTTTCAAATACCTTACCAAGAGAAGATGTGACAGCTATTGGTCTGTAATTGGAGGGGTCAGACGAACTTCCTTTCTTCGGAACTGGGTGGATATTGGCTTCTTTCCATGAATTTGGGAATAAAGAAGTACGTATGCATAGTCTGAATAATTTAGCTATGACAGAGGCAAGTCCAGGGGAACACTTTTTCAAAACAATTGGCGGAATTCCATCTGGGCCTGGAGCTTTGTTGGTAGGTAAATTGTCTAAGATGGATTTTACGAATCTTGTCTGTATTTTAAGTGGGGCAATTTCGGGAGAATCAAGTTCCAGTACTGAGACATTCTGGCTGGTATCATCTATGGTAGAGTTTCTTGCAAAGGTACTAGCAAAGAAACCATGTAACTTTCTGGATAGTTTCGGGAGAACTGTCACCCGAAGATGCATGACGAAGTGGATGGAAGTCAGATCTGGAGGAAAGAGGAGGCATGCAGCACTTTGGGGGAACAGGAAGCGACCCACGATGGGCTTTACGTTTCTTGACCGATTGAAGGGGAGTGGCAGGGTGGGAGAGGTATGGCCGAGAACGGGAAGGATGCGACACGGGCGCGGAAGTATATGATGACGTAGGTGGGCTTTAGGAAAGAGAGGTGGCAGTAGAGGAACCAAGAACTGAAAAGGAATTTGATAACGGAATAGGGATGGACGAAGAAGGGCAAGAGGTGGTTGAGAGAGAAACGGACAGAAGTTGGGCTGCAGAAAGAGAACAAGAAGGCTGTAAAGAAAACGAGGGAGAGGACAAAGAAGTGACAAAGACATCTGATGTTGCAACAGAAGAATAGAGATGATAGGCTGTGGCAGTAGCATCTGTATAGCCTTAACGTCGTGCTTCCCAGCGAGCTTCAGCCCGGTGGAGTCCAGTGGACAGTTGAATACGGAGAACTTCACATTCAAATTTGTACGAAGGGCAATGACGATCAGTGGCGGTATGCTCACCTCCACAATTAGGACAGCAGTGATGATCCGAGGGGCATTCATCATCCTTATGATCTGAAGATGAACAAAGGTGGCACATAGGAGTGGATCTGCAAAATTTCAGGGGGTGTCCAAACTTCCAGCAAGCACGGCACTGACAAGGGACTGGGGAAGATTCTTTAACATTTACCTTGAGACCACCAAGCATAACAGTAGTAAGCAAGGTACAGCTGTCGAAATGGATTTTTGCAATATTTATAGAATAGTGGCGGCGATGCGTAGGAGGAAGTGAGTAACACTGTACTGTAACAACTTTATGACCCTGGAGTTCTAAAATCTCCTGGATAAGAGGAGAACATTCTGGCCACTGACGGTCACCAAGACTGACATAAGTGGGAACTAAGACTGTCCCTACACAATCCCTAGACAAGAATTGAGGGGAACATTTTTTATTACAATAATCAGTGTACCGGCAGGACTAAGTAAACTCGGACTGAACTGTTACAATACGAAAGCCATCTGGACGAAACGTAAATTGGACATCTTTGCCCACCTGCTTCAATAGACAACACTGAAAAAGCAGGTCATCGGCTGCTAGAGGGGCAGTTCAGGGAATGTCAAAAAACTTGCTGCAGGTCTGGGGGCCGAACAAAACTTGGAATTTGTCATGTTCTGTTTGCTTTGGAAATGGGAATAGAGATGGATGAGGATGAGATATACGCGTAGAAAAGGTAGAAGAGGTAAGAGGAAGATAAGGTTCTAGAGTAATGATAGAGGAGGAGCTAGTAGAGATGACTGGGCAGAAATTGGAGGAGAAGATGAAGGAGGTGAGGAGGAGGAGGAAAGAGGCGAAAAAGTGCAGGTAGTCGGTGGGACGTCTGAAAGAGAAGCCGAGGTCGTTACCTGGGTCAGGTCGGTGGCAGAACCGGGGGAGGGGGAACTAATATCCAAATCCATAATGCTATATGAAACAGAAAAGGCTCATCATGATGGTTGAAAAAGGAAGGATATTACGGGCAAAACCCCGAGTCTACAGTAGAGGCCCAGCCAACGACCCCAGTGTGCACCCCTTACCCTACCCTGGAAGGGATAGCGACGCTGCACCAGAGAACAAAGGTTCCCTGCACAGCGAAGGGTCACCGGCCAATGACCAAGAGTCCCGCCGCTGAGCCACGGCACCCCTGGAACCGACAGCCGCAGCTGTGGTCCCGCCTCCTCAGAGGGTCCCTCTGCAGAGGTCCGCAAACTGGGGTGGTGCCAAACCACCATAACCCCCACCACTGGCTGAGACAATAGTCCAAGGGCACACCCAGTCCTTGCTGTTACAAATTATGCATGGTCAATGATGAGAATTTTGATGAATGTGGAAAAGTCCACGCCATTTAAAGCCAAATGATAGCATAGAGAGAGACAGGAGAAAACGAAAGAAGAAGTGATAGAAAAAGAAAAGTGCTTTGCAAATTAGTTGAGGCAACGACTGGGGCCCAAGAAGGGGAGAGAGGGGAGAGCAAAATGAACTTGAAGGCCATCTTGCAACCAGGCCTCCACGTCTGTGGAGGGAATGAAGGTACCCTACTACAGCTCCCCACATATCAAGCCCCAGTCGATGCCCCCAAAGCCCCCCATGTTGCCGTAAGAGAATACAAAGTTTTACAAAATATAAACTAAACAATATTTGGCCAAGCCTACCAAGTTGTGGTAGACAGAGTGATACATACAGTAGGTTAAGGCGTTACCGAATGGTAGCACAACATACCACGATCATATCAAGTGACGCCAAACGCCAGTGATCATAAATACAATAAATAAAAGGTAGTCACCAACTTTCGTGTTACAACCTATGATCATTTAAAAATTACACAAAATGAACATTTTACATTGTTTTGGGGGCTTCTAAAAGGAAATTTTTCAGTGTTCTCTTAAAAATTGGAACAGTTTGGAGACATCTAATATTATGTGGAAGAGAGTTCCATATGGTGGGTGCATTATAAATTACACTTTTTTGTTCAAGAGAAAGTCTGGAAAAAGGAAGTTTTAAATTCATGGGAGAATGCCTTGTGTTATAAGCATGGGTTACATAACTAAATCAACCTTCAAAATAACTAAAGTGCATACATTTATGGACTAGTAAGCAACAGGAGAAATTATATACAAATTCAGATTTTAGTAATTGTAATTGATCAAAAAGAGGTTGTGTACGATCACATTTTTTAGCATATGAAATGCATCTTACAACCCGCTTCTGCCCCATTATTATTGGATTAAGATGAACATTCCATGTCCCACCCCAGAGAGTAATAAAACAGATCGAATGACTATATACCAAAGAGTAATAAATACATAAGAGAGCATCTTTATTTAAACGATTTCTAACTAAAATAATATACCACATATTTTAGAAATTCTAGCAGCTATATGTTGGATATGCACATGCCATTTCAATTTCTCATCTAAATCAAGTTCAAGAAATTTTGTATGATAAACTCTACGAATTAGAGTATTTCCAATTCTTACAGGCCGTAGCATATTTTGTGAGGTCCCACAAGAAAATAACATATATGTAGTTTTAGTTGTGCTAAGTGATAATTTGTTACATACTATCCATTCGTGTACTGTTGCTAATTCTTTATATGCTGATATTACTAAAGAATCAATATTTGTGTTTGATATGAATGCATTGGTGTCATCTGCATATAAAGTAAACTTTAAGGCTTGACTAGAATTTACAATATCATTAATATAAATAAAAAACAATAATGGACCTAAGATACTCTCTTGAGGAACACCATACCGGACATTTATAGGATCAGAATAAATACCATTATAAAACACATACTGAATTCGATCTACTAAATAGCATTCAATTAAACTCAGGGCAGGACCTCTTATGCCACAATTTTCAAGTTTGGTATTAAAATTGAATGTTCAATGCAATCAAATGCTTTACTAAAGTCAAGGAAGATTCCTAGACCAACCTCTTTGTTGTTCAGCGTGTTGTAACTAATATTTACAAACTGAATGATTGCTGACTCAGCAGAGTGATTTTCAAGAAAGCCATGTTAATGTTTTGTTATTAACTTAAAATTTTGAAAATATTTTGACAACCTGATAAAAAGTGCTCTTTCAAAAATTTGCTCACCACATTTAATACCGATACTTGCCTACTGTTCATCACATTCATTTGATCTCCAAACTTGTGAACTGAAATGACTTTTGGCACTTTAAGTTTCTTTGGGAATCTGCCAGTCTTAAAAGACATGTTAACCATCCATGTCAATGGTCTGGTAATATGGTCAGCACCTAACTTTATAATAAAAGGAGAAATATAATCAAAACCACAAGCATTAGTTTTAATAGATAAAATATTAGCCCTGATCTCATGTTTTTTAGATGGTTTTAAATACAGAGATAGAGGTCGGGTTTTCTAGATATTTCTTAAAAGAGTTCCTGTGTGAAGGCAGACATTTTTGCTTAATTTTATCTACTATCTTAACAAAGTAATTGTTTATATAATTTGCCTCAGAACCACTAAATCCTGGGCATTCAAAATTAACATCATCTTTAACATATATCTTACGGGTAAGTATATTGTTAACAGTATTCCATGTTTCTCTGGGATTCGCTTGACTAGATGTTAATAAATCTAAGTAGTAATTCTCTCTTGCTTTCTTTAATATTTCATTAAAAATAATTCTATATTGTAAATATCTGTCTTTATATGAAAGAGGCCATTTTAAAGCCAAGCGATGCAAATGTGTTTTTTCTCTTAAACTGTTCTTAATACCTAAAGTCATATACGGACAATCATTCGATGTTTTAACACTAACTGATCTCACAGGAAAATGTTTCTCATAAACTTCATGAAATGTTCTAATAAATATTTTATATGCATCATCGACATTATGTTAATTATAGACTGGACTAAAATCAGCGTTGATCAGATCATTCATAAATTGGGATTTATTTTTGTTATTAAAAATTCTTTCTGGGTCGGTGGGGGCGCTCACCATCCACTCACTCGATGTAGTGCTGCTTTCGGGTGTCTGCCCTTTCCTCTTCTCCATCCTTCTTCCCTTCCATCCCCATCTGTCTACTTTCCTTCATTCTTTTCTCGTCCTTCTGCCAACGGGTGACTTTACACTCCCTCTTCCATCTTTCCTTCCTTCATTCTTTCCTCTTCCTTCTGCCTGTAGGTGACTCTACACTGAGTGACAAGCCAAATGGTTTCCTGTACACCAGGAAACCATTTACTACGCTGTTTGGTAACCAAATAACTAAATTTTGGCGCCTGGTGGTTTAGTGGGTAATTACTGCACTCCAATCGGATTAAGCCGGTGAAGGTTTATATCCAAGGGTTGGTTGGGGTTTATTGCTCATGTAATGCCACTCAGTGATGAGTGAGGCTGGTCACTCTCATCTTAAATGTCAGGACCAACTGCCTAGCCCCGGGCTCTTACGCTTTTCGTGGGGTAACGTTGGATTGGATGATGGATGAATGGATAAAAATTCTTTCTTACAGTAGAATAGGCTGAATTATTTGATCTGATTTCCCAATTAAAGTAAGAAAGTACTGGAAAGTGATCACTGATGTCATCAGTTAATATATAATTTCCTAAGTTTCTCTCAACATTGGGTGTCCATATGTGGTCTATCATATAAAAGGATTGATCATAAACTCTTGCAACTTTAGCTGTTAAAGAAAAACAAAAGTATGAAGACATTACGCTAATAAGTGAGGATACACTTATCATTACACCTTAATAAATGAATATTGAAGTCCCCTAACAAGTAAACAGATTTATGTCTTTTTTGGTGAACAACAGCGAGTAATTCATCGATTGTAGATATAAATATATTCACATTACCTTTTGGGGGGTCTATAAATAGAAGTAATAAAATGTTTTTCCTCGCCATCATTCACCTCAGCTGCAACACACTCAAGTAATCTTGTGAATAACATAAATCAGGGAGTAAACACGGACAGAGGCTCTTGTTCACACAGAGAGCAACTCCTCCTCCTTCCCTGTTCCTATATTGATTATACATACAAAAGCTGGGTATAGAATACTTTGAGATATATCCTTTGTCAGTCGTGTTTAAGAAAGTGCTGTGATGTCAAAAAACAATTTGGACCTATAATACATTTCCATAAATGAGTAAAAATTACTTGGAACACCTCTTTTCTTAAAAGTAAACATGCTTATTCCATTGTAATTAGGTACATGAAGTTCAGTATCATTAACATGTATAGACTGTGGGATACTGATGTTCCTCAATTTGTTTATAAAAATACTTGGATTATTATCATCTGTATCTCTAGTTTCATTACTAGGTATAGGATCATAACAAATGTTATCTAAAACATCAATAGATACGTTGTTTACATTGATGTCAGAAAACAAAGAATTTAAGTCCTAACTGATGAGAATGGAAAATATTTACTAGATCATCCACATCCATGATAAAGATGTACAACTTTTAATGATCTTTACTCGCCTGATAGTGAGTGAGGCTATCTGTAATGGTACTCTTACCCTATTTTGAGCCTCCCTTCCTGGAGGACGCGTCTGAGGGTGGACGGAAGGATGTGGACGCCACTAAATGAGAAGGATCAGTTGAGGGAGGCAAGGTGGCATGAGAGGGTTGGTGGTCGTGTACTAGAGGGAAGAGATGTTCTTTGCTTTATTACAAGTGTGGTGTAATTGAAATATGCCACCATACCTTTAGCTCTGGCTTCTTTGAGGGCTGGTAGTTGTTCCATTCTTTTCTTGCGAGAAGTTTCACATAGGTCTTCGTTTACATATACATTGGTGCCTTTAAGCTTGGCTGCATTACTCAAAACCCTCTCCCTGTCTCCAAACCTGAGCTATCTGGCAACAATGGTTCGGGGTTTCAGTCGCTCGGCATTGTAGGTCCCCACTCGATGCACTCACTTAAATTCTACACCTGACATCTCCATCTTCTCTCCCAGCAACTTTGTGACCTTAGCTGCTGACTGTTCCCAGCATCAGGGATGTCATTGAAGCGTAGGTTGTTTCGCCGACTGGAATCCTCCATGTAATTGCACTTATCCTCGAATGTTTTAATTGTCTTCTCCATTTCTTGAATTTTCTCCTTATCATCTTCCTTCTCCAGTACCTTCACAAGCTGCTTCTGGTCTTCAAGTTTCTTCTGACTAAACTCCAGGCTACCTACCACTTTATCATATTTGGCCTTCAACTTACTGCATATCTTCTCAAGCTTGTCATAACGCCTACAATTCTTCCTTGCAAATACGTCTAAATAATCTTTAAATACATCACTTTGTACCTTCATCAACCGTTGAATTTCGTTCGGTGACATGGTGTGAAGTATGTATTTTTTCTTAAGTTTCCACTTAAAGTTACAGGCGTTTTCTGCTTCTTTGCTCGAACTGTGCCTGCTCGAACCAGGCAGGAAGCTTATAGGGCTCTGACCAGGGGAAAGTATTTTATTTCATCCAGTTGTTACGACGTGGTGGGACTAAAGGACTCTCTGATAGCCTGTAAAGTGCGCAACGGAAATTTTGGAATACCAAGTTGTGGCTAGCCACACCAAGTAGTAAGCTTAAAAGGGGGAAAATAATAAACAAGTGTAGAACATACCAATGACAAGAAAAGGGGAATGAAATAGGCAATTAAAAAACTAATATTAGTTTACTTAACACTAAAACAAGAATAAAATCAAACAGGTTCAAACAGGATTGTCAAACTAGCTCCTGCAGAAGTTATTCTAAAATTCCAAAGGTTAATAATAATGATAAACCAAAACACAAACCAGCCCCATGGGTTGTAAAAACCACTGGGGGCTTCCAGTAAAGACCTGGCATAAAAATAAAGACAGACTCTTGACACTAACATATGACATTAGCTAGGGCAGTAACAGTGATTCTAAATCAACAGTTCTTATAAATAATAGCAATATCAAAAGAACCTAATAAATCTATAATGTGCTGACAATAAACATTAACTCACGTGTGGCAGATAAACTATTATATTATACCAATATCCCCAGAACAGAGCAGTCCAACACACCGGTCTAACTCAAGCTGTTAACTAACTCGAGTTTTTTTTTTTTTTTTTTGGGGGGGGGCTATAGACCATTGGAGCCAAAGCCCCTGTCGTTAAGGCCGTATATATATATATACACACACACACACACGCACACACACGCACACACACACACACACACACACACACTTCCATGCATATATACACACACAAACTTTCATCCACACGTACATATATATATATATATATATATATATATATATATATATATATATATATATATATATATATATATATATATATATATATATATATAATAATTTTTATTTTATTTATTTTATTTTTATTTTTTCAATTTTGTCTTGGTTTCATATTTTTTTAGACCTTATAAAGAAAAACCTAATCTAAAGACCCTAAAACTAATCACCTAACAGACAAACCACTAACCTATACTAAATCATAAGGAGACATATAGCAAGACCTACACTTATGGTAAAAATACCTCAACTAACAGAACACCATCGACTGCAGATATGTAATGCCTTTCCACATTACACACCTTCACTCATCATCTGGTGACTGTCAGTCGAGGCACAACCTAATATAGGGGACATCAATATATGAAAGATAACCAGTCGATCTGGAACAATTCCATATATGTCAGCTGTTGGCCCTAATTGGAACAACTTAAACAAGGTTGTATAAGGTATTTACATAATATGTACATAAGGTGAAGGACCTCGCCCAACAGACCACCATCAACTGCAAATGTCGAATACCTTTCTATATTGCACACTTGCACTCATCAGCTGGTGACTGTCAGTCGAGGGACGGGGTTTATTGTAGGGGACATCAATATTAGAAACAGATTAGTGGGAAGGAGAAACTATTTCACATATGTCAACTGTCAACCCTAATTAACCCCTTAACCGTGGGCTTGTTTTGCTTTTTCTTGCGGCTCCCGCGGGCATATTCGCGCTCTGACGGACTCTCTGAAAATATTTGCCAAAAATCAGTTATTAGCCCTAGAATATTAAAATCACATATGCTTATGGTACATACCTTCAGCTTTCTCCTGGGGTCTTTGTTGAGCCTTCGTCGAGTACCGTAGGACTTGTGGAGACCTCTGAAGTTGGGTAACGAAGTCTCCATTTTACACTTCCCGACAACCCATAATATGATTACCACAGCCTGATATTATCACTAGAAACACTATTCTATGATTCTCAAATAGTTTGGAATTCATACTTCAAAAAAAAAAAAAAAACAGTGAAAGCAATGAAAATTATGAGGGCATATGACCTTCCCACTTGACATCGTTCGCCGCTGGTGTTCTGTCATTTATTATTCATAAAAGCACTCACAGTTTATATTTCTATTACTATATAACACTTATGTATATCTACAGTCTTTATCCATAAGATTCCTTCAGTAATCGTAGTTTATTGTCACTGTAGGGATTCAATTTCTCTTTCAGTAAAATATGTAGCATTCACTTTCTTGTCCTGTATACTGGCATTGAGAGTGAATGTCACTTTCACCTTCACTCTCATAACTCATAGTATTCATACATGCTAGAGTGAAACTTTCACTTTCATTACTCCTAGTATATAAACGTGTATTCTTATAATACTTGTCACGAGTCGGTGTGATTAAGTATTTGAAAAAACTCGTGACATTAACTTTGGTGGGAAACCGCGAATTCTAGTGGAATCCCAGTATTTATCGCTCAGTTTAACCACCACATATTCACCCAATCGGGAGTGTTTTCAGAACAATTTTTCACTGTGTCATAAATGATCGTCTTTGTGTGCAACTTTAACACCTCCACTGAGTACTTTGTTATGGGCGTGTTTCGCTCATTCTAGCCGTTAGCAACTGTGGCTCAACACCTGCCTCTCTCTCACGATTTGAAGTCAGTAAGATTTGTGCGCCGTGGAAGCAGGTAGTGTGTGTGGCAGTGTCCTTCCTCAGCAATGACACCCAGTTCCCACTGCCGCCATTGAATTCCAGAGGCTCAGTGTGTGCAGTGTCCTTCCTCAGTGATGATGCCCAGTCATCCGCTTTGTCCACTTTTCTGACCAATATTTCTTTTCGTTTTCCTAGGTTTAAGAGTTAGCTTCTGAGTGAGTGAGTGCGATCTCCTTATTTTGAATTCATTTGGAAATGTAACGTAAATTTATTTTATTGTAATCAATAAATTTAACAGTTCTTTTTCTTGAGCTTAATGTAATGTAAACTCGTGTTTTATTTTCCATATTAAGCTTATTTCACTTATAGCTCCTAGTTTGCATAAACGCTTTGCTATTCATAACTGGTATATAGGCCAGTCCTTTTGTATTAAGCTTCAAATCCGTTGTGCAACCAGGAGTTAATGCATCAGCAAGAACCTGTTATCATTAATAGCATTAGTTATTGATTGTCAGGGGTGGAGTTACTTTCTCCAGAGGCTAACAGTACTAACAAACAGCACATGTGAATAATTAGTCTCTGCTGTGTACTGTTGAGAAAGTTTATAAATTCTCGTCCTTAGAGAATCGGCGAAGTAAGCCGGAATAAAGTAATCATTGCTTGATTTTCACAAGACAATTCATTGTCCTGTTCTTAAGTATTATTGAATAAATATTTTTTTAATATTACATACACTTAAAAACCCCGTGACATTTGGCGACCTTGCCAGGATATTAACTCCTACCTCTAAAGTTATTCACGAGATAATACTCACTGACTCATACTTAGGTATTTATCATTAAAGTCTATAGGCACTATCTTACTGGTGATTATTGATTCAGTTCTATTAATTTACGTAATAGTTTTCAGAGTCAGTTGTTTGTTTAATTTTCTTTCTTTACCAGTTTAATTAGATAAAACTGGTCACCACTAACCTGTGCCTAGATTCTTTATTCTCTATTATTGGCATCTTTATTTGCAAATTGCAGTCAGTACTGAGTTGCTAGTTTACTTAGATTAAGTTAGCATCATGTCTACCAGCATCTATGTACAGAAAGCCAAAGATATTGGACTTAGAGACCCAACTGAAGTAACGAATTATGTCCTCTCTCAGCTTAGTCATGAGCAGCAACGCAAGAGTGATGCTCGTGAAGAGCGTAGAATCCAACGCGAACACGAGCGAGAACAGAGTGAATACGAGCGAGAACAGCGTGAACACGAGCGAAAACATCGCGAACTCGAGTTAGAACATGAGCGAGAACAACGAGAACACGAACGTGCCGAGCGAGAAGCACGCAAAAAACATGAAATTGAAATGTTGAAGCTCAAGCGAGATTCCTTGGCTTCTGACACATCTGGTGCAGCTGGCCCAAGCTCCACGAGCGCTATCCCTGCACATATTATGGCGACCCCACACATCAAGCTTCCCCCATACAAGGAAAGCGAACGAATCGAGCCATACATAGCTCGTTTTGAAGACGTGGCTCAACTTTACCAGCTGGATGATGCAGCTAAGCGGCTTCAGTTTCTTAGCCTGTTTGAGGGCCCTGCCCTCGATATTCTCCACAGAATTCGTGGAGACAATCCCACGTATGAGATGATGAAGGCCGCACTTGTCAAAGCGTACGGTCTTACAGTTGACGACGCCAAGAGTCAGTTCATGAGGGCGCGTTTACAGGAAAAAGAGACTGCTGTTCAGTTTCTTGACCGGCTTACTGGTTACTTCGATGAGTGAATGGAGAAAGGTGAAACTCCTTCCACGTGTGAGGGGATAATTGACCTTATGCTGCGCACGCAGCTAGAAAAGTTGTGGCCTACTGAACTTATGGCTCAGCTTAAGATCTACCAGGTAAGAGATGCCAGCCAAATGGTGAAGAAGGCTGATGCATTTTTCACTGCATACGGGTATCAAACCCACAAGCAGCATACCTGGAACAGGAAAGCTGATAAATCTGGGAAACCGTCTCAGACTGAACCCCAGGAACAAGGCCGTTCTCAGAATAATGGCCAAGGTCCAAAACTGCAGTGGAAGGACCAGGGGCAAAACACTCAGAAACCTGAGTGGAAGAGGTACAACAGGTACCCTAACCAGCACCAGTATCAGCCACGCAGTCGACCGTCGGGACTGTCCTTTTCAGCACCAGCTCAAGTGAATAGGAGGCAGGAAGCAAACGCAGCCTTCATTCCTCAGCGCAGCACGGTGATTACGTCCCTACCAGTACGGGTACTCCCCCAAAGTTCTCTAGTCCCACAGCGACAGTGAACCCCCCTCCACATGTGGCCAATGCTTCATCTCCCCAGGCAGTGAGTACAACCCCTCAGGTATCTAGTTCACAGGGCATCATGTTTGCCGCATCATTTATTCAGCAGCCTAATCAGTGGCTAGCTGCTTCCTCCACAGGCCCTCCCACAGGTGACAGTGCCTTCCTTGTTCAGACAGGGTTTGTGGGAGGCATTCCTGTGAAGGTCCTGAGAGACAATGGTTCCTCAGGTTGCTCTGTCAGGCAGAGTCTAGTTCGGCCTAAGGACTACACAGGTCGACAGATCCAAGCTAACCTTATTGATGGATCAGTGAGATTGTTCCCTGAGGCACGTATCCAGGTGGCATCTCCATTTTACACTGGTATGACACTCGCAGTTGTCATGCCAGAACCTTTATTTGACCTAATCATAGGCAATATTCCAGGTGCCAAGCATAGTTGCACCATAGATGACGCTACTCAGACTTCGGCTGCAGAAACACGAGCCATGGCAAAGGCTCCGAACTGTCACCCCAGCGACCATTGAATCACCACAAGATCTGATGTGTAGCCAACTTGTTGTTTAAGAACAACATTCTGACCCGACACTTGCTGCTGTGTGAAAGAAACAAAAGGGTCGAGTGATTAAGTATTCACAGGGAGGTCAAGCCAAGTTCCTTCGCAAACAAGGACGGCTGTACCGTGAGTCACGAACACCCCAGGGTGAGGTTCGACTGCAGTTTGTCGTTCCCGCTAAGTACCGCCAAGCAGTGTTAGAATGGGGTCATTGTTCAGCCTCAGGATGTCACATGGGCAAGAGGAAGACTCAGGGCCGTATCCGAGCTGACTTTTTCTGGCCAGGGATGGGATGAGAAATAGATAGCTTTGTGCGTTCCTGCAATGTGTGTCCATATAACACCAATCAAGGACATGTCCTTCCTGAGCATTTTGAAACCACACCCGTAATCTCTGAGTCAGTTGAGAGACAGGGCAGTGGTGAAGTAGGTGCAGACCGGATGTCTCACCTGCTAACTAATGACTAATACGGGCAACTGTTGTATGCTTGGTTCCGTAAGATAGGCATTCTCAGAGATTTGAGTAATCCAAGGACCAGCCTGGTTCCCAGTTAAAAGTGTACCAGTAATTGCTGATGTCTTGCCCGTTGGTCCCACAGGACACGTTACGTCCTGGACTTATATACATGTATACCATAAGTTAAGGGGGAAGTTTGAGAATCCTGCAGAGACAGTCCGAGGCTGTGTATGGATTACCTTGTGGAACGTCTCAAGCTGTGGGCCTCTCTGAGGATTCCCAGAGAATGCATAATATCCACATGAGTGTTCACACCCATGGTGGGTGTTAAAACATGACCTGCCCGAGATTGCATAGCAATTCTCAGCTTCCTGTTATTAGTCATAGGTGTAGAGTTAGGTTAACCAGTAAACTGCCCGTTCTAAGAGATTTGAGCAATTCAAGAACTGACACCTTTCCTGGTTAACCCCTACACCACGGGCATGTTTACCGATGTTTTGCGTGTGCCGAGGGGTTATTCGGGCTCCGACAGACTCTCAAAAAATATTTGCCAAAAATCAGTTATTACTCCTAGAGTATTAAAATTATATATGCTTATGGCACATACCTTCAGCTTTCTCCTGGAATGTTTGTTGAGCCTTCGTCAGTTACCGTAGGACTTGTGGAGACCTCTGAAGTTGGGTAACGAAGTCTCCACTTTACACTTCCCGACAACCCGTAATATGATTACCACAGCCAGATATTAACACTATAAACACTACTCTATGATTTTCAAGTAGTTTGGGATCCATACTCCAAAAACAAAACCACTGTGAAAGCAATGAAAATTATGAGCGCGTCTGACCGCCGCACTTGCGCTAGTTCGCTCTTGGTACTCTGTCATTTATTATTCATAAAACCCCTCACACTTTATATTTCTATTACTATATAACACTTATATATATCTACAGTCTTTATCCATAAGTTTCCTTCGGTAGTATTAGTTTATTGTCACTGTAGGGATTCAATTTCTTTCAGTAAAATACGTAGCATTCACTTTCTCGTCCTGTATACTAGCATTGAGAGTGAATGTCACTTTCATCTTCACTTTCATAACTCATAGTATTCAGACATGCTAGAGTGAAACTTTCACTTTCATTACTCCTAGGGTATATACTCGTATTCTTATAATACTACTCATTTACATTTCTATTTACGTTCTCTATTTTATTTACGTTATTTACATTTCTATTTTATTTACACTATGTTATGCACTGTCACTTGAAGTAACTTATAAAACTATTTTCCATTGTTCACATATATTTACATTCATTACTTTCACTTGCTGTTTACACATTATTTACACATTATTTACAATTCCACTTGCACTGTTTTACTCAATGGAAAGATCGTAGTCACTCTTTTATCAATTGTCAGCCCTTTACCTCTTTCCACACGAGGTTTAGTAGGGGGTAAAGGTCACAGGGCGCTTTGCATGGGGGTGAAAAAGGCCCTGAAGTCAGCAAGAGGAACAGACGCGTACCTCCTCTTCGGAAGATGAGAGAGAACTGATAAGGGAGGGCCGGCCCGGGTAGAGGCCTACTTAGGGGATATTCAGTACTACCAACGTAGCTCTTGAAACAGCTATGTATTTCACTGAAATGATTGGCAGGAAATCTAGACAATACAATATAAATTAGGTAGTTCCAGGTGAATGTAAATATCACTTAGGCTTCTCCCTTCCCTGCTTATATGTATATTTATTACGAAAATAGATTATATGGCATATTTCAAGGGGAAAAAAACAGCGAAAATTAGAGAACGAGTGCACGTGAGGTGTTGTCAGGTGATAATTAGCCAATTCCAGGTGTATGGCACTCTCTTACCTTATTTCTTTCTTGTATATATTATTTGGTATAAGAATAGGGCATAGGGCTTATTTCAATGGATGAAATCAGTGAAAAAGTCCAGGGAAGATTTACTTAGCGTAACACGGCCGGGCAGGCGAGAGGATAGGGTAACGGAGGGGGGGTAGGGAGGGGAGTCAAGAACGGGGAGAAATGGCTAAATTGTCAACAATGGATGGGAGTACAGATGAGATTAGGAGTGCTGACTAGTGTTGGACATTGGCAGTACTGATAGATGATACAAGCCCCCACTTGGAAGCCCGGGTGAATTCAAAATAACACAGAATCACAAAAGCGACGCCTCGCGGTATGATCCCTTGCTCCCAAGCGTCACGAAAATGACGCCCCGCGGTTAAGGGGTAAATAATGTTAGGTTAACTAGTAAACTGCCCGTTCTAAGAGATTTGAGCAATTCAAGAACTGGCACGTTTCCTAGTTAATAAGCGTTAACCAGTAAACTATAAGGGTCCTGAGAGATTTGTAAATCCTAAGACTTCGTTCCTGGTTAATAATGACATAAGTACTGATTGCTAGGCAGAAAGAGAGAAATGACACTTTTGATGCTCCATCTTGATTCCTTTCGCAGGTGCAGCTGGTGGGTGCAGCATTGCCGTGCAGAACAGCTGATCGTCCCTGATGCATGCTGCCGCCTCTTCTCTTCTGCCTCGTCGTCATCATTTATTATTGCTTTGCATTATGTAATTTTACACGCAGGTACAGTTACACCACAACTGTCACACCTACAGCATGTATTACATACATCATGCTACATAACAATTAGTTGTTAATGTAAATGTAGCGAACTTTTCGCTCAGTTTGACCTGAGTACAGGATTTTTCACCGTCGTCACGGAGTTTTTCCCTCAACCTTGCTTCTATTAACGTAAATACGTTTTTTTTTTTTTTTTTTTCCGCTCACTGGCGACTGTGACTTTCTCCTGTAGCAGGATAGCACACACACCACAGTGTGAATCTTGTGTGACTTTCTCCTGTAGCCAGATAGCACACACACACCACAGTGTGAATCTTGTGTGACTGAGTTAGATTTATATGTATGTATATTGATTTTTTTTTTCTCAAGAAAAAAAAAAAAGATTTTCATGGGGCATAATGTCACAAGTCGGAGTGATTAAGTATTTGAATAAACTCGTGACATTAACTTTGGTGGGAAATCGCGAATTCTAGTGGAATCCTAGTATTTATCTCTCAGTTTAAAATCCACGTATTCACCCGATCGGGAGTGTTTTCAGGAAAATTTTTCACTGTGTCATAAATGATCGTCTTTGTGCACGACTTTAGCACCTCTGCTGAGTACTTTGTTATGGGATGTTTTCCTCATTCTAGCCGTTAGAAACTGTGACTCGACACTTGCCTCTCTCTCACGATTTGAAGTCAGTCAAGATTTGTGCGCCATGGAAGCAGGTAGTGTGTGTGGCAGTGTCCTTCCTCAGCAATGACACCCAGTTCCCACAGCCGCCGTTGAAATCCAGAGGCTTAGTGTGTGCAGTGTCCTTCCTCAGTATTGATGCCCAGTCATCCGCTTTGTCCACTTTTCTGACCAATATTTCTTTTCGTTTTCCTAGGTTTAGGAGTTAGCTTCTGAGTGAGCGAGTGAGTGCGATCTCCTTATTTTGAATTCATTTTGAAATGTAACGTACATTTATTTTATTGTAATCAATAAATTAAACAGTTCTTTTTCTTGAGCTTAATGTCATGTAAACTCGTGTTTTATTTTCCACATTAAGCTTATTTCACTTATAGCTCCAAGTTCGCATAAACGCTTTGCTATTCGTAACTGGTACTTAGGCCAGTCCTTTTGTATTAAGCTTCAAATCTGTTGTGCAACTAGGAGTTAATGCATCAGCAAGAACCTGTTATCATTAACCCCTTAACCGCGGAGGGATCATACCGCGGGGCGTCGCTTTTGTGATTCTGTGTTATTTTGAATTCACCCGGGCTTCCAAGTGGTGGCTTGTATCATCTATCAGTACTGCCAATGTCCAACGCTAGTCAGCACTCCTAATCTCATCTGTACTCCCATCCATTGTTGACAATTTAGCCATTTCTCCCCGTTCTTGACTCCCCTCCCTACCCCCCCTCCATTACCCTATCCTCTCACCTGCCCGACTGTGCTACGCTAAGTAAATCTTCCCTGGAATTTTTCACTGATTTCATCCATTGAAATAAGCCCTATGCCCTATTCTTATACCAAATAATATATACAAGAAAGAAATACAGTAAGTGAGAGTGCCATACACCTGGAATTGGCTAATTATCACCTGACAACACCTTACGTGCATTCGTTTGCTAATTTTCGCTGTTTATTTCCCCTTGAAATATGCCGTATAATCTATTTTCGTAATAAATATACATATAAGGAGGGAAGGGAGAAGCCTAAGTGATATTTACATTCACCTGGAACTACCTAATTAATAATGTATTGTCTAGATTTCCTACCAATCATTTCACTGCTATATATAGCTGTTTCAAGAGGCTCACGTTGGTAGTAATGAATTTCCCTAGGTAGGCCACCACCCCGGCCCACCCTTATCAGTTCACTCTCATCTTCCGAAGTGGAGGTACGCCTATTCGCTCTTGCTAACTTCAGGGACTTTTCACCCCCATGCAAAGGGCCCTGTGACCACTAAACCTCGTGTGGAAAGAGGTAAAAGGCTGACAATTGATAAAAGAGTGACTACGATCTTTCTATTGAGTAAAACAGTGCAAGTGGAATTGTTAATAATGTGTAAATAATGTGTAAACAGCAAGTGAAAGTGATGAATATAAATATATGTGAACAGTGGAAAATAGTTTTATAAGTTCCTTCAAGTGACAGTGCATAACACAGTGTAATTAAAATAGAAATGTAAATAACGTAAATAAAATAGAGAACGTAAATAGAAATGTAAATGAGTAGTATTATAAGAGTACGAGTATATACCCTAGGAGTAATGAAAGTGAAAGTTTCACTCTAGCATGTCTGAATACTATGAGTTATGATAGTGGAGGTGAAAGTGACATTCACTCTCAATGCTAGTATACAGGAGAAAGTGAATGCTACTGAAAGAAATTGAATCCCTACAGTGACAATAAACTAATAATACTGAAGGAAACTTACGGATAAAGACTGTAGATATATATAAGTGTTATATAGTAATAGAAATATAAAGTGTGAGGGGTTTTGTGAATAATAAATGACAGAGTACCAAAAGCGAACTAGCGCAAGTGCGACGGTCAGACGCGCTCGTAATTTTCATTGCTTTCACAGTGGGATTTTTTTTCGAGTATGGATCCCAAACTATTTCAAAATCATAGAGTAGTGTTTATAGTGTTAATATCTGGCTGTGGTAATCATATTACGGGTTGTCAGGAAGTGTAAAGTGGAGACTTCATTACCCAACTTCAGAGGTCTCCACAAGTCCTACAGTAACGGACGAAGGCTCAACAAACATTCCTGGAGAAAGCTGAACGCATGTGCCATAAGCATTTGTAATTTTAATACTCTAGGAGTAATAACTGACTTTTGGCAAATATTTTTTGAGAGTCTGTTGGAGCCCGAATAACCCCTCGGCACACGCAAAACATTGGTAAACATACCCGCGGTGTAGGGGTTAATAGCATTAGTTATTGATTGTCAGCGGTGGAGTCACTTTCTCCAGAGGCTAACAGTACTAACAAACAGCACGTGTGAATAATTAGTCTCTGCTGTGTACTGTTGAGAAAGTTTATAAATTCTCATCCTTAGAGAATCGGTGAAGTAAGGCAGCATAAAGTAATCATTGCCTGATTTTCACAAGACAATTCATTGTCCTGTTCTTAAGTATTATTGAATAAATATTTTTTTAATATTATATACACTCAAAAACCCCGTGACAATACTACTCATTTACATTTCTATTTACGTTCTCTATTTTATTTGCATCATTTACATTTCTATTTTATTTACACTGTATTATGCACTGTCACTTGAAGTAACTTATAAAACTATTTTCCACTGTTCACTTATATTTACATTCATTGCTTTTACTTGCTGTTTACACATTATTTACACATTATTAACAATTCCATTTTCACTGTTTTACTCACAAAAAAAGATCGTAGTCACTCTCTATCAATTGTCAGCCCTTTACCTCTTTCCACACTAGGTTTAGTAGGGGGTAGAGGTCACAGGGTCCTTTGCATGGGGCTAAAAAGCGGTGGAAGTTAGCAGGAGCGAATCCGACGTACTTTCACCTTGAAAGATGACAGTGAACTGATAGTGGTGGGCCGGGGTGGCCTACCTAGAGAGAATGCATTACTACCAACGTCAGCCTCTTGAGAACTGCTAATATGTAGCTATGAAATGACTGGCAGGAAATCTAGACGATACATTATATATTAGGTAGTTCCAGGTGAATGTAAATATCACTTTGGCTTCTCCCTTCCCTCCTCATATATATATTTTTTTACGAGAATAGATTATACAGCATATTTCAAGCAGGAAATAAACAGCAAAAATTAGCGAACGAATGCACGTGAGGTGTTGTCAGGTGATAATTAGCCAATTCCAGGTGTATGGCACTATCACTTACCTTATTTCTTTTTGGTATATATTATTTGGTATAAGAATAGGGCATAGGGCTTATTTCAATGGATGAAATCAGTGGAAAATTCCAGGGAAGATTTACTTAGTGTAGAATACAGTGTGGTGGCCTACAATAATTAGGTAGTTCCAGGTGAATGTAAATATCACTTAGGCTTCTCCCTTTCTTTCTTATATATATTTTTATTACGAGAATAGATTATACTGCATATTTCAAGGGGAAATAAACAGTGAAAATTAGCGAACGAGTGCACGTGAGGTGTTGTCAGGTGATAATTAGCCAATTCCAGGTGTATGGCACTCTCACTTACCTTATTTCTTTTTGGAATATATTATTTGAGTTAAGAATAGGGCATAGGGCTTATTTCAATGGATGAAATCAGTGGAAAATTTCAGGAAAGATTTACTTAGCGTAGCACGGCCGGGCAGGCGAGAGGAGAGGGTAATGGAGGGGAGGTAGGGAGGGGAGTCAAGAACGGGGAGAAATGGCTAAATTGTCAACAATGGATGGGAGTACAGATGAGATTAGGAGTGCTGACTAGTGTTGGACATTGGCAGTACTGATAGATGATACAAGCCACCACTTGAAAGCCTGGCCAAATTCAAAATAACACAGAATCGCAAAAGTGACACCCCGTGGTATGATCCCTTGCTCCCAAGCGTCACGAAAGTGACGCCCCACGGTTAAAGGGTTAATAGTACAATATATACATAGAGCCGACAAAAACCAAAACTATATAGTAAAAAAGTCACATCACTCTGATCAGTCCGGTCTCTCTCAGGAAAGCCATCAATTTATCAGTCATGACAATGTCCCCATCACCCAGGATGGTGGACAGGGTGACGGGAACGTCTGCTGCGCCGCAGTAATTTATAAGTGAAGCGCGTTCACGAATAAATCGCCCTCAGCACAGGATGATATGACTGATTGACAACACCGCATCACAGATGTCACAGTGCGGTGGGAATCGTTTTTCCATATAAGGTTTCATGTGCGTAAGGCATGTGGCATTAACGTGTAATCGCGCCAACACTTTTTCTTCCAGGTGACTGGGATGGTTGGCAGTGTCCCACTCATCCAGGTACGGCTTACATGTTCAAATATTTAGTCTGGCCCACTGATCTTGCCCCGGCAGATTTATTGATTTCTCTCTGAGAGAGAGACTCGACCATAGATCACGAGGAACGTCCCAAGTCTCCTCGAGCTCTACAGCCAACTTTGCAAGTAAGTCAGCCTGCTCATTGCCGTAGACGCAACAATGACCAGGCACCCAGATCAGTGTGAATGACTTGTTGCATGAATGCAACTTATTAACAATGCGGCCCTGGATCTCGTGCGAGTCCGTAGTGCAAGATGCGATTGCCTGAAGGTTTTATCTCAAGTCTGAAAATATGACAAATGAGTCATGCTGAGAATTTAGAGCACAGTCTATGGCTTTGTCAACAGCAAAAACTTCGGAGGTAAACACAGATGTATGAGTCAGCAACCGATACCTGAGGGCACATTCAGTCGACCACACAATAGCACCCACACATTCACTCGACTTGGAGCCGTCGGTGTACAATTGGTGGGACCCCAAGTGACGAATGATGATATTACACAACAAGTGGTGGATCTCTGCCTCTGGCGCCTTGGTCTTAGGTGCTGGGAGCCATGATACATCAACAGTAGAGCCAGGTGGCTCCCAAGGTGCTATATTTTTAAACACCAACTTGTGACATTCACTGAAGTCCACATCAAGCTCCTGAGTTAGTAAGTGGAGGCGAATGGCAAGTGGCCGACGCACCCCCTGCAGAATATGGTGGTATTGATGCAGGTGGGTAGAGGCCACATTGCCGATATTACTTTTCCTCAATGTTCTAAGTCCATAGGACAAGGCCAGGTGGTCACGGTGAATACGGAGGGGAGGTACATTCGCCTCCACTTCCATACAAGCTACACGGGTACACCAGACGGCTCCAAGACACATTTGCAAACATTTATTCAGCAACACATCCAATCCTTTCAGCGTGGCATCAGATGCCGAGCCACACACCTGTGTGCCATAGTCTAGCTTTGATCGAATAAGGGACTTATACACCATTAATAAAGATTTTCTGTCGGCACCCCCATGTAGTACCCGCTAGGTACTTGAGGACATTTACTGGTTTATCACAAGGAGCAATCAAATTATTAACATGAATTTTGAAGTTCAAACAACGATCAAAATGTTTTCCCAAAAACTTTACGGAATTTTGAAAAGGTACCACTTGATTATCCAAAGTCAAGCACAAATTAGGTACGTTATGATTAGTGAAGACTACAGCAGCACGCTTAGGAACGGAAAAAAAATCCCCACTGCAATGCCCATTGGTGGACGGAATCAAGGGCTGCTTGCATCCGCCCAGCCGATAATTGTGCATTATGGGAAGAGTGCCATATTGCACAATCGTCAGCATAGAGTGATTATTTAAGATTCCTTGGGATGGGAGCTGATGACAGAATATCATTGATCATAATATCATAATACTAAATAAAGCGGGACTAAGCACACTTCCCTGCGGCACTCCGTTTTACTGGATAATTATATCTGATGTTACGTTGTGGGGCAATTTGACAGAGAAAGTCCTGTCCCTTAAGAAATTTGAAATAAAAATAGGCAAATTTCCTCTTATACCATAAGCATAGAGCCATGTAATGTCATAGGCTTGATGGATGTCGAAGAACACCCCTATCATGATTTTTTATTGGCAAATGCCTCTGCAATACAATGCTGCAAATTCATTAAATGGTCTAGTGAACTTCTGTATTTATGGAAGCCACATTTGTTGATTATTTAATAAATTCTTCGACTCTAAAACAAAAAGAGTGTTATTATTAACCATACTTTCCCTAATTGACAAGAAGTCAACAGAATAGGACGAAATGAAGTGGGATTCATAAGACGACCAGCCTCTTTGGGTATTGGTATGACGTGCCGAAAGTGCCATGAGGTTGGGAACGTTCGAGATGCCCAAATCTCATTGTACAATGCTAACATCTTAATCATTCTGTCTTGATTAAGATACTGGATCATACCGTATGTGATGGTGTCAGGTCCAAGGCTGGTGTCTTTACAGGATTTGAGGGCAAGGAGCAGTTCATCGAGCGTAAAGTCTTGGTTGTATGGAGAGTTTATGTCTTCTGTGGCAAAGTCTATTATCTGTAGCTCAGCCATGCATTTATGGTGTTGAAAACGCGGATCATAATTGGCTGAGCTACTTACATGAGAAAAACTCCTGGCTAGGATGTTAGCAACGTCCACGGCCTCGTCATAGATGGTGTTGTTCACCTGCAGGGTTGTGACAGGGAAGTATGCCTTTATTATTTAAAAATCGTATAGTGAACCAGATTTTACTTGATTGTGTAATACGAGTCACCATGGACACAAAAGACCGCCAGGAGTCAAGTTTGGCCCTTCTTATTATTCTCCATGCCTCAGCCCGTGCCTATTTGTATGCAATAAAATTTTCCTCAGATGGTTGACTGTCAAAAATCCTGTATCTCCTATTGCGTTTCCTTAATGCTTGTCAGCAGTCCGGCATCCACCAACGTGCCCTATTCTTGCATTAACCGTAGAAGTCTTGAGAGTAGCAGCCTCAGCTGCATGTAATATGGAAGTAAACATTTTCGACCTTAACATCTATGGTCTCCCCAGATATATCTAAATTGGTGATCCTTGAGAAGGATCCCCAATCTGCTTTCTTATAGTTAAATTTTGGAGGTGGAGGGTCCGAAACGATGTCGCGTGTATAAGAAAGACGGATGGGTAAATGATCACTTCCCAAGGAGTCGTCATAAGGGTCCCATGTGAAATCTTGATGTATATCAGGGGAGGCCAAAGATAAGTCAATGGCCGAAAAGTTATCAGCACAATCATCTATACGAGTTGCTCTACCATCGTTCAGAAGACAGAGGTTGGACTGTAGTATTAGGTTGGCTACTTGCTCCCCACCACCATCGATCCTTAAGCAATCCCATTGATAGTGATAGGCGTTAAAGTCGCCCAACACTAACTTATTCCCAGGTAGATGTTCAAATAGTGAATTTAAATCATCAGAATCAATGGGGCCATGTGGAGGATAGTATAGAGAGCAAATAGACAGATACGTGTTTTTAAGTTTTACTCAGCACGTGACAGCTTCCAGAGTAAAATTTGGAATCACCTCCTTTTGTGGGTGTGATATGTGTGTGTATGTGGCAACTCCGTGACCTTCATATCTTCTATATGAGTAGTAGTGTTTGAGCGTGGAGGATCAGGATGATCCTCCAGGTGCGTCTCCTGTAAACAAATGTCTGGCCTGTGTATGGAAAGCAAGATTAATATATTTTGTCATTTATTCTTAAGACCCCTACAATTCCACTGTAACACAGTGAATGCGGAGGTTTAAGATTTACTTTCGGGGCCAGTATGCTTAGTCTTTTTATGCCCCCCGCGACCAGGCCAGTGGCTACCGGGGGACCTTTTCCGGTGCTTGCTAATGGAAACCTCCATATTTTCATCAATAACGAGGCTCCCAGACTTCCCTGAGGAAGAGCTAACCTTTCTTTCCCTCGTTGGAGTAGGAACCGAAAGAACATGAGGACGTGACTGCTTTGTGAGGGTTGTCATGTTACTCTTACTAGGCTTGTCAGACTTCGGTTTAGGCCATACTGATGGAGAGGCAGCAGCACCCTTAGAATATGTGGAAGCCTTAGGGATGTCGGCGAGAGAGTTGGAGTGGACAGGAGGCCGAGATGGAGAGGTACTGTGAATGGCAGGAGGAAGACAGACAAGGTGAGTTTGCTTCTCAATAAAGCACATCACAGGACGGGACATTACCGCTGAAGCATAAGACCTACTCGGCATGGGATTTGCAAGCAACTCCTTCACCAGAGAAATTACCAATATGCCGGGAATCGAACCCGGGACTCTCAGGTGAGAGCCAGGCAGCATACCACTACACCACGACCAGGTAAAAGTTAACTCACGTTGTCACAATCTTGTAACCAACGTCCCTCCGCCCCCACTGTGGGCATGAAGAGGATGAGTTAACCCCCTGGCACTCGGGCAAGTAGATGCTTTTTTAATCTATCCCAAACACTTACGGCAAGTCAGAATGAAGAGAGAACCTGTATTTTTTACACAGGAAAAATCATCAGAGAAATTACCAATATGCCGGGAATCGAACCCGGGACTCTCAGGTGAGAGCCAGGCAGCATACCACTACACCATATTGGTAATTTCTCTGATGATTTTTCCTGTGTAAAAAATACAGGTTCTCTCTTCATTCTGACTTGCCGTAAGTGTTTGGGATAGATTAAAAAAGCATCTACTTGCCCGAGTGCCAGGGGGTTAACTCATCCTCTTCATGCCCACAGTGGGGGCGGAGGGACTTTGGTTACAAGATTGTGACAACGTGAGTTAACTTTTACCTGGTCGTGGTGTAGTGGTATGCTGCCTGGCTCTCACCTGAGAGTCCCGGGTTCGATTCCCGGCATATTGGTAATTTCTCTGATGATTTTTCCTGTGTAAAAAATACAGGTTCTCTCTTCATTCTGACTTGCCGTAAGTGTTTGGGATAGATTAAAAAAGCATCTACTTGCCCGAGTGCCAGGGGGTTAACTCATCCTCTTCATGCCCACAGTGGGGGCGGAGGGACGTTGGTTACAAGATTGTGACAACGTGAGTTAACTTTTACCTGGTCGTGGTGTAGTGGTATGCTGCCTGGCTCTCACCTGAGAGTCCCGGGTTCGATTCCCGGCATATTGGTAATTTCTCTGATGATTTTTCCTGTGTAAAAAATACAGGTTCTCTCTTAACTCCTTCACCTTTTTCCTAGCTTCGTAGAAGGAAATACCCTCAGTTGCCTTCACCGTGCAGACCTCCTTCTCCTCCTTCCACTTAGGACAATCCCTAGAGGAAGTGGAGTGAGTACCCTTGCAGTGAAAGCAACATACTGTCTCGGATGTGCAACGTTCTGCATCATGACCCTGGCTTGCACACTTGCCACACACTGACTGGGAAACCCAAAATGTCTTGGCACCATGCCCATGTAGCTGGCATTTCAAGCAACGCAAAAGGATAGGGATGTACGGCCGAAAGTGAATGATTTCATAACCAACTTTGACATAACTAGGAAGAAAAACTTTGCCAAACGTCAAGATAATAGTTGCTGTCATCGTCCTTGTTCCTTCTGAGTAACAAGTAATGAATTTAGCCTCAATTACATCTTGCTGCACCAATTCATGTACGATTTCGTCCTCGCTCATGACCATGAGATCGCTGCAAGTGAGAACACCCTTGCAAGAATTCATGGAGACTGGGATTTTCGCTTTGACATCGTAACAGTGGAATTTACGCAGTTTCAACAAATCTTTCACCTGTGACGAGTTAACAGTTTTGACCAGATCTCCATTAGCAAGATTTTTACTTGTTCGACTTCCCCCCCACAGTGGTCAATCACCTTCTTGATAAGGAAGAGATTGAGACTGGACAGGGGAGTCGAACCTAGAGCAAGGATAGTGACGTATGTCACATTGTTTACGGGAACGTCAAGCGGGGAACTAGTCTGGCGTCCGTCAGTCCGGGGGTGGTCAGTCCAGTCATTCCTATAGTCGTCAGGACCACCTTCCTCCCTGAAGGGGGGAGAGGCAACAGGGTCGTCCATCATAGTAACCACTTCCCCCTCACGGGGGAAGTGTGAGGAAAGAGAAAAACGAGCAAGGGACAGAGCACCCGGGGAAGACACACCTAGTCTGAGATTACCCTCTCAAACCACTCTTGGGAGGACGTGCCTGTGTGTGACTCACACCCCAAAGCGATCAGTGGGGGGTATACTCCAGAGGCGAATAAGCAAAGGCAATCTCAGGAAACAGATACAGACACTTACTATATCTCTCAAGGGCTGGGAGGAAAATTAGTACTAGCTAACCTAACTATTATATACGCTATGTACAAAACTAATCCCAGTAAGGCAGCCCTGCAAAGCTAGAGGAGAGCTCAGAATACACATCTGCACTCCGCATGACCATGCATGAAAGTCCTCCAACTCGAGTTTTTTTTTCTTTCTTTTTCCCTGGCATATCGACCATTGGGGCCAAAGCCCCTGGTCATTAAGGCCGTATATATATATATATATATATATATATATATATATATATATATATATGTGTGTGTGTGTGTGTGTGTGTGTGTGTATATATACATTCATACACACACTTCCATGCATATATACAGACACACACCCTGGGGTAGGGGGGGTTTTTCAAAAATACTCCCCCAGTATCCCTGCTTGTCATAAAAGGCGACTAAAAGGGTTGGCGGAGGGTTAGTGCCCCTCCCAGGAAAACAACTAACTAAAAAAAACAAACAATAAGCCTCGGACAAGGACTGATCAAACGATGACGACCAAGGACCGGACAAAGGACATGGTTATCGGAACGTGGAATGTAAGGGGAGCGAATGATGAGGTGAAAGAGAGAGAGATTGTCCAGGTGCTTGAGGGTGCGAAAGTGGATGTATGTGGAATAACTGAAACAAAATGGAGAGGAGAAAGTGTGAGAGAATGGGAGTATGGATGGGGTATATGTGCAGAGTACAGTAGGTGAAAATGAGAGGGCAAAGGAAGGAGTATGTATAGTTGTGAGTAAAAGATGGAAGAAGAGCATAAGACAGTATGGATCAGTTGGGTCTAGGATTGTGTGGGTAAAGTTGAAAGTTGGAATACAAATGTGGGTGATTGTGTGTGTGTATGCGCCAACGCAAGATCGTGCTAGAAGAGTGAGAGAAGAGTTCTGGACAAATGTAGAAGTGTGCATGGAAAAGTTTGGAAGGAATGAGAGAGTGTTTTTGATTGGTGATTTGAATGGTAAAGTTGGGAATGTGAAGGTGGATGGAATAGTTGGTGAGTGGGGTGTGCCTGCTGAGACAGATGAGAATGGGAGTGCGATAGTGGATATTTGTGCTGGTAGGGGGTTGGTGATAGCCAATACCCTCTTCAGGCATAAAATGATCCACAGGTATACATGGCGAGTGATGAGAAGGGTGGGTGGTGAACTGAATGAAATGAAGGCAATGATTGATTATGTGTGTGTGGATGAAAGGATGCGAAGATGTGTAATGGATGCAAGAGTTTATAGAGATTGGGGGAGTGGACTTTCTGACCACTACATGGTGGGGGCCAGAATTAGAATGCAAGTAAGATGGAGGAATAGAAGAAAGGAAAGACGAGAGGAAGGAGTAGTTGCAAGGAGAGTGGAAAGGTTACAAGAGGATGAGAAAAAGGCAGAGTATAAGAGAGAAGTGGAGGAACGATTGGGCAAATATGAATTGGAGCAGATGGGAGACGTGGAAGGTGTGTGTAGGATATTTACAAAAGAAATATGTGCAGCATGTGATGTGGTGTGTGGAAGGAAGAGAAGACAGAGGGGGGCTGCAAGGAACAGCGTGGTAGACTGAAGAGGTGAGACAGGCTGTGGCACAAAAGAAGAAAGCATACAATGAATGGATGAGAAATAGGGGCGTGGAAGAAGTTGAGAGGCGGAAGAGAGAGTTATATGTAGAGAGAAAGAGATAGGCGAAAAGATTAGTAAGAGAGAATAAGAAGAGAGTGGATGAGGAATTTGGAAGGAATTTGAGTGTAAAGTGGAGGGACTGTAAGAAAATTTTCTGGAAAGAGGTGAAAAGAGTAAGACAGGGTGGAAGTAAACTTAGCAGGGGAGTGAAAGATAAAAATGGTAGATTACTAGTCGAGAAGGGAGCAAAAGTGAGCAGATGGAGAGAACACTTTAAGGAATTGTTGAACATAGAGGATGGAAGTAATGCGTGTCTAAGTGGCTGGGGAATGGCTGGGAGAAGGAGGGAGGTGAGAAGACAGGAAGAAATCAGTAGGATAGAAGTTGTGGAAGCAACGATGAAAGTTAAATCGGGGAAAGCCCCAGGAATTGATGGAGTGTGTGGTGAAATGCTGAAGCATGGGGGAGAGATAGTAGTAGAATGGATGTGGAAGATGTGCAGATTGGCCTGGGAGGAAGGTAGAGTCCCGGAGGATTGGAAGTCAGGTATAATTATTCCCTTGTCCAAAGGAAAAGGGGAAAAAGAAGTGTGTGGTAATCATAGCTGCATTTGTCTTCTTAGTATAATAGGAAAAGTGTATGGTAGGATACTTATTGACAGAGTTAGAGAAACAACAGAGAAATTAGTTGGAGAAGAACAGGGAGGCTTTAGGAAGGGAAGAGGTTGTGTAGATCAGATATTCATTCTTAGATCGTTAGTGGAAAAGTTTCTAGAGAAGGGAAAGAAGTTGTATGCGGCTTTCATGGATTTGGAGAAAGCATATGACAGGGTGGATAGACAAGGATTGTGGAAAGTGTTAAGAATATATGGAGTAGATGGGACGTTGTTGAATGCTGTGAAAAGTATGTACGATGGTGCGAAGGCTGCAGTGCGTGTGGATGGTGAACTAAGTGAATTTTTCTCTTTGGAGGTTGGGTTGAAACAGGGATGTCATGTCTCCATGGTTGTTCAATCTGTACATGGATGGGGTAATAAAAGAGGTACAAGGTAGGGTAGTGGATGTTGGAGTGGCCCTGGTGAGAGAGGATAGTGTTTGGAAACTCCCTGTACTGTTGTTTGCAGATGATACTGTGTTGTTGAGTGAAGACGAAGGGGAGCTGCAAGGCTTGGTGGATGAGTTTGGGAGAGTGTGTAAGAAACGAAATCTAAAGGTGAACGTAGGGAAGAGTAAAGTGATGGTCTTTGAGAGAGGTGAAGTCAGTGAATGTACAGCGAGGTTGGATGGTGAGGAATTGGAAAATGTGAGTACGTTTAAGTACTTGGGTAGTGTGATGAGTAAGGATGGAGGTTTGGAGGGTGAAGTGCTTGAAAGGGTACAGCAGGGAAGAAAGGTTGCTGGTTCTTTGAAAGCAGTGATAAGAAACAGGGAATTGAGCATGGAAGTGAAAGTTACTACATGACAGTATTGTGATACAAACTCTAACGTACGGAAGTGAAGCTTGGACGTTGTTGGAGGGACACAAGTCAAGAGTGAGAGCAGTGGAAATGAGTTATTTAAGAGGAGCCTGTGGAGTCACATGGAGAAACAGGCTGACGAATGAGGATATAAAGAGCGTTGTGGTGTGGATGTGGATGTGATAGGAAGTGTTATGAGGAACACAATGAGGTGGTTTGGCCATGTGGAGAGGATGGAGGGTGAAAGACTGACGAAGAGAGTGTATGTGAGTGAGGTGGAGGGTGTTAGAGGAAGGGGGAGGCCGAGGATGAGATGGAGGGATGGGGTGGAGAGGTATATGAGAGAGGGTGGTGTGAGTTGGGAGCAGGGCATTGAAATGGCGGGAGACAGGGCGACTTGGAGGCGATTTGTTTGTGGCCACCCCAAACGGGATTGAGGCGTCTGGCAATAGATAGATAGACAGACTTTTATTCACACGTGTATTATATATATATATATATATATATATATATATATATATATATATATATATATATATATAGATAGATAGATAGATATATAGATATATATAATTTATATATTTTTTATTTTATTTTTATTTTTTCTTGGTTTTATATTTTTTTAGACCTTATAAAGAAAAATCTAATCTTGAGACCCTAACTAATCACCTGACAGACAAGTCGCCAACCTATACTAAATCCTACAGACAAATAGCTAGACCTACACTAATGGTAAAAATACCTCGACTAACAGAACACCATGGACTGCAGATATGTAATGCCTTTATACATTACATACCTGCATTCGACACCTGCTGACTGTCAGTCGTGGCACAACCTAATATAGGAGACATAAATTTATGAAAGGGAACCAGACGAGTCAGGAACAGTTCCATATACATCAGCTGTCGGCCCTAATTAGGACAACGTTATCAAGATGGTATAATATATTTACCTTATATGTACAAAAAGTGAAGAACCTCGCCCAACAGACCACCATCGACTGGAAGTGCCCAATACCTTTCTATATTGCACACTTGCACTCATCAGCTGGTGACTGTCAGTAGAGAAACGGGGTTTAATATTGGGGACATCAATAATAGAAATAGGTCAGTGGGAGGAGGAACTATTTCAAATATGTCAACTGTCAACCCTAATTAATAATACAATATATGCATATTTACAATCGATAAAAACCAAAACCATATAGTAAAAAAGTCAGATCACTGTGATCAGTCCGGTCTCCCTCAAGAAAGCCATCAATTTATCAGTCATAACAATGTTCCCATCACCCAGGATGGTGGAAAGGGTGAAGGGGACGTCTGGTGCATCGCAGTAATTTATAGGTGAAGCGCGTTCACAAATAAATCGCCGACAGCACAGGATGATATGACTGATATATAACACCGCATCACAGATGTCACAGTGCAGTGGGAATCGTCTTTCCATATAAGGTTTCATGTGCGTTAACATGGTGGCATTAACCCATAATTCAGCCAACATATTTTCTTCCAGGCAACTGGGACAGTTGGCAGTGTCCCAGTCGCCCAGGTACGGCTTACACGTTCAAATATTTAGTCTGGTCCACCGACCTTGCCACGGAAGATTTATTGATTTCTTTCCGAGAGAGAGACTCAGCCGTTGATCACGAGGAATGTCCCAGGTCTCCTCGAGCTCTACAGCCGACTTTGCGAGTAAGTCAGCCTGTTCATTGCCGTAGATACGACAATGACCAGGCACCCAGATCAGCATGAATGACTTGTTGCATGAATGCAACTTGTTAACGATGCGGCCCTGGATCTCATTAGAATCCGTAGTACAAGATGCAATTGCCTGAAGGACTGATATTGAATCCAGAAATATGACAAATGAGTCATGCCTAGAATTGAGAGCATAGTTTATGGCTTTGTCAATAGGAAAAAGTTCAGAGGTAAACACAGATGTATGAGTCGGCAACTAATACCTGAGGACACATTCAGTTGACAATACACTTGCACCCACACATTCACTCAACTTGGAACCGTCGGTGTACAATTGATGAGACTCCAAGTGACGAACAATGATGTTACGAAACAAATGGTGGACCTCCGCCTCCGGCACCTTGGCCTTTGGTCCTGGGGGTCATGATATGTCAATGGTAAAACCGGGTGGCTCCCAAGGCGCTATATTTTTTGACACCAACTTGTCACAGTCACTGGTCCACACCAGTCTTCTGAGTCAATAAGGGGAGGCGAACGGTAAGTGGCCGACGCACCCCCCGCAGAAGGTGGTGGTATTGACACGGGAGTACAGGCCACATTGCCCATGTTATGTTTCCTTGTTGTTCTGAGTCCATAGGACAAAGCCAGATAGTCTTGGTGTATACAGAGGGGAGGCACATTCGCCTCCACTTCCATTCGAGCTACATGGGTACACCGGACGGCTCCAAGACACATTCGCAAACATTAATTCTGCAACACATCCAATCCTCTCAGCGTGGCATCGGATCCCGAGCCATACACCTGTGCGCCAGAGTCTAGCTTCGATCGAATAAGGGACTTAGACGTCATTAATAAAGATTTACTGTTGGCACCCCATGTAGTACCCACTAGGTACTTGAGGACATTTAAAGGTTTATCACAACGAGCAGTCAAATTATTAACATGAATTTTGAAGTTCAAAAGATGATCAAAATGTATTCCCAAAAACTTTACAGAAATTTGAAAAGGTACTGCTTGATTATCCAAAGTTAAGCACAAATTAGGCACGTTACGAGTTTTAACAAATACAGCGGCACACTTAGGGACGGAAAACTTAAATCCACACTGCAAGGCCCATTGGTGGACGGAATCAAGGGCTGCTTGAATCCGCCCAGCCGAAAATTGTGCATTATGGGAAGAGTGCCATGTTGCACAATCATCAGCGAAGAGCGAGTATTTAAGATTCCTTGGGATGGGAGCTCATGACAGAATACCATTGATCATAATGCTAAATAAAGTGGGACTAAGCACACTTCCCTGTGGCACCCTGTTTTCCTGGATAAATATATTTGATGTTACGTTACGCGGCAATTTGACAGAGAAAGTCCTGTCCCTTAAGAAATTTGAAAAAAAATAGGCAAATTTCCTCTTAAACCATAAGCATAGCGTTTCATTACTATACCGTGTTGCCATGTCATGTCATAGGCTTTATTAATGTCCAAGAACACCCCTATCATGAATTCTTTACTGGCAAATGCCTCTGCAATACAATGCTCCAACTTCATGAAATGATCTAGTGAACTTCTGTATTTATGGAAGCCACATTGTTGATCATTTAACAAATTCTTCGACTCTAAAACAAAAAGAAGCCTATTATTAACCAGACGTTCCATGACGTTACACAGACAAGAAGTCAACACAATAAGACGAAATGAAGTGGGATTCATAAGATGACCAGCCGCTTTGGGTATCGGTATGATGTGCGCAAAGTGCCATGAGTTTGGGAACGTTCAAGACGCCCAAATCTCATTGCACAATGCTAACATCTTAATCAGGTTATCCTGATTAAAATGCTGGATCATACCGTACATTATGGTGTTCAGGTCCAGGACTGGTGTCTTTACAGGATTTAAGGGCAAGGAGCAGTTCATTTAGCGTAAACTCTTGGTTGTACGGGAAGTCTACATCTTCTGTGGCAAAGTCTATGATCTGTAGCTCAGCCATGCTTTTATGATGTTGAAAACGCAGATCATAATTGGCTGAGCTGCTTACATGAGAAAAACTCCTGGCGAGGATGTTATCAATGTCCACGGGCTCGTCATGGATGGTGTTCTTCACCTGCAGGGTGGGGACAGGGAAGTATGGGCCTTTATCATTTAATATTCTTATTGTGGATCAGACTTTACTTAACCCCTTAACCGTGGGGCATCACTTTCGTGACGCTTGGGAGCAAGGGATCATACCGCGGGGCATCACTTTTGTGATTCTGTGTTATTTTGAATATGCGCAGGCTTTCAAGTGGTGGCTTGTATCATCTATCAGTACTGCCAATGTCCAACACTAGTCAGCGCTCCTAATCTCATCTGTACTCTCATCTTGACAATTTAGCCATTTCTCCCCGTTCTTGACTCCCCTCCCTACCTCCCCTCCATTACCCTCTCCTCTTGCCTGCCCGGCCGTGATACGCTAAGTAAATCTTCCCTGGAATTTTTCACTGATTTCATCCATTGAAATGAGCCCTATCCCCTATTCTTACACCAAATAATATATACAAAAAAGAAATAAGGTAAGTGATAGTGCCATACACCTGGAATTGGCTAATTATCACCTGACAACACCTCACGTGCACTCGTTCACTAATTTTCGCTGTTTATTTCCCCTTGAAATATGCCGTATAATCTATTCTCGTAATAAAAATATATATAAGGGAGAAGCCTAAGTGATATTTACATTCACCTGGAACTACATAATTTATTATGTATTGTCTAGATTTCCTGCCAATCATTTCATAGCATATATATTAGCAGCTGTCACCACACTGACATTGGCAGCATTGCTCTCCCCCTAGGCCACCACACTATTCAGTTTACTGTTGTCTTTCAAGGTGAAACCACGTCGGATTCGCATTTGTCCAATTCCGCCGCTTTTTAGCCCCATGCAAAGGGCCCTCTGACCTCTACCCACTACTAAACCTCGTGTGGAAAGGGGTAAAGGGTTAAGTGACTGCTGTGGAACGTGAACTGGCTAATTTATCAATGAAAATGATGGACAGTGACTACGATCTCTCTGTTGAGTAAAACAATGCAAGTGGAAATGTAAATAATGTGTAAATAATGTGTAAACAGCAAGCGAAAGCAATGAATGTAAATATAAGTGAACAGTGGAAAATAGTTTTATAAGTTACTGCAAGTGACAGTGCATAACACAGTGTAAATAAAATAGAAATGTAAATAATGTAAATAAAATAGAGAATGTAAATAGAAATATAAATGAGTAGTAATATAGGAGCAATGAAAGTGAAAGAGTCACTCTAGCATGTATGAATACTATGAGTTATGAAAGTGGAAGTGAAAGTGACAGATTCACTCTCAACGCTAGTATACAGGATGAGAAAGTGAATGCTACGTATTTTACTGAAAGAGAAATTGAATGCCTACAGTGACAATAAAATACTATTACTGAAGGAAACTTATGGATAAAGACTGTAGATATATATATATATATATATATATATATATATATATATATATATATATATATGTTATATAGTAATAGAAATATAATGTGTGAGTGTTTTTATGAATAATAAATGACAGAACACCAGTGGCAAATGAGCGCAAGTGGGAAGGTCATATGCGCTTGTAATTTTCATTGCTTCACAGTGTTTTTTTTTCTTTGGAGTATGGATTCCAAACTATTTGATAATCATAGAATAGTGTTTCTAGTGATAATATCAGGCAGTGGTAATCATATTACGGGTTGTCGGGAAGTTTAAAGTGGACACTTCGTTACCCAACTTCAGATGTCTCCACAAGTCCTACGGTACTCGACGAAGGCTTAACAAACATCCCATGAGAAAGCTGAAGGTATGTGCCATATGCAAATGTAATTTTACTATTCTAGGACTAATAACCGATTTTTGGCAAATATTTTTAGAGAGTCTGTCGGAGCGCGAATATGTACCCGAGACACGCAAATCAAGCAAAAACAACCCCGGGGTTTAGGGGTTAATGGTGCAGTACGAGTCACCGTAGACACAAAGAACCGCCAGGAGTCACGTTTGGCCTTTCTTATTATTCTCCTTGCCTCAGCCAGTGCCTGTTTGTATGCAATAAAATTTTCCTCAGTTGGCTGACTATCAAAAATCCTGTATCTCCTATTGCGTTTCCTTAATGCTTGTCTGCAATCTGGCGTCCACCAACGTGCTCTGTGCTTCGCATGAACTGTAGAAGTCTTGGGAATAGCAGCCTCAGCTGCGTGTAATATGGATTTGGTTAAATTTTCGATCTTAACATCTATGGTCTCCCCAGATATATCTAAATTGGCGATCCTTGAGAAGCATCCCCAATCTGCTTTCTTATTGTTAAATTTTGGAGGTGGAGGGTCCAAAACGATGTCGCGTATATAAGAAAGACAGATGGGTAAATGATCACTTCCCAAGGAGTCATCATAAGGGTCCCATGAAAAATCTTGATGTATAATAGGGGAGGTCAAATATAAGTCAATGGCCGAAAAGTTACCAGTACGATCATCTACACGAGTCGCTCTACCATTATTCAGAAGACAGAGGTTAGACTGTAGTATTAGGTCAGCTACTTGCTTCCCATGACCATCGATCCTCAAGCTACCCCATTGATAGTGATGGGCATTGAAATCGCCCAACATTAACTTATTGCCAGGAAGATGTTCAAATAGTGAATTTAAAGCATCACTATCAATGAGGCCGTGCGGAGGATAGAACAGAGAGCAAATAGACAGATACGTGTTATTAAATTTTACTCTGCACGTGACAGCTACCAGAGTAGAATTTAGAATCACATCCATTTGTGGGTGTGATTTGTGTGTGTGTATGGCAACTCCTTGACCTTCATATCTTCTATACGAGTTGTAATGTTTGAGCTGTGGAGGATCAGGATGATCCTCCAGGCACATCTCCTGTAAACAAACAATGTCTGGCCTGTGTATGGAAAACAAGATTGCTATATTTTGTAATTTATTCCCAATACCTCTAGAATTCCACTGTAATACAGTGAAAGCGATGGTTTATGATTTACTTTGGGGGTCAGTGTGCTCTGTCTTTTTTTGTTCCCTGCCGGCAGGCGAGTAGCTACCGGGGGACCTCTCCTGGTGCTTGTTTACAGACACATCCATATTTTCATCAATTACTAGGCTCCCAGACTCCCCCGAGGAAGAGCTAACCTTTCTCTCCCTCACTGGAGTGGGAACTGGAAGAACATGAGGACGAGACTGTTTTGTGAGGGTGGTCATGTTACTCTTACTAGACTTGTCTGACTTCGGTTTTGGCCGTACTGATGGAGAGGCAGCAACAGCCTGAGAATAGGTAGAAGCCTTATGGATGTTAGTGAGAGAGTTGGAGCATACGGGAGGCCGAGATGGAGAGATACTGTGAGTGGCAGGATCAGTCTGCATCTCTACAGAGCACATCACAGGACGGGACATTACCGCTGAAACATAGGACTTTTTTGGCGTGGGAGTTCCATGCAACTACTTCACCTTTTTCCTAGCTTTGTAGTAGGAAATGCCCTCAGTTGCCTTCACTGTGCAGACCTCCTTCTCCTCCTTCCACTTGGGACAGTCCCTAGAGGAAGTGGAGTGAGTGCCCTTGCAGTGAAAGCAACATACCATCTCAGATGTGCAATGTTCCTCATCATGACCTTGGCTTGCACACTTGCCACACATTGGCTCGGAAGCCCAACAAGTCTTGGTACCATGCCCATATAATTGGCATTTCAAACAGCAGAAAGGGTTGGGGATATATGGCCGCACATGAACAATTTCGTAACCGATTTTTACATGGCTAGGCAGTGACAGTTTACCAAAAGTCAAAACAATAGTCGCAGTCTTTGTCCTGACACCTTCCGAAAAAATGGATATAAAGTGAGCATCGATGACATCTTGCCAAGCAAGTTCCTCTATGATCTCTTCCTTACTCATCACCATGATATCCCTGCAAGAGATAACACCCTTGCAGGAATTCATGGAAGTTGGGATCTTGGCTTCGACATCATAGCTATGAAACTTGTGCAGCTTCAACAAGTCCTTAACTTGGGATGAATTGCAAGTGTTTATCAGGAGGTATCCGTTTGCAAGTTTTTTTTACTTGTTCCACCTCCCCAGCACAGCCATCAATAACCTTCTTAATCATGAAGGGATTGAGACTGCTCAAGGGAGTGGAACCTAGAGCAGTGATGATAACAAATTCAGCATTATGTACAGGGACATCACAAGGCAATCTAGTCTGGGGCCGTTCTTCTCCGGACTGTCAGTCTGTGGATCAGTCAGGGGTCGGTCAGGACCGCCTCCCCCCCTGAAGGGGGGGGGAGGCAGTAGGGGCATCCGCCATAGTTCTACTCCCCCCTAACAGGGGAAGTGGGAAGGAGAAGAGAAATCAACCGAAGGACAAATAACCCGGGACCAAGCACCTAAGTCTGAGGTTGTCCTCTCAAACCACTCCAGGGAGGCCCAACCGTGTCTATTCACGCCCCAGAGCGATCAGTTGGGGGGACCCTCCGTGGGCGAGTAAGCAAAGGTAAACTCAGTATCACAGAACAGACACCTACTGTTCTAAACTGACAGGGAGAGGAGGAAAATGAGTACTAGCTAACCTAGTCGCCACCAGAAGTGAAAAAAAAAAAAAAAAGATCTAATGCCAGTGAGGCAACCCTATAAATCTAAAGAAGAGAGAGCATGAGCATACATCCACTATCTTCAAGACCATGGATCAAAGTTCCCACTCGAGTTTTTTTATTTTTTTTTTTTCTGGCCTATCGACCATTGGGGCCAAAGCCCCTGGTCATTAAGGCCGTATATATATATATATATATATATATATATATATATATATATGCTGTACACACACACACACACACACACACACACACACTTCCATGCATATATACAGACACACTTTCATGCACACGTACATACATATATATATATATATATATATATATATATATATATATATATATATATATATATATATAATAATTTATTTTATATTTCTTATTTTTAAATTTTATATTCGTTTTATATTTTTTAGACGTTATAAAGAAAAACCTAATCTAGAGACCCTAAAGCTAATCACCTCACATACAAATCGCTAACCTAAAATAAATCCTACAGAGACAATTAGCTAGACCTACACTAATGGTAAAAATACTTCGACTAACAGAACACCATCGACTGCAGATATGTAATGCCTTTCTACATTACATACCTGCACTCATCACCTGCTGACTGTCAGTCGAGGGACAACCTAATATAGGGGACATCAATACATGAAAGGGAACCAGACGAGTCAGGAACAGTTCCATATACATCAGCTGTCGGCTCTAATGAGGACAACTTTATCAAGATGGTATAATGTATTTACCTAATATGTACAAAAAGTCAAGACCCTTGCCCAACAGACCACCAGCGACTGCAAGTGCCCAATACCTTTCTATATTGCACACTTGCACTCATCAGCTGGTATCTGTCAGTCGAGGAATGGGGTTTAATGTAGGGGTCATCAATAATTGAAATAGGACAGTGAGAGGAGGAACTATTAAATATGTCAACTGTCAACCCTAATTAATAATACAATATATGCATATTTACAATCGATAAAAATCAAAACCATATAGTAAAAAAGTCAAATCACTGTCATCAGTCTGGTCTCTCTCAAGAAAGCCATCAATTTATCGGTCATAACAATGTCTCCATCACCCAGGATGGTGGAAAGGGTGAAGGGGACGTCTGCTGCGCCGCAGTAATTCATAAGTGAAACGCGTTCACGAATTAATTGCCGACAGCGCAGGATGATATGACTGATAGATAAAACCGCATCACAGATGTCACAGTGCGATGGGAATCACTTTCCATATAAGGTTTCATGTGCGTTAACATGGTGGCATTAAGCCGTAATCAAGTCAACCCTTTTTTTTTCCAGGCTACTGGGATAGTTGGCAGTGTCCCAGTCACCCAGGTACGGCTTACACATTCGAATATGTAGTCTGGCCCACTGACCTTGGCACAGAAGATTTATTGATTTCTTTTCGAGAGAGAGACTCGCCCTTAGGTCACAAGGAACGTCCCAAGTCTCCTCGAGCTCTACAGCCGACTTTGCAAGTAAGTCAACCTGTTCATTGCCATAGATACGACAATGACCAGGCACCCAGATCAGTGTGAATGGCTTGTTGCATGTATGCAACTTATTAATGATGCGGCCCGGGATCTCGTAAGAGTCCGTAGTACAAGATGCAATTGCCTGAAGGGCTGATTTTGATTCCGAAAATATGACAAATGAGTCATGCCTAGAATTGAGAGCATAGTCTATGGCTTTGTCAATAGCAAGAAGTTCAGAGGTAAACACAGATGTATGAGTCGGCAACTGATACCTGAGGGCACATTCAGTCGACCATATATTTGCACCCACACATTCACTCGACTTGGAACCGTCAGTGTACAATTGGTGGGATCCCAAGTGACGAATGATGATGTTACGAAACAAGTGGTGGACCTCCACCTCCGGTGCCTTGGCTTTTGGTGCTGGGAGCCATGATACGTCAATGGTAAAGCCAGGTGGCTCCCAAGGCACTATGTTTTTTGACACCAACTTGTCACAATCACTGAGATCCACACCAAGCTCCTGAGTCAGTAAGTGGAGGCGAACGGCAAGTGGCCGACACACCCTCTGCAGAAGGTGGTGGTATTGATGCAGTTTTTCAAGGCCACAAGCCTGCAAAAACTGTTCCTTCCAAGAGAAGAACAAAATACAACAGAGAGCCAAATTGAAGATCCAATCATTTTGAGATGCCTGGACATGCTGCGTTTGAAAGACTGGAGATCATTGCAAGCAGGAAATACAGACAGAGGGAGACAGTTCCAGAGTTGACTTGTTGTATAAATGAAGGACTGGGAGTAACGGCTAACTCTTGCATTAGAGAGTTGGACAGAAAAGGGATGAGAGTTTGCTGCCAGACGGGTTCTACGCGCCCATCGTAGAGGTGGAGTAATGCATGCAGACAGTTCAGAGGAGCAGCGACCATTGAAGTTGCGATAGAAAAGAGATAATGATGCAACAGTGCGGCGAAGAGACAGAGGTTGAATGGAGCCAGTAAGAGGAGGAGAGTTAATGAGACGAAAAGCCTTTGACTCCACCCTATTGAGAAGAGCCGTATGTGGAGAACCTCCCCACTCATGTGAGTTGTACTCCACACAGGGGCGGATAAAACCCGTGTATAGACTCAACAATTGTGCAGGGGTAAAAAAGGAACGAAGTCGGCTTAGCACACCTAATCTCTTGGAATCAGATTTTACAAGAGATGTAATATGGTCTTTCCAAGATAAGTCCCGAGTGAATGAAACCCCAAGCATGTTCCAGGATGATGCAGGATTAAGCTGAGTATTATTAAACTTTAGTGGGTACACCAGTGGAAGATTTTGTTGGGTTGATAGGTGTAAGGACTGAGTCTTTGATGCATTAAAAACAAGAAGATTATTTTTACCCCAGTCCAAGATATGAGCCAAGTCAGACATTATGTGTGCCATAGCCTCATCCCTTGTTTGCTGAAGTAACTGCTGAGATGGACGTTGCAGGAACTGACTGGAAAGGTGAAGGGTGGAGTCATCATCATACGAGTGGATAGCGTTAGATGTAGCGGCTTAGGTCTTTGATGAATAAAAGGAAGAGAGTTAGTGATAGGACAGAGCCCTGAGGAACACCAGCAGTTTGGAAATTAAAGATTTATGCCAGATTCGATCGAAAGCCTTTGAGATGTCGAGTACAATGGCAAAGCTTCCGCCAAAGTTCCGAAAGGAGGATGACCAATAGTCTTAAAGGTAGGTGAGAAGACCGTCAGTGGAGCGTCCCTGACGGAACCCATACTGATGATCAGAAAGAAGATTGTGATGGGAAAGAATGCTTTAAAATTTTTCTATTAAGAATTGACTCAAAAACTTTTGAGATACAGGATGTTAAAGCAATTGGACGATAGTTAGAGAGTTGGGAATGGTCACCCTTCTTTGGGACTGGCTGAATCAGAGCAAACTTCCAGCAAGAAGGAAAGGTACAAGTTGACAAAGACGAAAGAGTTTGCCTAGGCAGGGTGTAAGCACAGAAGCACAGTTCTTGCGAACAACAGGAGGGACTCCATCAGGCTCATACGCCTTGTTAGTATTGAGGCCTGTGATGGTAGAAAATACATCAGCTGAAGAAATTTTAATGTCAGCCAAGAGGAAGTCAGAGGGGGGAAGTGAAGGACGAACAGCACTGGAATCGTCTAAGGTGGAATTGGAGGTGAAAGTCTGTGCGAAGAGATCTGCTTTATCAGTAGAAGAAATAGCTACAGAACCATCAGAGTTGAAAAGAGGAGGGAAGGATGATGAGGTAAAGTTGTTAGAAAGGTTTTTGGCAAGGTGCCAGAAGGAGTGGGAAGAATTCGAGTTGGAGAGTTGAGAGCAATTAGTACGGATGAAATTATTTTTGGCCGAGCAAAGAACAGAGTTAGCATGATTCCGGGCAGAAACATATAAAAGACGTGATTCAGGGGTGGGTTGGCTCTGGTAGCTTTTAAAGGCACTCTCCTTGTTGCGCATAACGTTAGAACAAGCATTATTAAACCAAGGCTTTCTTGCATTAATCAGAGGATATGAGAAAGAATTGTATGCTTCCATGCCCGAGACAATAACCTCCATAATGCACGAGGGACACTCAGATGGCTCCCGGCCACAGAAGCAATAATCATTCCAAGGAACATCAAAGAAGTACTGCCTGAGGGCCTCCCAATCCACATCTCCAAAGTGCCACAGACGACATTTCCTTGGAGGGTACACAGGCCATACCGGAGCGATAGGACAGGTTAAAGTGATAAGGTTGTGATTGGAGGAGCCCAACAGAGAGAAAAGATTAACAGTGTAAGCAGAAGGATTAGTTGTCAAGAAGAGGTCAAGTATGTTGGAGCTCTCTTCAAGGCAGTCAGGGATACAGGTAGGGTGCTGTACAATCCACTCTAGGTCATTAAGGATATAAAAGATGTACGCTTGTTTATCAGGTGGATCAGTGAAAGGAGAGGAGAGCCAAAGGTGGTGGTGAACATTGAAATTTCCTAAAATGGAGATTTCAGAGAAATTAGAAATGGATAGTCGAAGAATTTTTGATAGTAGAATTAGGAGATAAATAAACAGTGCAGATATATTTAGTCAGAGAATGACAGGAAAGCCGAAGCCAGAGTGTAGAGAATTCAGAAGAATCGAGTTCAGGAACATGAGAGCAAGAAAAGTCGTTGCATATATATACACAACAGCCACCTTTGGCTTCGAAATGAGTATACAGAAAGTAGGAGGATACAGAAAAGGGTTTGCTGTCAGTTGCCTGAGCTGAGTCTCAGTTAGAGAAGGTGAGGTTTAGAGGAAGAGAGATGATGCTCACCAGAGCGAAAGTTAGAGGAAAGGCCACGAATGTTGCAGAAATGAAGAAGAAGTGAGTCAGACAGTGGTTCCAGGCAGCTCAAGTCGTCACCAGGAAAGGGGTGGAAGATGGGGGCATTTATGGTCCCCCCCCCCCGGGGACTCCGAGGCCGTGTGTTGAGCTGCCATAATCTTGTTTTGAATTTTGGAAAAGGAAGTGTATTGTGTACTCTGCAAGTAGTTTGGTGTAGATAGTTAGAGAAACTAGTATTGGAGAGCATGATGGCCTATTCTCTGTGTTACTGAGTCACTGAAAAAGTTCAGCAAAGGGGGATGATCAGGAACTAGTCCTGAGGGCTGATAAAACGGGAGTGTCAGCTCTCCCTGTCATCAGCTTTCCATCCACCTTGGAAGTATTGTCCTGCTCGACTGGTGCTACAGTCCACTCCACATTCCCGATATTACTTTTCCTCGATGTTCTGAGTCCATAGGACAAGGCCAGTTGGTCACGGTGAATACGAAGGGGAGGCACATTCGCCTCCACTTCCATGCGAGCTACATGGGTACACCAGATGGCTCCAAGACACATTCGCAAACATTTATTTTGCAACACATTCAATCCTTTTAGCATGGCATCGGATGCCGAGCCATTCACTTGTGCGCCATGGCTAGCTTTGAATGAATAAAGATTTTCTGTCGGCACCCCATGTAGTTCCTGCTAGGTACTTGAGGACATATAAAGGTTTATCACAATGAGCAATCAAATTATTAACATGATTTTTGAAGTTCAAACGACGATCAAAATGTATTCCCAAAAACTTTACAGAATTTTGAAAAGGTACCGCCTGATTATCCAAAGTCAAACACAAATTAGGTATGTTACGATTAGTGAAGACGACAGCAGCACTCTTAGGGACAGAAAACTTAAATCTCCACTGCAAGGCCCATTGGTGGACGGAATCGAGGGCTGCTTGAAACCGCCCAGCCGAAAATTGTGCACTATGGGAAGAGTGCCATATTGCACAATCGTCAGCATAGAGCGAGTATTTAAGATTCCTCGGGATGGGAGCTCATGACAATATCATTGATCATTATACTAAATAAAGTGGGATTAAGTACACTTCCCTGTGGGACCCCGTTTTCCTGGATAAATATATCCGATGTTAGGTTACGGGGCAATTTGACAGAGAAAGTTCTGTCTCTTAAAAAATTTGAAATAAAAATAGGCAAATTTCCTGTTAAACCATAAGCGTAGAGCGTCTTTAGTATGCCGTGTTGCCATGTCATGTCATAGGCTTTATGGATGTCCAAGAACACCCCTATCATGAATTCTTTATTAGCAAATGCCTCTGCAATACAAATCTCCAAAATCATTAAATGATCTAGTGAACTTCTGTATTTACAGAAGCCACATTGTTGATCATTTAACAAATTCTTCGACTCTAAAACAAAAGAAGACTATTGTTAACCATACGTTCCATGACCTTACATAGACAAGAAGTCAACACAATAGGACGAAATGAAGTGGGATTCATAAGACGACCAGCCTCTTTGGGTATCGGTATGAAGTGCGCAAAGTGCCATGAGTTTGGGAACGTTCGAAAAGCCCAAATCTCATTGTACAATGCTAACATCTTAATCAGGTTGTCCTGATTAAGATGCTGGATCATACCGTATGTGATGGTGTCTGGTCCAGGGCTGGTGTCATTACAGGATATAAGGGCAAGGAGCAGTTCATCTAGTGTAAACTCTTGGTTGTATGGGGAGTCTACGTCTTCTGTGGCAAAGTCTATTAACTGTAGCTCAGCCGTGCGTTTATGATGTTGAAGATGCGGATCATAATTGGCTGAGCTACTTACATAAGAAAAACTCCTGGCGAGGATGTTAGCAACGTCCTCGGCCTCGTCATAGATGGTGTTGTTCACCTGCAGGGTGGTGACAGGGAAGTATTGGCCTTTATTATTTAATATTCATATAGTGGGCCAGACATTACTTAATGGTGTAGTACATGTCACCATGGACACAAAGGACCGCCAAGAGTCACGTTTGGCCCTTCTTATTATTCTCCTTGCCTCAACCCATGCCTGTTTGTATGCAATAAAATTTTCCTCAGTGGGCTGACTATAAAAAATCCTGTATCTCCTATTGCGTTTCCTTAATGCTTGTCGGCAATCCGGCGTCCACCAATGTGCTCTATGCTTTGCATGAACTGTAGAAGTCTTGAGAATAGCAGCCTCAGCTGTGTGTAATATGGAACTAGTTATATTTTCGACCTTAACATCCATGGTCTAATCAGATATATCTAAATTGGCGATGCTTGAGAAGGAGCCCCAATCTGCTTTCTGATAAGTAAATTTTGGAGGTAGAGGGTCTGAAACAGTGTCGCATGTATAGGAAAGACAGATGGATAAATGATCACTTCCCAGGGAGTCGTCATAAGGGTCCAATGAGACATCTTGATGTATACCAGGGGAGGCCAAAGATAAGTCAATGGCCAAAAACTTACCAGTACGAGCATCTAAAGTCGCTCTACCATCGTTCAGAAGACAGAGGTTAGACTGTAGTATTAGGTCAGCTACTTGCTCCCCATGACCATCGATCCTCAAGCTACCTCATTGATAGTGATGGGCTTTGAAGTCGCCTAACACTAACTTACTTCCAGGCAGATGTTCAAATAGTGAATTTAAAGCATCACTAATCAATAAGGCCATGTGGAGGACAGTACAGAGAGGGAATAGACAGATACGTGTTATTAGATTTTACTCTGCACGCGACAGCTTCCAGAGTAGAATTTAGAATCACTTCCATTTGTGGGTGTGATTTGTGTGTGTATATGGCAACTCCGTGACCTTCATATCTTCTATACGAATGGTAGTGTTTGAACTGTGGAGGATCAGGATGATCCTCCAGGCGTGTCTCCTGTAAATAAACAACTTCTGGCCTGCGTATTGAAAGCAAGATTGCTATATTTTGTAACTTATTCCCAACACCTCTACAATTCCACTGTAATATATTGAATGCAGCAGTTTAAGATTTACGAGGGTGGCCAGTGCTCTTAGCCTTTTTTTGTCGCCCGCCAGCAGGTGACCGACTACCAGGGGACCTATCCAGGGGCTTGCAGACAGAAACCTCCATTTTGTCGTCAATAACGAGGGTCCCAGATTCCACCAAGGAAGAGCTACCTTTTCTCTCCCTCACTGGGCCAGGAGCAGGTAAGACATGAGGTCGTGACTTGGTGAGGGTGGTCATATTACTCTTACTAGAGTTGTCAGGCTTTTTTTTAGGCTTGACTGACTGAGAGGCAGCAGCAGCCTGAGAGTAAGAATTTGCAGTGGGGATGTCAGTGTGAGAGGTGGATTGGACAGGAGGCTGAAGTGGAGAGGTAGAGTGTGTGGCATGAGGAACCGGTTCAGGATCAGTCTGTTTCAACAGAGCACATCACGGGACGCGACATCACCACCGAAGCATAGGACCTATTTGGTGTGGGAGTTGCATGCAACTCCTTCACCTTTTCCCTTGCTTCAAAGTAGGAGATACCTTCTGTCGCCTTCACCGCGCAGACCCCTTTCTCCTCCTTCCACTTGGGACAATCCCTAGAGGATGTGGAGTGAGCATCCTTGCAATGGAAGCAACAGACAATCTCGGATGTGCAGTGTTCAGCATCGTGACCCTGTGTTGCACATTTGCTACACACTGGTTGTGAAGCCTGCAAGTCTTATCTTTGTATCCATAGAGCTGACAAGTCAAACATCTAAGAGGGTTAGGGATATACGGTCTTACACTAAGCATTTTGTAACCAACTGTAATCCATGAAGGGAGTACAACCTTGCCAAAAGTCAGTACAATTGTTGCAGTCTTCTTCCTAATGCCTTCTGTGAATCTGGTGATAAACCATGTATCAATGACATCTTGCATAGCTAGTTCACGTATGATATCATTCTCCTCCATAACCATGAGATTCCTGCAAGTGATAACTCCCTTGCAGGAATTCATGGAAACTGGGATCTTCGACTTGATGTCATGACAATGAAACTTGTGCAGCCCTAACAAGTCCTCTACCTGAGAGGAGTTGAAAGTCTTTACAAGGAGGTCTCCATTTGCAAGTTTTTTTACTTGTTCCACCTCTCCCACACAGTGGTCAATCACCTTCTTGATAAGGAAGGGATTGAGACTAGACAGGGGATTGGAACCTAGAGCACAAAGTGTCACGTAGGTCGCATTCGCAACAGGAACTTCAAGTGGTGATCGAGTCTGGCGTCCGTCAATCTGGGGGCGTTCAGTCATGGTAGGACTATTGTCGTCAGGACTACCTCCCCCCCTGAAGGAAGGGGAGGCAGTAGGGGCGTCCACCATAGTTATCACTTCCCCCTCGTGGGGGAAGTGGGAAGAGAGAGATTGACTGATTGATTGAAAATAATTACAATCTGGCGGCGCAACTGCCAGGGTCATATGCTGCCAGATGACAAAGTAGAAGGCACGGGAAAATAAAAAGTGTCTATTCAAAATAAAGTTAATATCTGTTAGTAGGAATAAAACACTAAAAATAATAAAAGAATAATTTATAAAATAATTACTTATAAAAGTGGAAGGAGGCCCGCCTCCTGAAGAAAACTAAAAACATCAGTAAAATCGTTAGAGGCCTCACCAAGCATCGAGGATAAACAGTAGGCACCATCTGCTCCCCCATGCCTATGAAGGAACCTCTGACACAGGCCCCCCAGACTCGGACACTCGACCAGCAAGTGACGGACAGTAAGGGGAACGAGGCAGTCATCACAGTACGGTTGAGTTTCACCACACATGAGGAACCCATGTGTAAGCCGAGAATGCCCAATGCGAAGCCTAGCAAGAGCCACCTCCATTCGCCGAGACATAGAGGGAAGAACCCTTGGCACAACCACTCTCTGAAAGGTTTCTTTTAGTTTATTGTGAGAAACACCATCCCAGTGTCTCTGCCAACACGTACGAATTGCATACCGCAAGTAAGGTGTTACATCAGAAACAGGTAGTGGGTAGTCAGCTGGGGGCTGTTGAGAAGACGCAGCTTTAGCTAAAGTATCTGCCCTCTCATTGCCAATCACACCAACATGTGCAGGAACCCAACAGAAGTCTACACGGCAGCCACGGAGGTCAAGAAGGAAAAGCCACTCTAAAATTGATAAAACCAATGGATGGGATGCATTAAAAGACTCCAGTGCAGACAAAGCACTAAGTGAGTCACTATAAATCACAAAAACGGATTGGCGGAGAGTAAAAATGATTTTAAGAGCATACAAAATTGCAGTCAGTTCTGCTGTATACACTGAAGTAACGCCAGGAAGGCTACCGCCCCTACTAAAGGAAGGGAAGACAACACCAAATCCTACTCCAGAATCAGTCTTAGACCCGTCAGTATAGACGGGGACAGAACCCTCATGAATGGAGGCATGTTTTAAAAAGAGAGAGAGGGACACCTGAGAGGGAAGTGAGCCCTTTTTTTCAACAATGGACCTACAGAATGTCACGCGAGGGAGTAGCCAAGAACCCACCCTTGGGATCCGATGTGGACAAATTGCCAGTCTCGGGAGAGAGAGGGCTAGCATAACAGACCGGACCCTGTAACCAAATGGCTTTGGGAAATTGGGACGGGTCTCAAAAACAGAAGATCGGGAATCCTGTGAGACAATGGCACAAGAAATTGAGTCTGGAATGCGGTGAAGACGATACCAACACCTCATCATTAGCAACTGGCGCCACAAGTCCAAGGGGAGTACACCAGCATCTACCAACAAACTTGGAATTGGGGATGATCTGAATGCCCCGGTTGCCAGACGAACACCAGCATGATGCACAGAATTTAACAACCGGAGGCGGGCATCTGTTGCAGAGGAGTAGACCTCACACCCATATTCAACTTTAGGAAGAATAAGAGACCTATGCAAGAGGAGGAGGGTCTGACGGTCAGCACCCCAAGAGGTATGAGCTAAAACCCTCAAAAGACTCAAAGCTTTAAGACAAGCCACCTTAACAGAACGAATATGAGGAACCCAGGTTAATCTTCTCTCAAACAGAAGAACCAGAAACCGCGTCTCTTCCACACAGGATATTCTTCTACCATAGAGATACAAGTCAGGGTCTGGGTGGACTCCTCGAAGACGACAAAAATGTATAGCCACTGTCTTTGCTGAAGAAAAATGGAAACCGCGTGCTTCTGCCCAGTCAGAAATTCTATTAAGAGCCAGCTGCAACTTCCTCTCTATCAGAGACATTCTAGACGCAGTGAAGGAAATCGAGAGGTCATCAACATATAGTGATCCTCGTACACCATCAGGAAGTACACTGATGACACTGTTAATGGCTACAGCGAACAGAGTAACACTAAGGATACTCCCCTGTGGTACTCCATCTTCTAGTGCTCGGGCATTAGAAAGCACTCCTCCCACTCGCACCCTTAAAATTCGGTTAGATAAAAACTGTTGAATAAAAACAGGTAAGCGCCCACGAAGACCAAACTCATGAAGAGAGAGTAAAATACCATGACGCCATGCAGTGTCATATGCCTTTTCCAGATCAAAGAAGACCGTGACCTGGTGTTGGTTAGTGGAAAAAGCCTCACAGACAGAAGATTCCAAGGACAGTAATGCATCAGAGGTAGATCGCATTTTTTGAAAACCATACAGGGCAGGGGATAAGAAGTCACCTCTCTCGAAAAACCACACAAGCCTAACATTGACCATCTTTTCCAAAACTTTACATATACAAGACGTCAAAGAAATAGGCTGATAATTCGTCGCCTGTAGGTGATCCTTACCTGGTTTGGGGATGGGGATAACTACAGCAACACCCCAACAAGCCGGAAACTCCCCAGAACACCAGATCTTATTAAACAGTGAAAGCAAAAACAACAGGGACTCATCAGACAGGTGGCGTAAAAAGGCATAAGGAATATCATCAAAACCAGGAGAGGAATTATGGCACTGCGACAGAGCTGACTGGAGTTCAAAAATTGAAAATGGAACATTGTAAGGCTCTCCCCCAGCAGAGGCAAAACTGAGACCACGAGATTCTAGGCGCCGACGGTGGCAAGCCAAAGGTGTATCTGCATCCTTCTTTGACACACTGGCAAAATGGTCAGCAAGCAATTCTGCAACAGCAAATGGATCAGCCACAGTTCCACCTGGTGCAGATAAAACAGGAGGGGATGGAACAGTAAATTTACCTGAAATTTTCTTTACCCGGTTCCACACCTGGGTGATGGAAGTCCTTGAATTGATGGAGGAAACATAACCCTTCCAGGACGAACGCCTGGCCTCCTTTAAGACCCGCCTCATATGAGCTCGTGCCCTCTGATACGCCACCAAATACTGAGGATCCCCACGGTGACGACGAAGTCGTGAGAAGGCGATTCGTTTGGCTCTCACTGCAGAACTACACTCCGAGTTCCACCAAGGAACTGGACGTTTAGGAAACTGACCCTTTGTTTTTGGAATAGATAATAGGGCTGCTGAGTGCAGCACGGTATTGAAATATGACAGCCTCCGTAAGACAGCCAAACTCATTGACAGAAAGGGAAATGGAACTTAATTCCCTGAAATATGGCCAGTCAGCCTTATCCAGAAGCCAGCGAGGAAGACGTGGCTGAGGTCCACCTGCACTAGCAGTTAAGAGTAATGGAAAATGGTCGCTGCCATACAGGTCTGGCAACACATCCCAGTTAAAATCTAAAAGAGCATCAGCTGAACATAAGGACAAATCAATGGCATTAAAAGTTCCTGTCTGGCTATGGAAATAAGTCATTATATTGGAGTTTAAAATGCCTAACTCCTCATCTTCCACTAAAGAGGCCAGCATAACACCCCGAGGGTTGGCCTCACTGTTTCCCCATAGTGGATGGTGACCATTCATATCGCCTAGTAACAGAAAGGGAGAAGGAAGGCCATGAATAAGGCGTTCCAGATCCGCCCTTTCAACAGTTGCACTAGGAGGTAGATAAAGACTGCAAACTGTATACTGCCGACGTAAAAACATCCGGACAGCAACTGCCTGCAAGGGACTGGAAATATCCAGATGACTACATGGAATATCCTGGCGAAGGAAGATAGCAGCACCTCCATGACGACCTTGGCCCAGCACAGGATCAGAATAAAAAGCATTGTAGCCAGAAGGACCAGCAGGAGCAGTATCACCAACCATGGTCTCCTGGATACACATGCATAGCGGAGTTAATTGAGAAACAAGATGACACAGTTCCTCATAGTTAGCACGTAAACCCCGACAATTCCACTGGATGATAGAACCCATAGTGGAGGGGAAAATGATTAAGTGTGTGACTGTACACCTGACATGCGAGCGGGTTTGGAATGATGCTTAGGAAGGCCCTTGGTAAGAGACTGTCCAGCACCAGGAACCCGCGCTTTATGTTGAACATCCATAGGCAAACGTGAGGACGTGGAAGAGGAAAGTTTTACAACACTCTTCCTTTGAGGTGGAATAACATTCGGTTTGGATAGATGCTTGGAGGCCGCCTTGGGTAATGTGGGACGGCCAGTGCTACCATTAGAAGCTCCAGAAGTGGAAACAGAGTTGACAGTATTAGAACCCTGCAAGGTTGACATTGTACTTTTCAGAACGGACGCATCAGCAGTCTGTCCAACACCATCCCCAGGTGGGGACCTGACTACAGGTGAACCTCCAGCAGCAGCTTCCATTTGGCTAGACCTCTCAGCCTCTGAGGCAGAGGGAAAAGTAGAGAGGTTGATACAAGGTTCGACAACAGAAACCTTAGGTGGCCGGCTTTCAGGCTCTGAGGACTCTGACGAATTACGATGACGTTTGCCGGATACAGAAGGAGCCTCGTTCATACTGGACAAGGGGGGATGAGTCTCATCAGCATGTACATCTGCCACCACCACAGAAGTACGCGAACCGTCAGCCACTGAGGTGGAGGCAGAGACAGTTGGAGCAGTGGGTGGATGAGCATCAGTCACACACATATCAGTAATTCCAGGGTTAACAACATCCGTCAAATCAGTAGTTGGGGAAGTGGTCACTGTAAAGGGTCGTGGCAACTTCTGGGACACAGAACGACGTACAGGTGCCCCAGAAAGGACAGAAGCATAAGTAACTCCAGGCCGAAAGAAGAGAGTCTGGGCCCTCCTCTTTGCTTCTGGAAAGGGAACCTTCTCACGTGCACGAATGCTCAAAACTTCCTTTTCAAGGCAGTAGTGAGGACAGTTTTTGGAAAATACAGCATGAGGACCCCCACAGTGATAGCATTTAAGGGGTCCTGGACAATCACTGGTATGACTCAGATCGCCACAGGAAACACAAACACCAGGAAGGCCAGCCAGTGCACGTCGGCAAAATTTACTAACATGCCCATACCCCTGACAGTGAAAACACTGCTTTGGGTTTGGAACATAAGGCTTCACAGGCAGAGAGAGCCAGGCAAGTTTCACGGAAGCAGGCAGCGTCAAGCGGTCAAAGGTCAGAAACAGTGTCGGAGTCGGGGTCAGAACACCATCGATCTTCTTCTGTACCCGGTCAACCTTTACAACACCATAAGAGCGTAGTTCTTCTAACAACTGTGACTCAGGGTACCGCAGGAGGTCTCGAGAGTAAATAACCCCCTTACTTTGGTTGAAGGTGCCATGAGGTACACAGGATATACTATTGCCAGACATGGAGGTCAGATTCTGGAGACGGGAGCTTTCTGCTGGAGAGGACACCTCAATAAGTAGGCTACCATCCCCCTGGGTTGAGATCGCCGGTTCACGGCCACAAGCAGAAACAATGGCTCGGTGCAGTTCAAAAATATCTATATCCAGCACGGAACCACCAGCAGAGGGTTTCAGTACTAGATACTTAGTGAAGGTCTCAGGCTCACTCTCTTCCGGATTGAACCCCGGAGCCAAACCAACCCGACGTGACCTCCTCCTATTCCCAGTTGAACGCTGGGTCAGAGGAGGATAGTCCTTTGGGGCCTGGAAAGGCTCTAACGTGGCAATCGAAGAGGATGCTTCCGCAGAATTACCAGGGACAGATGATGTGTCGTCAACAGTATTTTTAGTTAAATAATCCATTAATATACAACAGAAACTTCATTCCCCCACCCCTCCACCCACCATGGAGCCCAACAAGGGGAGGTCATATCCCCGGGATAACATCACTGGCGACCCCAGAGGTAGCAGGAGAGTATACGCGGGTAACCACCAGGGGACCTGGGCAAGGGTGACTCCAGGACGATAGGAGCCACCAGGCACCCCAGTGCCCACTTGACCCTAGCCAACGCATGACCAGCCGATTGACCTGGTCGGGCCCAACCAGGCCACCCGTCTAGCCAGAATAAGGGACCAAAGAGGTATATTGCTAGCTGCAGGGCGCATCGTGCAGCATCGCTCAACCTCCAGGACTCCCGTCTCCCAGCATTACGGGATGCCACGCACGGCAAACACGTGGGGAGGCAAGAGTCCCGCCCTAGATGGCAAAAGGGCAGGGAATAACATCACCAGCAGGCCTCCTCCACCAGTCATGTAGGGGGTGCTTCGTCCACGTGACTGACATATGCCGAACCCTACAAAAGTAGGCATGCCTCCAAGGTAGGTGGCACCACCAACCACGCTTCAAGCCCCGCCACCACGTCAAGGTGACCCCCCTCAGCAGGGGGGAAGAGAGAGAAAAATGAGCAAGGGACAAAGTATCTGGGGAAGACACTCCTAGTCTGAAATTACCCTCTCAAACCACTCTCGGGAGGACACGCCTGTGTGTTACTCACACCCCAGAGCGATCAGTGGGGGGTATGCTCCAGACGAGAGTAAGCAAAAAGCAAAGGCAATCTCAGGAAACTGATATAGACATCTACTATATCTCTAGAGGGCTGGAAGGAAAATTATGACTAGCTAACCTAACTTTTATTCGTTGTATTTACAAAACTAATGCCGGTGAGGCAGGCCTGAAAGCTAGAGGACAGCCAGCAAAACACGTCTGTGCTCCCCACGCCCATGCATCAAAGTCCACTCGATTTTTTTTTTTTTTTTGCATATCGACCATTGGGGACAAAGCCACTGGTCATTAAGGCCGTATATATATATATATATATATATATATGTATATATGTATACACGGCCTTAATGACTATATATATATATATATATATATATATATATATATATATATATATATGTATGTATACACGGCCTTACTGACTATATATATATATAGATAGATAGATAGATATATATATAGACAGATAGATAGATATAGATAGATAGATAGATAGATAGATATATAGATATATATAAATATATATATATATATATATATATATATATATATATATATATAGATAGATATATATATATATATATAGAGAGAGAGAGAGAGAGAGAGAGAGAGAGAGAGAAATTACCTTCATTGAAAAATGTGACATGTGTAGCTTAGAGGTTCCGTGTGGTAGAAGCAAAGAAACTTGCACTTTCACATGGGACCTCGTGGCCCAAGATCTCATACCGTTTTCAGGAAATGCACTGTTTGAACCATCCCACCCACCAACCCATGTGAAGCCACCTTGTCATGGTGGGGGGACTTGTGTGTCCCTCTGATCCCACAAGCTTGCCCGTGGATGTAATGGCATCTGGCAGGGTCTCCCATGCAGGTAGGGTTGTGGGTGAGGGGTTTGACTAAGTGCTGCCTGAAACGTAGGTTACCCATATGGGTCATTGGTGCCGAACTCCAGAGGGATCGCCTTGGTGCTGTCCTGAATTGGTTGGTTGGGTGTCTGGGCTGGGGGTTGTTGGGGAAGGGGGTCTTTGCACTGATGGAAGCAAACTTTCACATCACAGGATGTCTTTTGGGGGTCATCAACTGGGGACGAGGCACCCTGCTCCCATCAGACTGTGCTTGGTCCCCTCACTCCATTGTAAGCGATTTCCCATTTCTCCTGGTGTCATTTTACCTCACATAACAACATATGGATTCATTAAACACTTCTTTAGCCACTCGTGTGGTCGGTGACCAGCTGCATGAGTCGCCATCACCTGGTCACTCTCTGGTCGCATCTTTTACCCTCAGGGTCATCTGCAAAAGCAGCGAATCCAGATGTCCCTTCTATCGAGCTGTTGCCTGGCGTCTTTGTGAAACACTCTTATACAAAATACATAGTACTTAAAATGGCTGGTGTTACTTCCTTCCGGAACCTGAACTGTTTTCAGATTCACATTGGTTTAGTTACAGCATGTGGATTTACCCCCAAGGTCTCCTTGCAAGGCAATGGTTCTTCGTTGCTAGAGGCCAGGAATGAAGAGGAGAGTTCACACATCCAGTCCCTTACAATGGTTGCCAGTTATCCAGTGTCTGCCTTTCATCACTTGGTCATAAATCAGTCCCATGGGGTTGTGTATTTTCGTGACTTGGTCTCTTATTCTGATTCTTCCCTCGTGGAGGGGCTGGTTCCTCGGGAGTTGTAGAAGTACAAAGAATTATGAAGAAAGTTGATGGGGTTTTAACACCCACTCCCACTCTTGACGTTTCATTGCCTTACTTTTCCAGGGGTTGTCACTGCTGCATGGTGGAAGCTTAAAACCTTATGTTCTTCGACCTAGAAGGTGCTATTATTTCAAAGGTTTGGTCATGTTTGCCATTCTTGCCAATGGGAAGCGTCTGGTTTTCCTGAGGTCTGTGAAAATTGTGGTGGTGTTTCCCATGGCATGGCTGATTGTTCTCAACCCTCTTAATGTCTGAACTGTGGAGGAATGCATGCGGCTTCCTCAAGGGATTGTGATGTATACAAGTTGAATATGAGATTCTTTCTGTCCATACAAAGGAGCAAATTTCGATTTCTGAGGCAAAGGCCAGGGTAAGGTAGGGGTTCATTTGCCCTGGGGTTACCTTTGCTGCTGCCTTGTCTTGCCCTAAAGCCATTCCATAAGAGCCACTGCTACCACACAATACCCCATCGACTTCTCGGGGTTCTACTTCCTGGCCTTCTCAGCAGTGGGGTTCCACTGAGGGGGGTGCAGCCTGAAAGCAGCTGTGCTTCATCTATGGGGATGCCTCTTGTCTCTGGGGGTGTCCCCTCTGGGAAGGTGCTTCCTGCATCGGGAAGTGCCTCCCCCATCCTGGTTCCTCCTGTAGCATATGTCTGTGCATGCCTTGACACAACCAAATCCCCCAACATCCCTCCTGTGCATGGTAGGCATTGCCATGGCACCTCAGAGTGCTCAGAGATTGATGCACTGCTACCAAAGATCTCTGCTGTGAAGCCAACTACTCCTACTCGGGTTGCTCAGGAGTCAGGGCGAATGCAGGCTGAGGATGGTGCTTTGCTGATGGCCCAGCCACCACCAGACAGTGGTGGTACCCAGATTGTTGATGTGCGTGCTCAGTTACATGATGCAGCGCCAGTAAGTTAGGTTAAGATGTAATATAAGTGTAACTTAGATGTAAGATAGTTGTAATTTATTAATTAAGAACAAATTAGTATAAATGTGAATGATTATAATCTAGTATAAGTGTATTATAAGTATAAAATAAGAATGATTTTTGTATCATAGAGATAAGTTAGAAATGAACATCTATGTATTATGCAGTTCATATTAAGTATTACACCAGCCGACCACACTCCCTCCTCCCTTCCATATATATCCCCTCCCCTCCATAAAATACGCTGCTAGCGGAGTTTGACAGACGTTTAAATTGGCTTAATCTTCATAACCTCTTACTTGAGTAAATTCAAAGATATCTTTCGGTCTCAATTCATTTTAGTGTTAGAAATGCTAATTGAGAAAGTGCCAGAAGGGGAGAAACAGTCCCTAATATTCTATATATTTAGTTACCTCAAAATATCGATCGTTGTACATTCCCACGCTTAGTTAACTGGCAAAATAGTATCCGTACATCATTATGAGGACTTCATATTAAGTGATGTGATCATTCTCGATACTACTGAAGTTTTCTCCATCGTCGTGTAATCTTGGTGAGATAGGATAAGCTCTAAAGAAGTCAATTCCCATATGAGTGTTGCGAGACATTCTTGTTAACGTGAAAGCTGTAACCGGAAGATAACATCCTCAAACACAATCGGACTGAGGTATCCGAGGTTATATAAGGCGTGGGAGAGCATGTGACTGCGTGACTCATTCCACTGCCCTTGTCTGATTCATAGATTTTAACATCAAATCAAGTCGTAATCTGCCAAACACGTCACCAAACTTACATACCATACCCCCCCCCCATTCATTGTGTTGGGCAAAAATCTAAATCATTGTACCTAAACCTAAGTCGGGGAGTTTTCTGTATTATAAGTCACAAGGGAAATAATGTAATCGAAGTGTATTTCATTACTCTAAAATGATAATCTACTTCTCGGAAGTTGTGTAATTAAGTTAGGTCATTTTGGGTCTTATCATTAATTGAACTGAGTGTTATGATTAAGTCTCATCATTGAAGTGAACGTGTTATTGCAGGAGAGTGGTGCAGGATGTAATATTAAGTGGTCTTTATATCGTTTTAGTATCGTCCCTCCTCGAGTCCCTCAATGACCAAGGAGTACGACGTCCAATCATAACTCGTATGGTCTTCCTGTTTCCAGTGTTATTAGAACAATGTTAACTAAGGAAGTGAGTCTATGGATTTAAGCAGTCATCTACTTTTGGGTATGATTAAAATCAATGCAGTACTCTTTAGATTTGGGTTTCCAGCTACCCTTTGATGGCTATGTACGAGGTGGCCCACAAGGTTTACTAAAGGGGAATAACAACTCGAGAACCTAAGCCTACCCAAATTCATGCTAACCCATTCAGTATGAAATCTGATCCTATAGTTTGGACATAAGTCTGGTAATTCATTGGTATCTATTTCGGAGTAAGGGAAGTAAAACACCCCAATTGGTTTGGGTTACACTAAAAACAGGCTCGGTAACTTAATGGCAGCCACGTTCGTAAGTCAAAAGTGTTATGCACAAGGTCAGTACAGTGACAGCTAGCCATAAAGAATATCACGCTACCACAGCTACCATCCTCCATAAATTCTAATACAACCTTGGATTGAACTAAGACGACTAGAACCGGCACTGAAACTTCACCTGATACTAAATTCCCATTACCAACTGACACCCTTGTAATCTTAACTTTAAATTCAGTGCGTAGGCCTGGCGATTTACACTCCAACACTAAGCGGTGACATAAGAAATTGTTGGAAGAGGAGAGAGTGTAGTGTCATCAAGTTTTCTGGGATCAGAACGATCGTAACATTACTCTGGCATCATAACAGTGAGAGATAATTAAAATTCTATAGCAGTACACTGTGGTTAGCAGTGAGAGTTATATAAAAATTCTTACCAATACACTGGTGGCCAGTGGTGGCATACATAAAAATTCTCGGCCATACAATGAGGCCTAGTCCTCTCAGGGTTCCAGTACTGTGGGGTGCACTGCTGATGATGCTCCTTCTCAAGGTTGCACTGCATGCTTGCTTCTGGCTAAGGTAGCTTGCAGTCCCCCTGCCAAGTTATCTCTTGCTCCACCACAGAAGAAGACCATTGTCCAGTCCTCTTCTTCTTCCTCCAGGTTATCTTCATCTGAATGACACACTGTACACAATGACGGTGCCGGGGAGTCCTATTCTAAGGGCATGTCTGTGCAGCAATCTAAGCCTGGTTGCTTGTCGGGGGCAAGGTTGTCTCGCCCCTTATCCTGATTCTTCCTTCGCTGTGAGTACTATGGCATTCTCAGCCAATATATTAAATTGGAATTGTTGAGGGCTGCAAGGTAATTGGGAGGAGCTGCGGACCCTCCTGACTTCTCCTTTGTGCATGTGTCTCCAGGAAACTCTTTTAGGGTTTGCCACTCCTCATGCACCACCTGGGTACAATGCTTTTTACTCAGTGCCAGCCCAGGGTCCTGTTGGAGGTGGTGCTGTTTTAGTGAGGGCTGACATCCCTCAACAACCAGTCCACCTCCATTCTGACCACAGGCGTGTGTGCTGTGCTGTTGTATGCCCAGTGCTGGTACACAGTTTGTTTCATTTATTTACCGCTCAACACAGAAGTCAGTAGGGTAGAGCTTGAGAACCTTCTTGGTCAGTTACCTATGCCCTTTTACCTCTTGGGGGACTTTAATGGTCGCCTCTCTTTGTATAGTGACTGTCTTGTTAACCAACGTGGGAGAGTGTTGGCATCCTTATTGGAGGATGAGGATCTTGCCCTGTTCAATACTAGGGCATTTACACATTTTCACCCCCAAACAGGTTCATTTACTGCAAATGACCTCTCTGTCTGCTCTCCTGACTGTCTCCTGGACTTTACCTGGGAGGTTATGGAAGATCTTCATGAAAGTGACCATCTTCCCAGCCACCTTACTGCAGCAGTATCTAGTCCCTGTTCCTGTCTACCGAGGTGGAGATTGGATAAGGCAGACTGGGCCCTTTTCTCTTCTTTGACTTCTGTTAATGTTTCAGTTGAAGACTTTCCACATATTGATAAAGCTATTTCGTTCTTTACCTTCATTCTGCATTCTGCTGCCCTTCATGCCATTCCTACAACCTCTGGCACGTATTGCTATCGACCTGTCCGATAGTGGAATGAGGATTGCAGTGTTGCTGTATGTGCTAAGGAGTTAGCTTTCTCCCATTATCATAGATGCAGGAAAGTGCATATATCTCGTCGAGTTCAGAAGGGGGCAGGCTAAGACTCATCGGGTACTCAAACACGATGGGTGGAACTCTTGGAAGGCTTATGTGTCATGTGTAAACTCAAAGACACTAGTGTCCCAGGTGTGGAAGAGGGTGCGAAAGATTTAGAGAAAATTCACTCAAGGCAGGTCCCCCATGCTGATGTCTAATGGTGAGCTTGCAGTTATGGCCAATGTTTTTGCATTTGCCTTTGCAGCGGTCAGTCATAGATATATTAGTTCCCTAATTTTTGCCAGACATCGGGAGATGGAGGAGGCAAGGGTGCTGGGCTTCTGTTCAGGGAATGTGGAGTCTTACAACCTACCTCTCTTACTGCAAATCCCAATCAGCCCTTTCCCTCTGTGGTCATGACACCTGGGCTTCTGTTCAGGTCATGTGGAGTCTTACAACCTACCTCTCTTACTGCAAATCCCAATCCCTCTCCCTCTGTCATGATACCTCACCAAGGTTGAATGATATTCCCTACGCAATGCTTTGACACCTGGATGATGATGCACTGTCTTTTCTCCTCAGCCTTTTAAATAGAATCTGGAGAGACACTTCTCTTCTCACTTCTTGGTGAGGCTATTGTCTTGCCATTTCAGAAGCCAAGGAAGGCAGGTTACAGTCCCCTGGAGTATCGGCCAATTGCCTGAACATCTTACTTGTGTAAATTATTTGAGAAAATGGTCAAAACGTGCCTAATGTATATTTCCTAGAAAGGAATGAATGTCTCTCTCAGTGTCAGTCTGGTTTTCAAAAATGTCGCTCAGCATCAAATGCACTTGTCTGTCTTGAGCCTGCAGTATGTGATGCATTTGCTAGACAGCAGCATCTGGTGTGCATTTGTTTGACCTAGAAAAGGCATATGATACTATATGGCAGTTTGGTATCTTCCAATGACTCCATTATTTTAGTTTGCGTGGCAAGCTGCCTCTATTTATGTTAAATTTTTTGCGTAACCATTCATTCAGGGATAGGGTTGGCGTCACCCTGTCTCCTTTGTACCCTCAGGAGGAAGGGGTGCCCCAAGGAAGTGTCTTCAGTGTGACCCTTTTTGGTATAGCTTTGGACAGTATTGTGTCCTCTACGCTAGATGGGGTGTCAGCCTCGCTGTATGTCGATGATTTGGCTCTATGGTATGCTGCTTCAAGAATGTCCGTGGCTGAACGTCCCATACAGCTCGCTCTGGACAGGGGCTTTCGGTGGGCCACCATGAATGGCTTCCATTTCTCCCCAACAAAGACGGTGGCCTTGCATTTCTGCCATTTGAGAGGTGTTCACCCTGACCCAGACCTCCAGTTATGTGACCACAGGGTGTGATGTGTGGACGAGACAAGGCTTCTTGGACCTGTTTTTGACAGGAGACTGACGTGGATACCTCATATCCCTTCAATACTACTATCAAGCTTCTGTGCCCTGTCTCTCCTATGGACTCTATCTCACTTGTCTTGGGAAGATGACAAAGCCATCCTTCTCCGCCTTTACCGTACCTTAATAAGCAGCAAATTGGACTATGGGTGTGTGTGTGATATACTCTGCTACTACTGAGGCACGGCTGCAGCCACTAAATTCGGTCCATGAAGCTTCGTGCAAGAAGACATGGGTAACAGATAATTATTTTTTTGCATGGGACAAAATCTTTATTGACTGGTAGGCTATTGGCATTCTCCTTGTGCTTTTACTGGTGATCATGATTGTGCACTACAGATTTTAAGCTTACTGGACAGTCATTGCTCTTACGAGATATGGAACTATCTAGTCATTCAGTCACCACCAAGAATTTTCACACTCAAGGTGATTTATTCTAATGAAGCTTGATATAGTGCTTCATTTTAGTGACTACGGATTTTCATACGCAATGAGCTCAGCTTTATTAAACCCCATGTGATGTTTCACTGTAGCCTCCTAAGGATTTATGATGCAAATTTTTAATTCCTGCGAATCTCTAAAGGTACTTGACTTTAGCAAAATCCCTTGCAGTCCATATGTTTACTACTTTCGTACCTGGTAAGTACTGTAGGTAAGTTTCCTCGTGCTTTGTCGTGAGGCACTTTGGCACTAGTTACCTATATGTTTAAGAGTTGAACGAAAGCTTCTGAAATACTTGATGACTTTAACTGAACCCCCTGCTTTATTGATACTGCTGTTTTTGTTGATGGTTGTGGTGGTGGTGATTTTTGTTGTTGTTGTTGCCGCAGGTTCATATGAATATGTATGCAGTTGACTGAATTTTAAAGCTGTCCTTTTCTTGAGATCCAGCATCGCCATTTCGGGAACCCATTCACGCACCCCAAGGGGTTCGCGAACCCTTGCTTAAGAACCTCTGCTACAGAGGGATGAACGTAATTTATGGAAGGCTGAAATGTAATAGCCTACCAACATGTGGCCGGATTAACAAACTTACGATAAATTCCCGTGCATAACTAAGATACGATCAGCAGGAATGGATGAGGAGAGGTAGCACTAACAACTAGACAAAATTCAGAACAAGGCTGTTAGAATTATTAATAACCCTACTATTACAAATGAACTACCTCCCATTCAAGTATGAAGGAATGTTGCCTCACTATCGCTATTTTACAGATACTTTTATGGCAAATGTTCAGACGAAGTTGTATCCAACGTGCCACCTCTCCATACCTTCCCCTGCGCTACACGGCAACTGGTAGCGCTCATGACTGGACTGTCACACTGCCATACTGCAGAACTTCTGCCTATCCGAATTCTTTTATTCCGCAAACTGCTTTTCTTTGGAACTCGCTTCCCCAGAGTGGTTTCCCCCAACCTACGGCTGATCAGGTCCAACTGTTACAGATTTTTTTTTTTAATGAATGAAGGACAACTGTAATCTGGGGTATGGCTTATTCTTTTTAATTCATTTGTCTTCCCTTCTTCTGTTCTGTTATTTAAAAAAAAAAAAAAAAAAGACAAAACACTGTATTTTCCTTTCATGGCATTCCTGAAAAGAAAAAAAATCATCTGACGCTCGTAACTATGATCTGTTTTTACAGTAAGAAGAGGAGACGGTGGAACCATCTGCATTCTCCCTTCACGCCCATGGTGTAAAAACAAATCATAGTTATAACAGGGAAATGGTCATAAATCTTAATGTGAATCCCGGCAGAGTGAAATAATCGGAAAGATGAGTGAGGCTTCTCTTCTGTAGCACTAGACCTAGGATGCTGATTTTGCTTCTAAATCTGGTGATGATGACGACGACGACGACGACGACGAGATGATGATGATGATGATGATAATTACGGTGATAAATCCAGATACACTTAATGGCTCGCCTGCCTATATACGAAGGGTGATCAGAAAGTAATGACAGTTCGTGCTATAACATGAAAACCTTGAATGATGGGAGGTAGGGGAGCAAGGAGAGTGCAGAGTTGCCTGTCCTTACGAGTTTGAACTTGTCGCCGTATGCCTGACTTTTCTTGTTTTATTGTTGTGAGTGAATGCTTCACTCTTGTTTTTGCTCTCTGGCCAGAAACATGGATTACTCGAAAGAAGGCTGCAGGTTCTACATTTTTACGAGGTGGAAACTGGGAAAGAAAGCAACAGAGATTCGAGGGGAATTATTACAAGTTTATCCAGACACTACTCCTTCCCTGGAAACTGTTTCCCACTGGATTCGTGCTTTCACAGCAGGAAAAACTGAATTGAAAAATGAACAACGCTCTGGACGCCCCCGGACATCCGTGACCGAAGCAACAACTGTCCGTGCACAGTCCATCATTGACGAGGATCCAACTGTAACTCTTAGGTTCTTAGCCTTGGAGCTTGATATCAGTTATGGGAGTGCATATGACATCGTGCATGAACAATTACACCTGAGGAAGAAGTGTTGTCGATGGATACCCCATTTGTTGACTGATGAGCAAAAGGCTGAACGTGTGAGGATTTGTCGTGTCTGGCTTGCTGAATTTGAACCAAATGGTCCAAAACGGTTCTCAGATGTTGCTACTGGAGATGAGTGTTGGATTTCATTCTTCACAACCCGTGACAAGCAGTCAAACATGGTGTGGTTGGGCGATGAAGACTCTCGACCTCAGATTTTGAAGGAAGGCTTCGCAGCCGGAAGCGCCTTTTCACCATCTTTTTCAATTCTCAAGGACCAATATGCGTGGATGTGATGCCTGCAAAGTCCACTATCACAGACCAATACTACACAGACCAGGTCCTTCCACAAGTCTTGGAACACAAGGCCAACACCGCACCAACCCGCCGTCGGTCTCGCCTTTTGCTGCACAACGACAATGCTGCACCCCACAAAGCTCGCCTCACTATGCAGTACCTGGAACAACAAGGTATAACTCTGCTCCCCCACCCACCCCTACTCCCCTGACCTGGCTCCCTGTGACTTTTGGTTGTTTCCAAAAATTAAATCTGCCATCGCTGGGAAGCAATTTCATCGCATCCAAGACTTGGCACGGACCGTCAATTCAGAACTCCGAAGTATACCGTCTTCAGAGTACCACGCTTGCTTCATGAAGTGGAGAAAGAGAATAGAACGCTGCATAGAGGTTGGAGGGGAGTACTTTGAAGGAATGTGAGTCATAGTTTGATAGTTCTTCATGCTAATAAAAGTTTATGGACTCACTGTCATTTCTTTCTAATCACCCCTCGTAATATAAATATTACTGAAACATGAACAACAAAGAACCATGATTAACAAGCAAAAAATAAGATAACAGCACACATTATCCCGTTCGTATCGGTCAATTCACTGACGAGGAATGAAAATACGAAAGTGGGTCATAAAAAAAGAAACGGAGAACGATGCGATAAACAGAATGATGCACGGCAAGGAGAAAATGCCACAGAATTTTCACCTTTAAACTAATAATTTACTGAAACTACAAATCTATTAACTAATTATATATGTGAAATGGTGGTGTAGGTGGTGGTAGATGGGGGTGCCCTCCGTCTACTCCCTTAACGTACTGCTAACTTCAGGTCATTGGGTGACAGGCTAAATGGTTTTGTGTGGCCCAGGAAACCATATACAGCGTTGGTTGGTAACCAAACAATGAGACGGCTGGTGGTCTAACTGTTGCAACGTGATATGGTTAATATGAGCTGAAATCCGAGGGACTTACTGCTCGCGTAATGTTTCCCAGAGAAGAGCAACTTGTCATGCTCACCTTGAATGCCTGGACTGAACAGCTTAGCCCCAGGCACCAACACTCCTGTAACGTGCAACAGAGTACTGGAGGATGGATGGACGTAACTAAATGGTCGAGTAGCAGATTGCTGTACCAAAGGACGGGAGATCATCCCAGGCTCAGACTGAGAACAATTTGGGGATTGGAATTTCCTTCGAACTATCTTGACAAATCTTCCACAATATATACCAACCAAAATGATGTAAAAAACACACTTGCAAATGCTCTCACAAATACTGTCACTGAAGCAATCCTAGCATTATTTCAGTAAGAACGGGAAAGAGAGTGGTGAAAGTACGAGTACGTGGCAAGTACAAGGACACCTAGGTCTCAGGCCACAGACCTGCAGTTGATGTCCACATAGAGATAAACAGAAAGACACAGATACGATAGATAGTCAGATAGATTCCAAGTAACAACCTCTCCGTCTACGAACAGATAAAAACAATAAAAACAGCATCTAGGATTGGAAGACAACAACAGAGACACTGGTAAAGAGAAAATAGGTAAAGTAACAGTGACAAGGGGCAAGTGAAGAAAGGCTGAGTGAGAGCCAAGCGAGGCCCCAACACCCAGCCAATCAAATAAAAGGCAAACAAAGGAGCGTCCAATCAGCGTGGAGGGGCTGTCAGTGAGGCCCAATGAGAGGTGTCGTGGCCCGGGGTGTGTACAATCAGTGGGAATGTGCTTGGGAATGGACCTATCACGCCGGGGGTTGCATGTTGATTAGTGAACAGCTCCTCAGTGTGTGTGTGTGTGTGTGTGTGAAGGAGTTAATCAGTGTGTGGAGTGTGGAAGGTGTTGTGTGTGTGTGTGTGTGTGTGTGTGTGTGTGTGTGTGTGCAAAGGATGATTAGGTACGTGTGTCTATGAAGAGGAGTGAGAGGGAAGGAGTTAATCAATGTGTGTGTGTGTGTGTGTGTGTGTGTGTGTGTGTGTGTGTGTGTGTGTGTGTGTGTGTGTGAGGGCAGAGGTGGATTTGGTACGTGTGTCTGTGGAGAGGAGTGAGAGGGAAGGAGTTAATCAATGTGTGTGTGTGTGTGTGTGTGTGTGTGTGTGTGTGTGTGTGTGTGTGTTTATCAAGCACATTTCCAAAAGGAGAATGAGTTAAAGACCACTTACTTTACAAACACATTACATAAGAATTTCACTCTAGCTAACACCACCTGATTAAATACACCTGAAGGACACCTGCCTCTTAAAGCGAAAGGAATAATACCCCTCTTGAGTTCACCATTTCAGCGAGACACTGAAACTTCCTCCTACCAATTTCCAGACGATTTAATTCAGCTAAAGGAAGCCCCTCCCAATAAAATGAAAATCTTTATTCCTTAGTTTGGTAGTAACTTATTGAACGGCAGTCTAGACAATGTTTCAGTCAATATTTCACTACACGGAAACTTGTCTAAATGTGAAAATATCATCTGGTGGTGGCAGGACTGAAGCGCTACGTCATCGGATTGAAGGAGTTAAGCACAGGTGACTAAGAATCTAAAGTCTTCGGGAATTATTTCAATTATCCTCTCGTTACGATGATATTTTTGTTTATCCTTGTTACTTACAGACGAATTTGTTCATCTTACACGAAAATTCTCGTATCTATTCCCTCGAGTGGCAATTGTCTCATCTAACCCGCATAAAATCGCATGGAAGTGGTAAGAATAATATATAAAGGGCGTCCTCGGGCTGCAAAGGCAGAAAGGCAGAAGAAGGCTTTGGATCAATGCTTATCAACTGCACGAAGGGTCATTAAGGCAGATAATCAACTTCTGTTAAGGTCCTGTTTTCCCTTAGAATACGACGCAAAAATTTCCTTAGTATATGACTTCTAGCAATCAAATTTACGTCCAGATCTCTAATTGTACTCCTGGGTGAACAGGGACAAGGGGAAACAAACTTCGCCCACCAGTCTGACCGGCCCAAGGATCTAAATCGGGTTGGATATATTACCACTGCCCCACCGCGGCTCTTGGTAGGACAGGCATCGCCAGCAGATTATGATCCATTCTACGAGAGGGAGGGGGAAAGAGGGGATAGAATGAGAGGGGAGATGAGGAGAAGGCCGGAGAGGAAGGACTACTGGTAAGAATGGGTGGGGGAAATGGCTGGGAGGAGGCAGAAGGAGGGATAGAGAGGGGAGAAGATGAATACAGCATAGGAAGAAGACAGAGAAAGCGAGACGAAAGTGAAAAGATGGAAAGGACGATACTGACGGGAACCACTACTATCAGATTTTGTTTGTTAATCCTCCATGCAGTACAGTTTCTCATGTCATAAACAAAATGGCCCTGTATACATATTCTTAAAGACTGACTCTCATGTGGAAGACAAACTCCAACTTCGCACACTTTGTTCCTAGAAATGTGGGGCCTGTCATTGCCTGTGTCTTCGCTGATGAACAGTGTTAAACAGGATTAAATAATACTAATCTGCAGCTCCATAAAGCACTGGCGTTAAGACAACATTCGATAGTTTTAATTATACCCGCAGTCAGTATTTATTTCACTCTGCCTAGATCCTGTGTTAAACCTAATAAGACTTTGCTAATCTGACCGACTGATAACATATATAATAAAGATCATGACACCGTAGCAACAGACGTCACTGCCACCCTACCACATGAATAAAGGAAGAACAAGGGTAAAATTTATACATACCTTGCTAAACTAACACTCTATCTCTATCTATTGCCAGACGCCTCAATCCCGTTTGGGGTGGCCACAAACAAATCGCCTCCAAGTCGCCCTGTCCCCCGCCATTTCACTGCCCTGCTCCCAACTCACACCCCCCTCTCTCATATACCTCTCCACCCCATCCCTCCATCTCATCCTCGGCCTCCTCCTCCCTCCTCCCCCCTCCACCTCACTCACATACACTCTCTTCGTCAGTCTTTCACCCTCCATCCTCTCCACATGGCCAAACCACCTCAGTGTGTTCCTCATAACGCTTCCTATCACATCCACATCAACACCACAACGCTCCTTTATATCCTCATTCGTCAGCCTGTCTCTCCATGTGACTCCACAGGCTCGTCTTAAATAACTCATTTCCACTGCTCTCACTCTTGACTTGTGTCAAAACATTCAAATGCGTTAAAAGGATTATCATCTTTTTTCAGTACTATGGAGTGATAAAACCAAATATCCTGTAAAGGGTAAACGAGAAGAAAACTCTTTGCAGGCACTAGTTCTTGTGTGCATGTACTGAGTGTTTGCCTACCCTGAGGCATGTATGTGTTACCTGTACAAGATCACTATATTTTGTCACAGTAGAGAGCATTCATCAGCACCTTCATTTGCAGGTCCCCAATTACTTAACTTCACCAACTTCAATACCTCTGGGCCAAAACACACCACAGCGTATAATAATCTAATCACCACTGACAGAGAGGGTACATCCAACAGCACTAACTCCGCCCTGGGTTATATCGGGTGGGGAGCCAAACGTAGGGGAAGAAAAACACACGCATTCATTTACGAGCATCCAGTCAAAAGGACCCAACTACTCTAGTTTTCTGCGGTTTTCTTGTACCCCTGTGTGTGTGTGTGTGTGTGTGTGTGTGTGTGTGTGTGTGTGTGTGTGTGTGTGTGTGTGTGAGTGTGTGTGTGTGTGTGTGTGTGTGTGTGTGTGTGTGTGTGTGTGTGTGTGTGTGTGTGTGTGTGTGTGTGAGAGAGAGAGAGAGAGAGAGAGAGAGAGCACCACCAACCAGAGAAGATAAAGCAAAAGAGGAAAGAATGAACAAGGGGCGAAAAACAAACGAAAGGGGAGAGAAGCGAGAGAGGGAAAGAGGAGAGGTAGAGAAGGGAGAGAGACGGAGAGAGGGGAAAGAGGAGAGGTAGAGAGGGGAGAGAGACGGAGAGAGGGGAAAGAGAGAGAGGGGGAGAGGGGCAAAAACATAAAAGGGAGGACGAGGGGAGAGAAGGCAAATTCAATCCCCTCTCTATACAATCTATACACTATATCAGGGTTGTGTGGAAGCCCTCGAGTGTATAGATAGACAGAAGCAACGACAGGGGAGGAGGGAGAGAGAGAGAGGAAGTGAGAAAAAACTGGAGAGAGGGGACGGAGGAGAAAGAAGTGTGTGTGTGTGTGTGTGTGTGAGAGAGAGAGAGAGAGAGAGGGTTGATTTGTGGTGATGGGAAGGAGTGAGGGACAGAATGAGAGGGGGAGATCGAGAGGGAGGGAGAGGGAGGGAGGAAGATGGAGAGGAGGAGAAGGAGAGTTGGGTATGTGAGAGAGAGAGAGAGAGAGAGAGAGAGAGAGAGAGAGAGAGGAGAAGGGGAAGAGGGAGGGGAGTGTGGTGTGTGATAGAAGCAGGGTTAAAGGAGGGGGGGATCCAATGAAAATGGAAAAGGTCAAGGAAGCACTGAATTTTGTGTGTGTGTGTGTGTGTGTGTGTGTGTGTGTGTGTGTGTGTGTGAGAGAGAGAGAGAGAGAGAGAGAGAGAGAGAGAGAGAGAGAGAGAGAGAGAGGGAGTTACATAGAGTTACACAGATACACAGATCACACAGACCTTACGGTCCCTACGAGGTGGTCCGACCTTAATCCTAATATAGCGCATAGGAGCAGCAGAAAAGGATAGCACAGCAGAGAGAGAGAGAGAGAGAGAGAGAGAGAGAGAGAGAATCAGAACAGAAAACTAAAATGAGAGCAAAGAGAAAGAGAGATGCAGGAAGAGGAAGAAAGAGAGTGAGAGAGGGGGAATGAAGAAAAGAGCCAGTCATGAAAGGAAGAGAGAAAATGAAAGATGAAACAGAATGCCATGGAAAGTGAGTGAAAAGGTACACATAATGAATGAAAAATGAAAAATATAAAGAAAATTTTGAGAAAGAGAGGAACGAGGATGAAAAAGGTGCGTGATATAAACAAGGAATGCAGGTATAATGAGAGAGAGAGAGAGAGAGAGAGAGAGAGAGAGAGAGAGAGAGAGAGAGAGAGAGAAACAATCCCGTAATGCGTTATTCGAAGTGTAGGGTCCCGAGGCTAGGCTGCTATGGTCCATTATTATTATTATTATTATTATTATTATTATTATTATTCAGGCATAAAATGATCCACAGGTATACATGGCGAGTGATGAGAAGGGTGGGTGGTGAACTGAATGAAAGGAAGGCAATGATTGATTATGTGTGTGTGGATGAAAGGATGCGAAGATGTGTAAAGGATGCAAGAGTGTATAGAGGCTGGGGGAGTGGACTTTCTGAGCACTACTTGGTGAGGGCCAGAATTAGAATGCAAGTAAGATGGAGGAATAGAAGAAGGGAAAGACGAGAGGAAGGAGTAGTTGCAAGGAGAGTGGAAAGTTTACAAGAGGATGAGAAAAAGGCAGAGTATAAGAGAGAAGTGGAGGAACGATTGGGCAAATATGAATTGGAGCAGATGGGAGACGTGGAAGGTGTGTGTAAGATATTTACAGAAGAAATATGTGCAGCATGTGATGTGGTGTGTGGAAGGAAGAGAAGACGGAGGGGGGTGCAAGGAACAGCGTGGTGGACTGAAGAGGTGAAACAGGCTGTGGCTCAAAAGAAGAAAGCATACAATGAATGGATGAGAAATAGGGGCGTGGAAGAAGTTGAGAGGCGGAAGAGAGAGTTATATGTGGAAAGAAAGAGAGAGGTGAAAAGATTAGTAAGGGAGAGTAAGAAGAGAGTGGATGAGGAATTTGGAAGGAATTTGAGTGTAAAGTGGAGGGACTGTAAGAAAATGTTCTGGAGAGAAGTGAAAAGAGTAAGACATGGTGGAAGTGAAGTTAGCAGGGGAGTGAAAGATAAAAATGGTAGATTACTAGTGGAGAAGGGAGAAAAAGTGAGCAGATGGAGAGAACACTTTAAGGAATTGTTGAACGTAGAGGATGGAAGTAATGCGAGTATAAGTGGCTGGAGAATGGCTGGGAGAAGGAGGGAGGTGAGAAGACAGGAAGAAATCAGTAGGATAGAAGTTGTGGAAGCAATGAAGAAAGTTAAATCGGGGAAAGCCCCAGGAATTGATGGAGTGTGTGGTGAAATGCTGAAGCATGGGGGAGAGATTGTAGCAGAATGGATGTGGAAGATGTGCAGATTGGCCTGGGAGGAAGGTAGAGTCCCGGAGGATTGGAAGTCAGGTATAATTATTCCCTTGTACAAAGGAAAAGGGGAAAATGAAGTGTGTGGTAATCATAGGGGCATTTGTCTTCTTAGTATAATAGGAAAAGTGTATGGTAGGATACTTATAGACAGAGTTAGAGAAAGAACAGAGAACTTAGTTGGAGAAGAACAGGGAGGCTTTAGGAAGGGAAGAGGTTGTGTAGATCAGATATTCTTAGATCTTTAGTGGAAAAGTTTCTAGAGGAGGGAAAGAAGTTGTATGCGGCTCTCATGGATTTGGAGAAAGCATATGACAGGGTGGATAGACAAGGATTGTGGAAAGTATTAAGAAAATATGGAGTAGATGGGAAGTTGTTGAATGCTGTGAAGGGTATATACGATGGTGCGAAGGCTGCAGTGCGTGTGGATGGTGAACTAAGTGAATTTTTCTCTTTGAAAGTTGGTTTGAAACAGGGATGTGTCATGTCTCCATGGTTGTTCAATCTGTACATGGATGGGGTAATAAAAGAGGTACAAGGTAGGGTAGTGGATGTTGGAGTGGCCCTGGTGAGAGAGGACAGTGTTTGGAAACTCCCTGTACTGTTGTTTGCAGATGATACTGTGTTGTTGAGTGAAGACGAAGGGGGAGCTGCAAGGCTTGGTGGATGAGTTTGAGAGAGTGTGTAAGAAACGGAACCTAAAGGTGAATGTAGGGAAGAGTAAAGTGATGGTCTTTGAGAGAGGTGAAGTTAGTGAACGTACAGCGAGGTTGGATGGTGAGGAATTGGAAAATGTGAGTACGTTTAAGTACTTGGGTAGTGTGATGAGTAAGGATGGAGGTTTGGAGGTTGAAGTGCTTGAACGGGTACAGCAGGGAAGAAAGGTTGCTGGTTCTTTGAAAGCAGTGATAAGAAACTGGGAAGTGAGCATGGAAGTGAAAAAGTTACTACATGACAGTATTGTGATACCAACTCTAACGTACGGAAGTGAAGCTTGGACATTGTTGGAAGGACACAAGTCAAGAGTGAGAGCAGTGGAAATGAGTTATTTAAGAGGAGCCTGTGGAGTCACGTGGAGAGACAGGCTGACGAATGAGGATATAAAGGAGCGTTGTAGTGTGGATGTGGATGTAATAGGACGCGTCATGAGGAACACACTGAGGTGGTTTGGCCATGTGGAGAGGATGGAGGGTGAAAGACTGACGAAGAGAGTGTATGTGAGTGAGGTGGAGGGGGGAAGTGGGAAAGGGAGGCCGAGGATAAGATGGAGGGATGGGGTGGAGAGGTATATGAGAGAGGGGGGTGTGAGTTGGGAGCAGGGCAGTGAAATGGCGGGGGACAGGGCGACTTGGAGGCGATTTGTTTGTGGCCACCCCAAACGGGATTGAGGCGTCTGGCAATAGATAGATAGATAGATAGATTATTATTATTATTATTATTACTGCTATGTCTGGTTTATGTTATTTATTAAAGACTTCGAACTAATGGGTAGATGACCAGACAACTCCCATTTGTAGCATTACATGAACGAAAAAACAGAAAAAACTACATGAACGAAAAAAAACTTCACGAACGAAAAAAAATCCATGAACGTAAAGAATCCATGAACAAAATAAAAGTGAACTAAAAAAATCCATGCCCGAAAAAAACCCATGACCGAAAACAAATTCATGACCGAAAAAAATCCATGACCCAAAATAAATCCATGAACGAAAAAAATCCATGACCCAAAATAAATCCATGAACGAAAAAAATCCGTGAACTAAAAACTCGACAAAAAATCGTTAATAAAAACTCACTGAGCAAAAAAATCCATGAACGAAAAAAATCCATGAAAAAGAAAACTCGAACTAGAAAAAATGTACAGTATGAACGAAAAAAACTCCACGAACAACAAAAAATATAACCACTCAGTTTTTCACTCTGGGGGATCGAAAATAATTATGTTACCTCCAACAAGAGCGTCCTAATCACAATACCACATTAAAAGAAAAACGGGAAAAACAAGGAGAAAACTAAGGAAAAAGGAGAAAAACGAGAAAAACACGAAGGCAACAAGAGAAAAGAAAATTTATAGGAAAACAAGGAGAAAGAAAGCAAGGCGAAAACTATAGAAAAATTCGGAAAACAAGAGGAGGAAAACAAGGAAAAACGAGAAAAACATGAAGGAAAAATCAGATGGAAAAAGGGAAAAACCTGAGAAGAATAAGGAAACACTAAAGAAAAACTGGGAGAAAGTGAAGAATATGGAGAAAACTAAAGTAAAAAAAAGAGAAACTTTAGGAAAAGGAGAAAAACGGGGACAAAAACTAGAGAAAACAGGGGAGAAAACTAGAGGAAAAACAAGAGAATGAAAAAAAGGAAGAAAATACAAGAGAAACGCATGGAGAAAAACAAGAGAAAAACAGTGAGAAAAACTAGAGAAAACCAGTGAGAAAAACTAGAGAAAAACAGTGAGGAAAGCCAGAGAAAACAAAGAAAAACTAGAAAAAACAGGGAGAAAAACTAGAGAAAAAACATGGAGAACATAAGAGAAAATAAGAAAAACTAAAAGGGAGAAAAACTTGACAAAAATATGGAGAAAACAAGAGAAAAATAAATAAACTGAAAAGGAGAAAAACTGGACAAAAACAAAGAGAAACTAGAGAAAAACAAGGAGAAAAATAAAAAGGAGAAAAACTAGGCGAAAAAATTGAAAAAGTATGGAGAAAAACTTGAGAAAAACAGGGAGAAACGCAAGAAAAAACAGGTACGGGACGAAAAAAAAAATGAAGGAAGAGAGAAGACATACAAACAGTCACTAAAAAAAAAAATTAGAATTGATTACTGGAAGGGGAGATGAAGCAATGGAAAGATGAAAGGAACGAAGATTAAAGAGAACAGGAATAGGACGAGTGAGCAAAGATAAAAGACACAAAAAATTAAAGAGTACAGATAGAGATGGAAACAGAGGGAATGTAAGGTGAATGAAGGGAGGCGGAAAAAATGGAAAATAAAAAAGATGACCAAAAGAGGGAGTAAGGGGGAACTGAAAATAAAAGATGGACAGGGGAAACAGGATATACGAAAGGGAAATTGGACAAATACGAGAAATATGGAAAGGGAAAAGAACTGCGTACAATGTGGGATGAAATAAAAAGAGAATGAAAGGGATATGACGTTCGGGGGAGGAAGAGGGGGAAAAAAACTCAGATAGAAATGGGGAAGACATGAAACGAAAGAAAATGGGTAGCAAATATTCGGGATGATGATGATGTTGAAAGAAATAGCTACAATGAATGATAAAGGGAAGAAGAAAACGAGGATAGAGTCTAAAGTTAATACGAGCTAAAATGAAAACTATATGAAGTGAAAAAAATAAAAATAAAGGTCATAAAGGTGGGGAACAAGACAAAGGTGAATTAAAAAAAAAAAAAAAAGACAGAAGAGACAAGAAAGGTTACAAGTACTTAGTAGAAGAAAACAACGACGCAATAAAAAAAAAAAAATATCGGACCATGGGAGAACTAGACAGAACGCCGGATGAAATGGAGAAGCACGAAACGGGGAAAGAGAAGAAAAGGAGGTGGAACGAGAAAAATACGAAGAAAAAAATCACAGTAATATAATAATAATAATAATAATAATAATAATAATAAGGATAAAATATACAAATAAACAAAACAAAAGTCCTTGGGGTGAACAGGTTAATTCCTTCACTCCAATGACATTAATTTATTCCTGGCATCTATAAACTTACTCAGCTTAGGACTTACGTAATGGTTACATAAACTTTCATTAACCCCATTAATAAGAGAGGTCCTAATTAAAGTCAGAACAGTCTCCTGGTAGCCTGATTAAAAAAAAATGTGCAATCCGATTCAAGAGGTTAATAGAATATCCTTTTTTATATTTACTTGGTCTAAATTGTTCTCTCTCTATTGGCAACGCTGAGCTGTACCAATATCTTAGCATTAGGATAAGATGTATGCCGTAAAGAAGTGTGAGGAAGGATGTAGTGCTACTGTATTGTCACTGCCACTGAGCTACGCGAAATAAACTGCAACCGGACGAAAACCTGGACCAACGTGATATGAGTTTAGATATCAGTGTCGGCAGCGTTAGTTAACCCTTCAATACAATTACAAAATTTACACATCATTCTTGCTACCTCCAAAAGACTTTATTCAACTTCACAGATTTCTCAAATTATACGTGATACATGAAGATATTCCCTTATTCTGTCATTTCACTAGAAGGACCTTTCTTAAAATCAATATAATCTAATACGACAAAGAATGAACCACAGAGACAATCCAATATTGAAGAGGTTAATGTTTTTAATACTACACTTTTTTTTCACATAACTTTTGCTACATCAAGACAATATTGTTTAACTCAGGGAAGATTTCTACGGTAATAACTAAGAGGATGGGGAATTATCGAACCCATTAGATTCGAAAGCTCTCTCTCTAGCTGAATAAAACTAAGGTGCAGTGCCAGATCCAGCAATTTTGAAAAAGGAAGGAGGGGCGTGAGTTCTCGTGAAGTTACCAATTAATCCACTTAAACCAAAATGATATTACCAAATCCCCTTACTACATTAAAACTAATATATCCAAAAATTCATGTACAGTATTTACTGACTGTATGCTGTAAATAACACCGTCTTTATTATAAGTAATCAACGGTCTGCTGTAAATAAGGGGAAGAACACGCCCTCTTAAAAAAAAAAAAAAAAAAAAAAAATCTAGGCCTTAGGTAGAGAGTGAATTAAAAAAGAACGGTGTGTAAAACAGTGAAAGAATGTAAAGGAGACCCCTCAAAAAAAAAAAAAAATCGAAAAGGAATAAGAAAATCAGGGAAACAGAGGACTGGGTATAAAGAGAATATATAGGAGGCGAAGGGGGGTCAGGAAAAAGTGTACAGGGACAAAGCACAAACAGGGAAGAGAGGAAGCACTGAAAGGAACAGGAAAATAAAAAGATCTGACAGCTAAAGAAATATGAGAGAGAGAGAGAGAGAGAGAGAGAGAGAGAGAGAGAGAAACAAAAGATAAATAAGATTGGACTGAAACATCATAAAAGTAATGGAAGGAGATGGGAATGGAAGAAACAGAAAAGAGTGGAGGGGATAGTTGGCCAAAGGATTGGAAAAACTATTAAATATTAGGTAAAAATATAAAAAAATAATTAGAAAACGAAAAGAAAAAATCGGAAAAAGCACATAAAAGTAAGAGAGTGAATCAATACAAGTGAAATACATAGAGAAGAAAGGTTTATGACAGGGATGAAAGGGAAAATAGGAAAAAATGTGCAAAAAGAACATGAAAAACGAAATAGGAAAAATTACACACACACACACACACACACACACACACACACACACACACACACACACATATCCTACTCAGTGGACAGTGAGGGTATATATTAAGAAAAAAGAAAAAACTATGGATATAAAAGCTTATGGGAAAAATACTCGGCAAGGTTAGATCGCCTTAATCCACTAGGCCACCAGGCGCCCGTAAGACCACATGCTTACGACTAAACGAAATAAATGACTTCACTACATCACCTGAGTGGATGGTGGGCTCAGAAAATATAATAATAGGAAACGAAGAGAAAACTAAAAAAAAGGAAGAAAACTGTGATTATATTCAATGCCAGGTGAAAGACACGGAGGGGAGGGGAATGGGGAGAAAGAAAGAACAGTAAGAAAGGGAAGAGGGGAAAGCCAGACCAGACAAAAAAAAATTAGTATAGGAAGAAGGTATACATAATAAAAAGTCAAAACAAAGGAAATAAATGAGAGAGAGAGAGAGAGAGAGAGAGAGAGAGAGAGAGAGAGAGAGAGGGGGGGGGGAGGTGGAAAGGGGGATAAGGGAAAAAGGGGATGTTTACTTAGCTTTGCCTCTCTCCCAGCACAGGTCACGTGATGAAGGGGAGAGGTGGAGGGAAAGTGGAGAGAGGGATGGAGGATGGAAAGTGAAGGGATGGAGGGAAGGGTGGAAAGTGAAGGGATGGAGGGAAGGGTGGAAAGTGAAGGGATGGAGGGAAGGGTGGAAAGTGAAGGGATGGAGGGAAGGGTGGAAAGTGAAGGGATGGAGGGAAGGGTGGAAAGTGAAGGGATGGAGGGAAGGGTGGAAAGTGAAGGGATGGAGGGAAGGGTGGAAGGAAAGTGCAGGGGAGGAGGTAGGGGTAGAAAGATAGTGGAGGAAAGGAGGAAAAGGTAGAGGGAATGTGAAGGGAAGTGGAGGAGACAGGAGAAAGGCGTAAACGAGAAGAAAAACAAAGAAAAGACGAAGAGAACGGAAAGGAGGGAGGGGGAAGAACTGCAAGGACAGATGGAAGGAAGAAAGTGAAAAAGGAGGAGGAGGAGGAGGAGGAGGAAGCGAGGTAAGGCAGGGAAAAAAGGAGAGAAAGAGAGGATAAGAGAGGGAGAGGTGACAAGTAAGAAATTAAATTAAGAGAGGAGAGGAAAGAATACAAGGAAGAGAGAAAAATGAGAAAGCAAGGATGAGGGTAAAGTGGTGGACTTAGGCCGAAAAGAGAGAGAGAGGGAAGAGTGGGAGATGGACAGGGGAGAGGGAAAGATGAGAAAGAGGTGTAGGAGGAAGGGAGTGTGGAGGAGTAAATAAGAGAAGACGAGGAGGAGAAAAATGTGGGGGGGGGGTTGAGAAGGAGGAGGAGGAAAGCGGAAGCGACAAGAGAAGGAAAATGAGGAAGAGGAAAAGGAGGGGTTAAGGAAATATCAGGGAAATGAAGAGAGGGGAAGACACAAGAAAAAATAAACTAGATGCTAAGATGGGAATGATGTGGAGGACTTAAAGAGGGAGAATCAAATAAACGGGAGAGAGAGAGAGAGAGAGAGAGAGAGAGACAGAGACAGAGACAGAGACAGAGACAGACAGACAGACAGACAGACAGACAGAGGAATAAAGAAGGAAGAGAAGGTGAGTGGAGAAAGTGGAGAACAAGAGGATGACAATAAGGTACCTGAAAGAAAAAAAAACATGTTAAGAGACCAGAAAGAGACACAAATTAATTAGTATTGTAAGGAGGTAGAGGTAGGAGAAGTGGAAGAATAAGGAAAATGGAGAGAATAATAACGGGTAGGGAAAGAGGGTGAGTGGAGTAGAGGTAGGAGAAGTGGAAGAATAAGGAAGATGAGAAAAATAATGGGTAGGGAAAGAGGGTGAGTGGAGGAAGAAAAGTAGAATGCCAAGGAATGAAGAAGGGAAAGAGGATTGTGGAAGAGGAAAGAAAAAGAGAATGACTAGAAGGGGAAGGTGATAGGGAAAGGAAGAGGCAGCGACAGGAAGGAGGAGGAAGGTAGAGAAAGTGGAGGCTTGCACAAAAGAGGAAAGAAACGAGGAGAGGCAGAGAGAAGAAAAAATAATAATGCAAGGAAACTGAAAATGTAAACCAGATATAGAAAAACAATGAATTAAAAAAAAAAAAAATAGAGAAACAGAAGGAGGGTAGAATGTGTGAAGGAATGAAGGGGACGGAAGGGAAAGACATTGGAGAAGTGAAAAGAAGAAACGTAAGGAAAAATGGAGTTACTGAGGAGAAGGGAAGGAGACAAAGGAAAGAGATAAGTAAGAAAGACAAGAGAAGGGTAAAGAAAGAAAAGGAGCGAAGGAGAATAGGGAGAAAAATAGACACACAGAAAGAGGAGGAAGGTAAGAAAAATGGATTAATGAAGAAGAGAGGAAAAAGGGAGATTTTGACTGGATAAATACACGACACATTGCCTGAAAAGGAAAAAAGAAAAAACAAGACAAAGGACGACAGCCGTAGCTACAAAGGACGACAGCCGTAGCTACAAAGGACGACAGCCGCATCTACCCGAACCGTATCCACCACCTCATGGCATCCCAAAAAGAATCCTTCGTCCCTGAACGCACTCCTCAGACACACTTCCAACGCACACCACACGCACGATCATAAAATTCTACGGCTGCAGTTTGCCAGATTTCATTCTTCAAAAAGGGTTCAGTATATAACTAAGCCAGTGTGTGACATATTTGTATTTGGCCGCTTCCGTTAGATGAAAAAGAAGAAGTAATTAAAGATAAGGAATATTATGATTGGATAAATAAAAGACACACCCGAGGAACGACAGATGATGGAGTAAAGATGTGGGAATGGAAGAAAAAAAAAAATACAATACGATAGAAAAGAATGACAAAAATTTAAAAAAGAAAGACAAAACACAAAAGGTGATAACTGGACAGACACAGACAGAGAAATGAAAAAGACAAGCAAAGAAATAGGAAACACAAAATGAAAGGAAAACACAGATAAAGGTTATAAAACAAGGAGGGATGATAAAAAGGATGAGAGAGAGAGAGAGAGAGAGAGAGAGAGAGAGAGAGAGAGAGAGAGAGAGAGAGAGAGAGAGAGAGAGAGAGAGAGAGAGAATGTGGTTAGAGGAGTGGAAAGGCTGACAGTCGCGAGGAAAGTGGAGGTAAAATGGAAGGAGTGGAGGGAAAGCTGGAGGAAAAATGAGGGAGTCTGTAATGAGGTGTGTGGTATCAGGTGAGGAAGATGGGGGAGAGGTGAGAGGGGAGGGAGGGAGGGAGGTGGGAGATGAGGAGAGGAAGGTAGAAGGAAAGGGAGAGGCTTGATGAGAGGGAAGAGATGCTTGAGGTAAGAGGTGAGAAATAAGAGGTAGAAGTAAAAGATGGTGAGTGAGGAAGAAGACGCGAGAGGAGGAGAGGTTAGTGGTATGAATAAAGAGGTCGGAGATGTGAGTGAGATAAGGTGAGTAATGATGGGTGAGATGAAAGGACATGAGATTACAAGTTAGAGAGGAAAGTAAGGGGAAAACGCGAGTGATGTGGGGAGTACAAAGGAATACAAAAGAAAGGTAAACAGCAAAAAAATCTGTTAATCCTATCGAGGTTACTTAATACAGAGAAGATTACGACTGTGGTATCTGATTTAAGAGTTAAGGACAAGGTTAGTAAAGTAAGATGGCTTCCCCTACAATTCAATATTTTCCAACTAGGGGGCAATAGCTGTTTTTTTTTTTTTTTTGGGGGGGGGGGATAGGGGCATAGATGTAACGTCATGTACTGGGAGTCATTATCATTTTCGTTATCTGAAGTCACTGAAAAGAACTGCATTATTGTTTTCATGAAACAGAATTTGTAGAGAACTCTTTTTGTCATCGTTCTCGTCGACGGCATTCTTAGTAGCAAAGTATTAGATGAACTTCCAGGAATCTGGAACGATTCACTGGACGGCATATTCGGAGAGAGGTACTTGGAGGAGTTGTAAGTGACAGCTGGTTATACGGCTGCTGTTACTGTTCTTGCTACTTGTCTCTACGAAGTAGTGTTTTCCAATATGCTGCATGTCAAAATTTAATCAAAGCAATGTAATCTGCCCAGAGTCGGACACAGAAAAAAAAAAAAAAAAGATCCACGTGCAAGATGACTCCTGCTGTACCCTTACTGTGACCTACAACTGACTTCCAGATTGGTGGTCAAAAGAAAATTTCATCCTGACCGCTGATTTCTCACCCTAAATGTTTGTTACTGTATAAGTCCATTGATCACGTCAATAAAATTAATAACCACGAACTGTTAAAATACAATATCCGACATGCCTATTCGAGAGACAAGGAGCTCTTTGCTTCCTCAAAAGGCAGAAGTAGACGGGAGGGAGCACAGGGGCTATCGCATTACATCTGGCGGTCACAGAACGCAGGCCGGGATTCACTGCCCTAGTTGATGTAAGCAGGGCAAAGTGAGGGCCACCATGTAACACTGAAAAACTATAATGGAAATTTCACAAAATATATGAATGGAAAACCAACGATTACATTACGATGTTGCACTTATGTGGCATCTGCCGTGATCTGGATGAGAAATAAGTCGGAGTTTTTCCATTCTTCAGCAGTAACTGTCTTAGATGAGATACTTATCTAAAGTACTTTTCAATTAAATACTACAGTATATGGCAGTTTCCACAATGCAAGGTAATTTATTCGGCGTAAAACGTTTACCAACAGTGATATAACCACTACCTGTAGTAGAAGTCACCGGTCTGATTATCAACTGCCATTATCAAGTCCTATGAAAAGTTTATATTCGTGTATCAGATCCGTCCGTTGTCCGTGCTTTGATAAGGTGAACAAAATTAAATCTTCTAAACGCTCCTCGTAAAGCGTGCCGATATCCATTAATATGATTACAATTTTTGTAGCCCTTCACTGTTCTCTCTCCAGTTCCTCTATAACGTATTTTTTTAAATGGTAATCAGAATTGGTTTAGGCGTACTAATTACCTGTACAAGGTGAGGATGACATTCTCTTCTGTAAGTTCACATACTCTGCCTATGGATCCAGTTAATTTCTAAACTTTCTATGTTGTTTCGGTGCACTGTCAACTTAGCTTCAATTCAAGAGTAAACCAAACATTATCATTTTTACTGCTAATATATAAGACTGCACTGATCATTATTTGGGTTTATTTGCCATGTTCGAGTCAAGTTAACCCTCTCACGGTCGTGACATCTCTAGCATTCTATTCCACCTAACGCCAGGCGATTTTATTCAGCTGAGGGTGAGTAGAGAAGACTGTATGTTAATTTGGGTACCATTAACTCCCACATGGCCGGGATTACTCTACATTCTTTTCCTTTTACCGGCGAACTATTATACAGTACTTAGTTGAGAGTGAGTCATAAGGCCTACGACTGCTGAACAGGTGAGGGTTAGGATGCAGAAGACAACAGAGGAGCGATGAGGGTAGGAGGACTGGAAGTATGAGATGTTGAGTTGTGAGAGGGGATTGTACCTGACGCAGCTTCTCTGTGAGAAAGAAGGAACCAAAGGCCAGGAGCCCGCAAGTTGCTCCCTCCCAGAAAAAAACAAAGCTCATAGGTCATGGCTGCACGACATGCAACGAGTCTTAATTATGCAGCTGAAATGTGTCTCACTGATTACTAGCCAAATCGACACTTCAATCTGACTATCACATGCTCGTCACTGGGCCGAATGATTTTGGGGGCTTTCATAAATTAAAAACGAACAAGCTATAGTACTGCAGTTAACAGGACGCCAACTGACCTCAAAACAAGCGTATCTGAGGCTATCTGCTGGGAAAAAATAAGACACTCCAAACATCTAAGTTCAATCAGAAAGAAAAGGTTGGAGAGGGGGTCATTTTTGCCCACCACTCCCTCCGGCATAATACTTGGGAAGAGGTAAACATCATGACTGTTTGATCGGGAAATCCTGAATAATATGTAGGATTAACGACAGGAAAAATACAATATATATTTCATTTGTGTTTTACAGCTCTGGAAAATAGAATAATCACAGAGTACAGCCGTAATTAACCGAGCCAGTATACGCGTCGACCTGATATAAAAATGAATTACAGTTAGTTGGGCTGCGTTGTGTCGAAATAATTGTGTAACAGAATTTCAGATGTACAGTGTGGGGCAAAGGTTATTCTACTATTCCACTGCATCTGCTTAACGCATAGGGCATCTCCATTGCTTTTCTTTCTGACGGATCATATCAAACAGCATCATGATAAGGCAGAGAAACATACCGAACCTCTCCCATTCATTCATTCATCATCCAATCCTACGTTGCCACATGAGGAGCGTAATAGCCCGGGGCTAGGCAAGTTGGTTCTGGAATTTAAGATGAGAGTGAACAGCCTCACTTATCCCTGAGTGGCATTACGTGAATAAAACCCAACCATTCCTTGAATATAAACCTTCACCGGTTCAATCCAATTGGAGAGCCGTAATTACCCAATAAACCACCAGATGCCAAAATTATAATAATAATAACAACAACAATAATAATAATAATAATAATAATAATAATAATAATATAATAATAATAAAAATAATAATAATAATAATAATAATAATAATAATAATAATAATAGTAAAGAAGGTGCCCCTGTACAAAAATAAAGGTGAGCGAAGTGCGTGCAAGAATTATTGTGACATAAGTTCATTGAGTGTGAGGTAGGGAAGGTTTTTGGAAAAATTATTATAGAGAAAGTAAGAGAGATATCAGAAGTACCAGTGAGTGATGAACAGGGTGGCTTTAGGAGTGGCAAAGGATGTATGGATTAAATATCTACAGTGAGACAGATAGCAGAGAAGGCTTGTGATAACGACCATAAGGTGTTTATGGCATTCATGGATCTGGAAAAAGCATACGACAGAGTGGACAGAGAAGGATTGTGGAAAGTTCTGCGCATGTACGTTTTTTTTTTTTCTTTTTTTTTTATGTGTCCGACTCTGGGCATAGGCTTCACAGCCTGCTATCAAGGCCCAGAAGTCCTCCTACATACCATACACCTCTACATGTCACCACTTCGGCGCTAACACCCACCGTCCATATTAAATACATGCTAGGGCTGTCTCATACAGGACTGGTGTATTTGTATTAGCGGGGGTATTTTTACGACATGTCGGCGGGTCTTCTGGTAGATCAGTAAAGCCTGATTTATTGAAATTCAAATCCTTGAACTGTTCCCTGCCTCAGCCGGGATTTGAACCTGGGTCCGTTAGGACCGCACGCCACCTCTCTACCGATTGAGCCGTCAAGAGTTTTTGTGATGGTAGTGAAGCATGTGTAAGGGCTAATGGGCATCAAATTGAATGGTTCACGATCGCTGTGGGCGTGCGACAGGGTTGTGTGATGTCCCCATGGCTGGTCAGTATATATATGGATGGGGTGATGAAATAAGTCAAAACACGAGTAATGGAGAGGGGGATGGCGTTGGTAATGACTGGTTATGGATGGATTATCTTCTGTTTGTTGTATGCTGATGATGCAGTACCTGTACTGTCTCCAAAGACCGGACAAGAACTTGGTAGGCTACTGCAGAGTTTTGATGATGTCTGTGAGCGTCGTGCCTTGAGAGTAAATGTTGAAAAGAGTAGTCGTGCCTTCGAGAGTAAATGCTGAATAGAGTAAAGTGATGGTTATTGAGAGAGAAGGCGACTCCCAGTGCGATGTTACAGTGAACGGAGAGAGACTGGAATTGATGAGTGTTTTCAAATACCTGGGTACAGTGACAGAAAAAAGAGGAAAATGTGCAAAAGAAGTTGAAAGTAGAGTGACACAAGGAAGAAAAGTAGCTGGTGCAATGAGAGCCTTGATAAGAAACAGAGGCTTGAGTGTTGCAGATGCACGAGGCTTACATGAAGGAGTATTAGTGCCAACTTTAACATATGGATGTGAGACTATGGTGTGGCATGAAAATGAAAAGTCAAGAGTAAGAGCAGTGGAGATGGGACTGCTGAGGAATGTTATGTGGACTACAGAGGGTGGATAGGATACGATGTAATATGATTCGTGAAATATGTAGAGTGAGGAAGTCGGTGGACACCAAAATTGAAGAAAGAGTACTGAGATGGTATGGTCATGTGTAGAGAATGGATAACAATAGAGTGGCGAAAAAGGTATATCTAAGCGAATCTGAAGGAGGGAGGAGGCGAGGTAGGCCAAGGAGAAGGTGGAGGGATATGGTGGATGAGTGTGTAAGGTAGAGAGGTTTGGAAGTCGGTGAGGCTAGAGAACTGACAAGAGATCAAGCTGGCTGGATGAATGTTGTGAGGAGAAGTGCATGATCTGGGATTTGACACCCCTTTTTAACGTGGCAGCGTCCGGATTGACTCAATCGGATACGTTTATGTGAAGCTACAGAACGTGGTGAATGTCTTTGACGTATCCAATAGAGCCAAGATTCCGGGGGCTTGATTGATAAGTGAATGGAAACGCGGCCCACCGGATTCGGCAAAATTTGGGCTGTCTGGACATTGCTACTCCTCACCCTGCCCTCGGGTGGGAAAGGAGATCCGGATGATGATGATGATGATGATGATGATAATGATAAAGAAGGTATAGACAGACAGTGGATTTTCTCAAAGACATACTTTATTAAACGTGATTGCAAGTTCGGCATTACAGAACTGTTTTACAATGCTTTCTTGTTTGATGGCTCGTTTGGTTCTCCTTGAAGCCTAGCGATGATTTCTCCGCAGGCGGCCATGTCCTAGGTTCTCGTGGAGTTATATATTATGATGTTGTTTTACTATGGATTCCGGAACTTCGACTCTCCAAAGCATTCGTCAGCGAAGTAAAGATCCTATTAAGATTGTCGTCCTGGTAGGAATGGTTAGCGGTGGTCGGAAAGGAATTTTATATACCTCGGTGGCGAATCAGAGGTGAGGCTTAATTAATTTGCTGCACTCTGATTGGCTGTTCGATTTCGGTAACTGGTGGCGTCATCAGCGGGGTCTGTGTTCTGGCCTGCTGCAGATCTCCTCCTGCTTGGCAGTGTTTGTAAATTTTGGGCTTGGACATTAACTGCTGGGTTAAGCTCTTTGCGACACAATGCCTCAAGTATAGGGATGGATACAAGCTAATTTTAAATCTAGTATAAGTGGAGAGAGAGAGAGAGAGAGAGAGAGAGAGAGAGAGAGAGAGCATCCCTGTCCCTTCATCTTCTCAGTATCATTCCTTTACATCAACCATTATCTTTTCATAATAATTCGAATTCTCTTAATGCCTGCAAAACTTAATCAAAAAGAATTTATCATGAGCGCCAGGTATTCTACATCCACCACAACCGCCAACGAGGGCCTCCTTCCGCCCTCCCTCATGCTGGGCAGCCTGAGGGAGAAGGTGGGGAGAAGGGGGCATGTGGCGTTGTGGGTTGGTCTCATCTTGTTCCTGGTAGTCTGCGCCAGTACACTATCAGGACTCATCATGGCTCGGGGAAGCTGGGCCGCCCTGGAGGCAGCCATAGCTGGGAGAGAACCCAGCCTTCGCCTGTTGGCGTGGGTCCCCATGCTGGGCCCTTACCTCCTAGCCCGGTATAACCCCATCGCAAGGTGTGGCCACCCACCGGAGTGGTTTCACATGACGCCATTCAGGGCGGCCATGCGGCACCACTACTACTCCCAGTGTGTAGCCTCCACCCCCTCCCTGGCCCTGCCGAGTTTGGGTGTACAGCTCATCCTGGGAACGGTGTGTACATACCTCACCATCCTCGGTTGTCTGATGATTTTCTGGAGGCCCAGCGCCTGTCGGGTCCCCAGAAGTAAAGCCAGGGTTGCCGCCAGAGCGCCCCCTAAACGTGTGCCAAAAAGGTGGCACACAGTCTGAATTGATGGTCCGGCTGACCTGATGGTCCGGCTCATCCCCACCTCACCTCGGCCTGAAGGTTGAGGTGACGTGAGCTAAGCACCTACTACATCGCCTCAGCCTTCGGGCTGGGGGTGTACTATGTCACCTCAGCCTTCGGGCTGGTGGCCTACTACCTCGCCTCAGCCTTCGGGCTGAGGGCCTACTACCTCGCCTCAGCCTTCGGGCTGAGGGCCTACTACCTCGCCTCAGCCTTCGGGCTGAGGGCCTACTACCTCGCCTCAGCCTTCGGGCTGAGGGCCTACTACCTCGCCTCAGCCTTCGGGCTGAGGGCCTACTACCTCGCCTCGGCCTTCGGGCTGGGCGTCTACAATCTGAAGATATTGCTGAAGATATTACAGTGACAGAAGTAACACATTTGACGGCAAGGTGTAGTAAATCAAATAAATCGCTTAGGACGTGGTGGTGTTATGGAGCTTACTTAACCGACGGGAATACGGGCCAATCTTTCCATCAAGAAGGTCGTGACGTAAAAAGCAATTAGCACTAGAATATGATGCTAGTCACCCTAAGTGTTATGGAATGGAAATAGTGCCGCACCATCGTCTTTATTTTTCTGCCACTCAGCTACATGGAATATGCTACTGAAGGATGAAAACCCTAGGCCAAGTTAAGGTGACAAGGGTATAGTCTGAACACCATTTGATACTCTGATGAACCTCTGTAATCTGAAAACGTATTCTTTCTTTTTTTCACATTAGGCTAGATGTAGGTCTCCCCCACCTCCCTCCCTTCCTCTTCTCTCTCTCTCTCTCTCTCTGGTGACTGATTAGCCTTGCCCCGGGCCCCTATGCTCTTGTTAATATGGGGAAAAATGAGATTAATGATGATGGTGATGATGACAACATTATTCAGCTTAAGAGAGATATATTATTTTAACTAGGAGTATTAAATAATCTCTCCACTGACCCCTTCACTACGCAAGGCCCCTTAACACAAGCGTCTCAATGTGCCGAGAAGAACCCAATATAAAAAGTTTCCTAAATCAAGGGGTTAATTATCGTATATGACAGTCGAATTTTGTAAGTATAAAAGTAACGTCTCTTCTAAGTCTAGTTTTTAACTTTATCCACAGACTATAGCTTGTACTTCTTTCCCTTTCGTTTTTTCTTTTTCTTTTTTTTTTGCATATTCAGTGTCTCTCATTAAGATATTTGGACACACACGCTCTAATGATTCGTCTCAGCTAGTTAATGACGTCTGATGTTAGCTAGAACAATATGCTAGTCGTCGTGTACACTGAGAAAAAAAAAAAAAAAAAACTTTTTCCTGGTTGATCGATTGGTAGGGCAGTCAGGTTGGGTCGGACTCTGTCGTACATGCCACGGTTCGAGTCTAAGTGACTTTTTTTTTAAAATATAATCATGTTGACGCTACCAGGGGCGTAGGTCGGCCTGCTACCCTTAAATGTTCTAGACTGACAGCAGCCTGGCCTTGGACCCTTGCTCTAGGAAAAGGGGTGATTATTGATGATGATAATCTATATCTATTGCCAGACGCTTTAATCTCGTAAGGGGTGGCCACTAACAAATCGCCATGTCTCCCTGTCCCCCGCGATTTCACTGATCTGCTCCCAGCTCACACATCCCTCTCTCATATACCTCTCCACTCCATCCCTCCATCTCATCCTTGGCCTTCCCCTCCTCCTCCCCCTTACCTAACTCACATACACTCTCCTCGTCAGTTTCTCGCTCTCCATCCTCTCCACATGGCCAAACCACATATTGTTATTATTATTAATAATTATCATTATTATTATTATTATTAATATTATTATTATTATTATTATTAATTTTTTTTTCTGTTTATCTTTAATAGGGCTTGAATAACCACCGTACTGAACTAAGAATACTTGACGTAAACAAACAACTGTCTTATGAGTTTGGAAATATATACCTGTACGGTGTTTTGTGCAGCGTAACGTAGCAGGATATTTGCTTTAGTATTTTCAACGTTTTCTCCAAATGATTTCAATGAGGACCAGACAGACTTTACACAATGGGCAAATTAGTACAGCCTTCGTTTACCCAATCCCTGTTTTGGTCTCTCCGAATCTGAATGAAAGATCTCCTGGTAGCTGCAAAAGAAAAAAAAAGTTAGACTGGGATTTAAGGATGTAAGTCAACTGGTCCAGGTGGAACAGTAACCCCAAATTTACTAGTCTTGGCCCAATTTTACCAGTCCAGCCAAGTTTAGTAAATGTACCAATAATACCTGTAGTGCACTAACTGTAAAAGTGCTACAATGCATTGCAATGCTGATTCATTATTCTTATTGCAAGGCTCAGTTCTGGGGTACATATGTGAACAATCACAAATTTTCAATTTCATAAACATTGCTACATCTAAATAATTAGCGATCTTATCAGAAACATCTTCACAGTCCTCCACCCCACTGTTGTAATCTGACTCACAGTCATCATCAGAGTCTCTAGCCTGCTGCACCTGTCCATAGTTCAGTACAGGTGAAGCTGGTCTTTGCAGCACTGATATTTACACCCAGCATTGGAATATTTTGGAAAAGGACTGTTCTGGGAAGTTCAGGCAATCATGCATCCAGAGTGTCTCAGGACATTTCAAGGTTTCTGGAAATATGTAGACTAGAACAGACATGCACCATTTGGAACATTCCAGAAAATACATGTGCCAGCCAGAAAAACCCAGACCAGTTTGTCAAAAAAAATTATACTAGTCCATCCAGACTAGTAATTCCAAAATTTTACTAGTCCGATACAGAATTTACTATTCAGTGAGTAGCTGATTATTGTCAAATCCCAGTCTGTAAAAAGGTTCTCCCTGATAATGCAGTTGGCTGCATTTTTGAAGAATGCAAAAACAAAAATAATAATAAAATAAAATAAAATAAAAAAGTTCTCAGCGATATGAAATTCAGTTTCTTTCACGAATGTAAAAAAGAAAACACTCTTACTGTTACAGTATACTTTTTTCCAAGAATAAAGAAAAAACACTCAATGTCATACAATATATTGCTTTTTCAAGGAAGAAAAGTACATTGTCTCCGACATACAGTATAGCAACTTCTCTTTCGCAGTCCCCACGTGAGCATTTTTACACATAAATCAACTTACTTTTTACATTAAGAGGTTAACATTTATATCCCAGTTTTCATCCCATTAACTTGATAATTCTTTATCAGTTTAACAATCCTCTAAGGTATTTATGAGAGAGAGAGAGAGAGAGAGAGAGAGAGAGAGAGAGAGAGGGGGGGGGATGAGAGGGAGGGGAAGAGGGAGAAAGTGGGGAAGCGAGGGGGTGGGAGGGAAGGAGAGAAGACTAAACAGGAGGAAAGATGAAGAGGAAAGGAGATAACAGTGAGGGAGAAAGAGTGGAGATGAGAGGGTGAGAGGAGAGGGTGAGAGGAGAGGGAGAGAGGGGAAAGATGAGAGGGTTAGAATAATGGTGAGATGTGAGAGGGGTGGGAGAGTGAATAAAGTGATTAATTTTAAAAGTCAAGAATACGTCCTTGGGTAGTGTGACAGCCAGACCAACTCTCCCTATCCACACTCCCCATCCACACAACATTTTTCCTCCCTTTCCATACCCCCTATCCATACTCCCTTTCCATACTTCCGCCTACTCCATTCCAATCCTGCCCTTCCATCTATCCCTCCACTCCACTCATCTCACTCAATTCCTCTCCTTACAATCCACTTTTCACCTCTACTCTCTCCCTTCACTCCTTCCGATGACTCTCCCTCCCCTTCCACCCCCCCCCTCTCTCTCTCTCAATCTGTCTGCCTACCTGTCTATCTCCCTTACTGCTCCCCCTTCTGTTATTCTAGCAGATTTATTTCCTTGCCTCTCTCTTTCTCTCTTCCTCCTCCCTCTCTCTCCTTCGACCTGTTTCCTTTCGCTTTCCTCTCCTCTCCCTCTTTCCATATCCGTTCAATCTCTCTCTCTCTCTCTCTAGCCATGTCATTCTTTCCCCTCGTCTCTTCCATGGTTTTTCCCCTCTCTCCCTTCTCCCTTTTCACTAAGCATTCACCATTCTTCAGTCTCTCCACATTTGTTCTCTCTCTCTCTCTCTCTCTCTCTCTCTCTCTCTCTCTCTCTCTCTCTCTCCTGACCTTTTCCTGTTCTATCAACCCTTCTTGTTCCCTAAGTTCTGACAGTATTTCAACACTCCTCACTCCCCTCCCTTCCCTTCCCTCCTTTTTAACTTACACACTCTCTCTCTCTCTCTCCCTCCCTCCCTTTCCACCTCCCCAGGCAACATGTAAACATTTATATGCAGGGTCCCTCACTCGGGGGTAAACATTTATAGGCTGGGGTCCCTTTAGCCACTGTGCCCCTCTGTCTAGTTTTTATCTGTGTGTGTGTGTGTGTGTGTGTGTGTGTGTGTGTGTGTGTGTGTGTCTACCTGCCTATCTGCTATATTCTACACCACAAAAATTACACACACACACACACCACAAAAATTACACACACACACACACACACACACACACACACACACACACACACAACCTGGATCAGCACAGACTATTTAGGCTACAACTGAACTAAGAACTCACTTTTACATAACGAATTAGCTCCAGTCCACAAAATATTCCAAAAAACTTCAGCCTCCACACCACGCAAAAAAAAAAAAAAAATGTGTCGGAAATGATCGAGGAAGAAAATAATTTATCGTGGTTTAAGTCACCTGTCAATCAAGGGATATTACAAAATGGTTCACCTTTAATGACGTGACATATGATGTGTATAGGAATGAGAGGAATGGAGTGAGAGAAGGAGAGGTAAATGAGAGTTATTTTTAATCACAGCAGCTTAAACACGTGTAAAAGAACTATACTCGTAATCACCACATCAGCAATAAGCCCACGGCACCGTAATTTCCATAAAAGACAAATAAGAATGGAGATAACACCCGCCAGCAATTTCGTCTGACATATTTCTTCGATTTTTCGGACACCTCACGTGGCCAATCATCAGGGTACGTATATGGGATCCTACCAGGGCACATATACTCGTTATATTATTACAGTTATGGATCTGAAGTTTACCATTATTTATGTATGTATATAGTCTCAATCATCAATAATAGTAAGATCGTAAACAAAAAATACAGATTTACAAACCAAAATTACTTAAACTTTAGTCTTCTTATAGTATACAGAAAAAAACTACAGCAAAGATGCACAAATATAAGATACAAAAAAAATAACAATGCACAAAAATACAACTCACCAATCTGTAGTAAAACTCCAAGACACTAGGCTGACTAGAAATGAGTCCTATACTGAACAGTGCTCGTAAAGTGACTGGTACGAGAACAACAAAGGACAGGTCAGAATCAACAGCGGAACAAGGAGTAATGAACACTGCAGCAGAACAGAAACCCTATCAAACCACTAAGTATTGTTTGCAAGATTTAATTCCGGATCATGCTTTTTAACGAACAGTTTTCCTCTCAATAATGTATCCCCGTGAGTCCCAAACCTACCAATAATCTGACAATCATTCTCTGTGAAAGGGTGATCGTTGTTCAGCGAGTGATCCCTAACAGCAGGGAAGGACATCTTATGCAAAAACTCGCCAGACCTGTAACTTTTCCTAGTGTGCTCGAATACTCGTATTCGGAACGGCCTACCAGAGCACCCCAAATACCAAGCCTGAAAACTAAGACAAGTGAACTCAAAAACAATATTCGAGCACTGATGGTCCGGCTCACTAGACGAACTAGATCATTACATAAAATCTCGGATTATGTTCGCGACGAGTCAATAAATGCAACAAAATTAAATACCTATGTATCCGACTTTAACTATTCCCTGAGCGTGCATGAGGTGTATTCTGCGGACAAGTACATTCCAGATTTTTATCGATCATCATTCACACGTCTCAGACTGATGTCTCACAATCTTCGAGTGGAGACAGGCAGGTGGAGCCGCACACCAGCCCAACTTACAACTTGTCCGTGTGATGATGCTTTCGTGCAGATGGCGGAGCATGTATTAATATCGTGTACTTTAAGGGAAAACTGTCGGATTGGACAAAGAATGCTTAATTTTAGAAGTATACGCTTGCTTATGAACGAAAACAATTATGTCATTGAACTATGTAAATATGTGCATGATGTACTGCAAATTTATGCATAATTTTAAGCCACCTGCTAAAATGTATACATTATTAAAGGAAAAAATATTAACGTAACTTGTATTTTAATTTAAAAAAAGTTTTCTATGTACAGAGTCTATTCTATAACGTTATGTTTTGTAATGCTTATTTTCTCAATAATCAACATACTAACTACCTGTGTGTGTGTGTGTGTGTGTGTGTGTGTGTGTGTGTGTGTGTGTGTTTCTCCCCCTGATCCTTTTTCCTCTCTCGGCTATTCTCCTGTTCTGACTTTCGATTTTCCAAACTCTCTCTCTCTCTCTCTCTCTCTCTCTCTCTCTCTCTCCACTGTATTCCGTCTCTTTCTCGCTTTTTCTCTCCGCTCCCTCTTCTCACCCCCTTCCTCTCCCTTCCTTCTTCCGGGTCATTCTGAGTCGTTGGGCATTTTCGTTATGAGAGAGAGAGAGAGAGAGAGAGAGAGAGAGAGAGAGAGAGAGAATTTTCAACAGCCACTAGTCATAGATAACCGTACATTCTTTTACTATTTATTATTCGATATCCGCTAAATTCAATTCTCTGTGGGCTAATCTTTTTTTCTTTTGGGGGAATTAAAATATATAAAAGGGCAAACATGAGTGTGCTTCAAAAAATGTTATCATTTATAAGGGAAATTCTTACATACTTTACTTCTGTTTGCTGTTGATTACATTGGTACAAAAATGAGTTGGCAACAAGTGGAGACTGACTTTCTGAAGCCCTGATTTCCTATATTATCAGTTTTGTTCAATTAAAGACGTTAGTGCCACATAGGCGCAGATATCTATTAAGCTCCTTGTGTATCTAGAAACCAGTAAAATGCCTTTATCGGCGAGGTACGAGCGAGGCCATTCAAATCTGAAAGCAATGAAATGTCGCCTTACATCCCGAGGATGCCTTGAGTATACTGATGGCTATCTACCTACCAAGTTTCATGCCCTTACGACAAACTATCTGGCCTGTGGCCCTCTTTTGAAGATTTTCGACATGCTGCACTTGGCGCGAGTCACGTGCCACGTGCGCCGCCTGGGTTTGATGAAACCTGTCAAAAACAAATGTTAACCCACCCCGTCCCGACGACGTATGGGTACGTCACCACGATTTGCATTTGCCAGTCCCGGCGACGTACCAGTACGTCGTGCAATTGCAAGGTACCTAATTTACACAATTTTCAATTTTCGCACGTGATTTTTCGTATGTATACACAGGACACCTTCCTCTATTCCTGTACAAGATACCAAGCAGGGACAATGCCTTACACTGCATAACCTCCCCCCTCCCCCCCTCACGCCATTGTCTTGGCAAAGGACCTGTTACCAGTGACCTGGCTAGTAAAGTTATTCAGGGCCAGAGTGATTCCCCAATCGATGACAATGTGGAGGACAATGTTTACATAGCATTAGAAGAAGAAACAGCCAGAAATAATGATCAGGTAGTGTGGCAAAAATAGGTCAGGTATGGTGATTATTTAGTGAGTGAAACAATGCTTATAATGCCTTTATTACTGCTTGAAAACCAATATACTGTCATACTACATATACATTCGTACCAAGTAAATAAATAAACACCATTTATGAGTGGATAAAATAGTTACCCTCCCATAGAACTCATTTTCTTTGGTGCCAGCATGTTAGAAAACCCACTCAGGTAAGGAGGAACTCCTACCTGGATTGGGCACTTTAAACCTCAGGTGAGCGATTTCTCTATGAATTTTCGATGTTTCTCACCAAAAGCGAAGGTTTTAGCCAAAAAAAAAAAAATCGAAAATACCTCGGGACTGGGGGATGTCAGAGGTGCGGAACACCTCGGGACGTGACGGGTTAAAGAACTGGGCTATCATGTCGTGCAAACCACACACTGATCGGCCCCGTGGTTGCTGAGATATAAGCTTCTCAAAAACGCTACGGTCGGGTCGGGTCGGGCCGGGCCGGGTTGGGCCACTCATATGTAAGAAAATGCCACTACTTGATGAGACCCTCGGAATGGGTTCGCCCTCGCTCGTTATTAATTCGCTTACTTCCGGGACAACTCTACTTCACTTCCAGCTGACGTCAGACGATTTCACGCAGCTATTTTAAAAAATGCTATATCAACATGGATTAATCTCAACCATTATGGATCTACAACTGAAGATGTAATAATTATGGGGAAATAATGAGGAAGCACAATCAGCCAAACTAGCCCCGTAACCACTAAGATATGGGCCCATATCATATTTCACTTCCCCAAGTCATGCTAATTCTTCCTGTGACACCCTCGAAGGACATCTTTTATATAAACTTATAAAACCAGAAAAAGCTACTGATCAGTCTGATCATTAAATCCATTAATTTTACAGCTGTTACTTGATTACATTTCTATCCCTACCTCTCTTAAAAACATGGACACGCTTAAAATAACAATCACTGTAAATGGCTTAAACGAGAGATCATTAAGCATATTATACCGGCCAATTATATACCAAAAACCACCAATTACCGTCCCTCTCTTTCTATTAACCTTTGAAATCCAGTCGTCCCTTTTCATAATTCATCGCATGCTTTGAAGGATCAGGCTTTTATTCAGGGTTTATTTGAATGTGAAAATTTACGGAACAGTAACTGCCGAGGGGGTAAAGCGGCAGGTTGTGTTGTTACATTTTTGTTATATGTGATTATGATGTATTTCAGTGTACTTACATTGCTTTCATAATTACCACTTTTTATCGTTATTATTATTATTATTATTAGTGGTACGTGGGGCTGCTCACCATCCACTTACTCGATGTAGTGCTGCTCTTGGATGCCTGCCCTTTCCTCTCTTCCTTCTTTCTTTCCATCCTTCCTCTTCTGTCATTCTTTCTTTATTTTTTTCCTCTTCCTTCTGTCTATGGGTGACTCTACATTGAGTGACAAGCCAAATGGTTTCCTGTACACCAGGAAACCATTTACTACGCTGGGTGGTAACCATATAACCAAATTATGGCGCCTGGTGGTTTAGTGGGTAATTATGGCGCTCCAGTCGGACTGAGCCGGTGCAGGTTTTTATCCAAGGAGTGGTTGAGGTTTATTGCTCACGTAATGCCACTCAAGAGATTAATTGAGGATGGTCACTCAAATGTCAGGAAACAACCGCCTATTCCCGGACTCCTACGCTCCTCATGGGGCACCACAGGATTAGATGATGATGATGATTATTATTATTATTACTAATTATCATTATTAAATAATTTCTGCTTCTCTTACTATCGCTGCTGAATTGAAGTTGTTCATTACTTAATGCAAAGCCGGATCCAGCATTTTAGAAAAGGAGGTTTGGGCGTGATTCCTTGATAAATTACAAGTCTGAATTCATGCAGACTTCTTACCAGATTCCTCAAAATTTAAGACTCGTTGATTGATTGATTACGCTTCAAAGTCCTGGCAGCGTAACATCAAAGGTCATTGCCGCCGAACAATCGTAATTTATAACTGAATCCCTCTTTTAACTGAACTGAATCTATGATAATTATGTAAGGTATTTATTGCATATTACAGTAAACAATATAGTTATTACAACTAGTGGTGTGTCCGCCCCCTCCCTCTTAAATCCGTGCCTGATTTGGGTTGTTTGGGAGGACCAGAGGAAAACGATAGTTGTCGGCAACCCAGAGATCATGCCAGGAAAAAAAAAAGTTGTATGTATGCCGTGTTTATCTGGATTAAGGATAATGACGATGACCACGCCGACGACGACGACGACGACGACGATGATGATGATGGGAGGGACAAGAGGAGAGAGATCAAAGAAGGACATGAGTGGAGAGACTAAGAGGCCAGCAGACAGGAGAGGGAAAGTAGGATGAGGTAAGGAGAAGAATAGGTTCCGTACACTGAGAAGGATAGAAAGCGAAAATATGATGGTGGAATGAAGCTGGACAGGATGTGTATAGAGAGGAAAAGAAGTTACAGAAGAGGGAAGAGATGCTGGAAAGGTAGGAAAATAAAGGAGACTGGAAGGTTTGGATGAGACACGAGGATAACGAAGATAAGAAAAGATGATGCCAAAGAAAGAGGAAAGTAAGAGGCAGAAAGAAATTGGAAGAAAGTGTGGGAGTAAGAAGGAGAGATATGGATGGGATAAAAGAGGATACGATTTAGGGAAAGGTGTGGAAAAAGTTGAGAGAGAGAGAGAGAGAGAGAGAGAGAGAGAGAGAGAGAGAGAGAGAGAGAGAGGAGGGAAGGTGTGGGATGGCAAAGGAGAAAGGGAGGATAGTGAATGAACAAGAGGATAAGCAAGAGGAAAAAGGAAAAATAAAGAATGGAAACAGGATAGCAGAGGAAAGGTGAGGCACAACAAAGAGGAAGGTGAAGGAATGGTGAGGGGGAAAAGGGGAGAGGTAGAAAGGGGAAGGGGAAGATGGGAGAGAGGGCAAGAAGGAAAAAGTTTGGAAAAGAGGGAAACGAAAAGACAGGGGAGACAGCGAATGTGCGGAAAAGCAAAGTGGAAAGAGGGGAGAAAGGTATTGAAGGACAAGTGGAAAGACAGGAGGGGTAGAGGGTGAGAGGCGGTGAGGGAGAGAAGGGTGAGAGGCGGTGAGGGAGAGAAGGGTGAGGCGGTGAGGGAGAAAGAGGAAGAGAAAAGGAGAGAGGGAGATAAGAAGGGTTTGGGAATATTTGGAGTTGCAGGTCAAGGGAGGATGGCATTGAGGGACAGGAGGGGAGACAGAAAGGAGGGCGAGGAAAGGAGGGGAGAGAGAAGAGGGGAGAGAGGGAAGAATGGTGAAAGACAGTGTGTGTGTGGAATAGCAAACTGAAAGAAGAGGAAAGGGTGGGTGAAGTTACTGAGGGACAAAAGAAAACGAGAGAGAGAGAGAGAGAGAGAGAGAGAGAGAGAGAGAGAGAGAGAGAGAGAGAGAGAGAGAGAGAGAGAGAGATGGTAAGGGAATGCATGGATTCAAAACAAAGTGAATGGAGAAAGAAGGGGAGGAAGAGGGGAGGGATGGGGAGAGAGGGGAGCTGAGGGGCGACGGATATGGAGAACACCAAACTGAAGAGAGAGACAAGAGATGAGAGAAGTATCGAGAGAGGAGAGAAAATGAAGAGGAGAATGGAAGGAATGGGAGAAGAATGGGAGAGAGGCGTCTGAGGAGAGGCAGATGTGACGGAAGGGAGGGGGGGAAATGGGAGTGAGGGGAGAGGAGATAGGGAACTGATGGGGGGGGGAGAGAGGAGTGAGAGGGGGAGAGGAGACAGGGAACTGGGGGGGGGGGGATTACTGAAAGGCAAGAGAGGATATGGGGAGTGGAAAAGGATCAGGGGATAGGAGAATGAGGGTGAGGGAAGAAGAGTGAAAGGCAGAGCAACGGAATAGAACATAAGAGAAGAGGAAAGAACAGAACGGAATAGACTAGAATATCTTTATTATTGAGATTGAAAACTCAACATAAGGAAGGAGGAAATGGGAAGGAGAGATGGAGAAAGATGGGGAGGGGAGAGATGGCAAGGGGAGATAGACGGGGAGGGCAGAGAGATGGGGAAGGGAGGAGGAAGTATTGAAGACAGATGGGGAAGGGAAGGGAGGGGGGAGGGGAGTATTGAGGGACAAGTGAAGAGAGAGAGAGGGGAGAGAGCGAGGATGGGGTGAGGGGATGAGAGGAGGGGAGGCGTTGAGGGTGTGATGTGTGGAGTAGGGGGTGCAGGAGGGGAGATGGGAGGTATACGTGCCTATGCATATTCCCAAGCAGTGGCAGACATGAAAGACCACCACGTCACCCCAATACAATCTATACTTTTGCCACACAACGCCCACGATCAACACCAATAAATCTGCTGGTATATTAATCTATGAGAAGGACCTGACTTATGCATGGCAGCGTCTGAGAGTCATGGAGAAGGGGAGTGGTGGTGGGTAAGAAGAGGGGCGGTGGTGTGGTGGTGAGGGGGTGAGGTGGAGAGGGTGATGGTGAGAGGATAAGGTGGACAGGGTGATGGTAAGGGGGTAAGATGGAGAGGGTGATGGTGAGGGGGTAAGGGGAAAGTTGGAGAGGGCGATGGTGAGGGCGTAAATTGGAACGGGAGGTGGTGAGGGGTAAGGGGGCGGTGGAAGGGGGTAAGGAGGGACGATGGTGAGGGAGCAATGGGGGGGAGGGAGGCTTTTGGATATGCATGAGAGAACCTTCTGAATATTATATGGATGGTGGACCGTGATTAGAGAGTTCCCTTTTTGTGGGTAAGGAAAGGGAGGAGAGAGAGACCTTATACTATGAGGAAAAAAGAGAGCAAAGAGAGCTGCCATTTTGCGTAAAGGTGCAAAAATTGATATTGGACAGGAGATATTTTGGTAGAACTGAAAACTAATAGCAGTATTTTTGATGTATGGTCACGAAAACTTATATGGAAAAGGTACTAGGTTTTTTTCTTAAATCAGGGAGAATACCACTCTATGGGTAGGAAGAAACTTTTGAGGGTGAGTGTGCAAACCCACACAGGCACCTTCAAGAAAATGCTAGAGTGAATTGCTAAATTATTTATAACACTTCAAATACCTGGTACCTTCAATACAGATACCTACAGATACCCATCGCCATTTCTAGTTATGTAACCGACTCCATTCCTACGAGCGAACCAAGCACCACCTGAACACCAATGCCAACGGACCATCTAAATCCAAGCCAGGGCTGCGTCATTCAGGACTGGTGAATTGGTAACAGCATAGGCATTTCATTGCATGTCCGTGCGTCATGTGGAAGACCAATTAAGAATGTCTGAATGGCACCCATTAACAAACTGCTCCCTGTCCTTCGCACGGGAATTCACGTCCTTTCGGTAAGCAGTCCACTCCTCTTCCACTCAACCACCACCTCTCCGAGACTGAAGCGGATTTGTTTTTATATTGCAGAACTGGGGCACTTCCATACTTGAATACTAAGGCCTGGTTCCGATAAGCCTCTGTTATGATGTAAGAATGAGTCTCAATTGGGTACCAGTCAAATCAACCCTCTAATCTGCATACACAGCTCCTGTCAATTGAGCTGGTAGGGTTTAGGGATGTTGGCCAAGTTAAAACAAAGGCAGAGTTCACTTCGCTTCTCACTTTCCTTGTTTCAGAAGGTAACACTCCAGACACCATTAAAAAAAAATGTACTTCCTCGAGTTAATATTGTAGCTACCAGACACTTCACAATCACATTTCGGTGAATATTAGAGTGTGGGGAAAAATACAGCTCCCGGTAGCATATTTATAAACTTTCTTGAGCTCTGTACTTTTGATTCTTTTTTATACATTAATCGTCATTCAAGCTGCCTCCCCACACTTCATATTAAATTGGGTATAATACTGCTTTTTATACTGGTATCCTTATGCAACTACCACTATATCCATAGCACACTGGGTATAATGATGCTTGTTTATACCTTTATCTGTCTTATGCAGCTACCATACACTATATTGTACAACCAACTTAGACGGAATATTCTTGACCTTTAACAGAGTACCAGACTGCCAGTTGATACTTTAATATGCACTCAATCACCCTTCGCACCTAAAACTGAATGAATATAAATTACTAAGATGAAAAATATGACGACTCAAAATGACTTCAGGTAACAATTAATTAGAATGGCAACTTGTCAAACGAAAAAACTGGCTAATATCACTTGTAGGTAGTTCCATGGTCTCTAATCATTTACGTCGGCATAATGAGAAACGCACAGTCTAAGTAATATATTTCTTAGACTGTGGCGCAACGATTGGAACGAGGGATGGGATCATTAAACCGACACATGTTTACTGATACAGACAAATCTAATATATATATCGGTACTGTGCCTTCACATTACTGATGAAACTTTTTTTAACATTATTTTTTCTAAAGCACACGTCAGGGATCGGGATACAAAGCCAGCGAAGGTGACTCACTGGGTTCTACATAATTCTTGTAAAAATTATATCTGCTTCAAATACTCCCAGTAAATATTTCTCTGTAATTAATATTCAATCCTGTACTGAAAATTCATTACACCTGTAGACTTCCAGGTGGTTATGCAGGTAAAACTAGACACTCCGCCTTGGCTCAGGGTTGGCAAGAACTGGGCCTCGGAAACAGTACGAACGATAAAATTTAGCAGGAAATTACTAGGAAATAACTCTGAATATCCCTGGGTGTACCGAAAATATTCACCCTCTACACCTACTCTGATCTCGAACAACAGGAATATCACCTTTACCCGCCCAATGTACAAATACTGAATAAAATAAAGTATATAAAAGAGTTAAGAGTTGATGGAAGACAGGGATGGAGGAGAGAGAGAGAGAGAGAGAGAGAGAGAGAGAGAGAGAGAGAGAGAGAGAATCAAAGTTATCATCACCATCATCATCCCCACCACAATTCCAAACATATGGGGTAAAGAATAAAGCAGAAAATAATATAAGGTGAAGTCTGCACACGCAATCCTCCTTTCACAGCATAGTCACAGGCCACTACAGCGGAATGCACTCAGCTTTAAAAATTCATATTAAAAGTGCTGGAAAGTATCAATCCAAAAAAGCGAGCGAAAACAGAAAATATACACAAAACTCAAAACAATGTCAGAGGAAATCTGCTTTTAAACTGCCTAGTTAATGTACTGGAGAAAAAAACTTTAAGGCACAAACAATTAAAAATATATCATCATCATTATCCAATCCTATGTTGCCTCATGAGGAGCGTAGGATCCCGCGGCTAGGCAAGTTGGTCCAGACATTTAAGATGAGGGTGATCAGCCTCACTCATCCCTCAGTGGCATTACGTGAGCAGTAAACCCCAAGCACCACTTGGCTATAGACCTACACCGGCTCAATCCGGCTGGAGCGCCTTCATTACCCACTAAACCAGCAAGCGCCATAAATTGGCTATAAGGTTACCACCCAGTGTGGCAAATGGTTTCCTGGTGTACAGGAAACATTTGGTTTGTCACTCAGTGAAGTCACCCGTTGAAAGACGGAAGAGGAAAGAATAAAGGAAAGAAAGACAGAAGAGAAAGGAAGGAAGGAATGAAGGAAAGACGAGAGGAAAGGGCAAACACCCGAGAGCAGTACTAATCGACTGAGTGGATGGTGAGCACCCCCACCCACCTCTAACCTCCTAGTTTAATTCCTTTACTATTACAGTGAAGCTTTCTAAATAAACACAAAACAGGCCTAAATATTGAGAACTTAGCAGGTCAAGTAGGATACGGAATTATAATAATACAAAACAATAAACTCTGTAGAGTGTGTGTGTGTGTGTGTGTGTGTGTGTGTGTGTGTGTGTGTGTGCAAATCCATGCCAGAACTTACACTAATGTCCACATCGATTACGCCTGCTGATGTCTGAGTAACCTCTTAAGAAATACACACCTGAAATGTGAGAGAAAAAATAAACTATACTTCAAATGCAGTCACAATAACATAACAACGATAGGCACGACTCATCACATACCTTTCCACAGAAACTGTATGCTACACAGTTTAATGCGAGAAAAGGGAACGTGCTTGTATGTATTATATGAAGGGTTAGTGCTGGGAGAAGATGGACGACTTTCTATCCAGCTCCTGACCTGAGAGAACACGTCTGCGGACTTTCTATCCAGCGTCACTTCATCTCGATTTTCAATCCGGCAGCTGAAGATCCACCATGGCAGCCAAGGTTGTGGGGCACGTGAAGTGGTACAACGTTCGGAAGGGCTACGGCTTCCTGATTCGCCGTGATTCAGGGGGGGAAGTGTTCCTCCACCGCTCCTCCATCGTGGCCCCCAACCCTGCCCATCCTGTGCCTTCGGTTTCTGCTGGCGAGGTGGTGGAGTTTGTGGTGGAAGAGGATGCTAAGGGCCCTGCAGCTGCTTTCGTCACCGGCCCTGCAGGCCAGGCAGTGCGGGGCTCTCTCCACGCCCTCCCCCGTCGTAGACGTCGTCGTCAGCTTCCACCTGCTGCTCCTGCCTCCTTCCCTACCTCCTCTGCCTCTACCATCATAGCCATGTGTGTGGAGGTTGCCAAGGCTTTCTCGGGGGGAGATCTGGCAGTTTTTGCCCAGCGCCTGCCCGTCATCTTCCAGGCCAACGGGCTCCCTGCCATCTCTATCCCCGAGTCTTTCATCTCCACACCCGTGGTGCAGAGGAGGCCTGGGAGGAGGGCTGCTCGACGTCATCCTGGGCCATCTGCAACCCCCACCTCCTTGGTCCCGAGGGTGCTGCAGCTGCAGCCCTCTACTCCACCGACGAGGATACAGCTGTCGGGCCGTGCAGTCTCCCGCCGGTCTGCTTCTCAGCCTCTCTCAGAGGTGCCCATGGAGGTGGGGGATGTCACACATTCTTCGCCATCTGAAGTTGCAGCTCCTGTTTCTTGTGCACCTCCACCACCAGAAGACCAGACACCAGCAAGCCTCAAGCCTCCACCACCACCACCACCAGAGGACCAGGAACCAGCGAGCCCTAAGCCTTCCCGTTCGTCACGGCACATCTCTTGGGACGACTTTGCCTCCCTTCCACAGCTGGGCCTCGAGATCTTCGAGGACCAGCTGGTCCATTACAAGGACCTGGCATCGGAAGAGCCTGACGAGCAGGAATTTACTAAGGGGGACTTCCGGCGAGCTTTGCTCTCCTTCAACGAGCTGCGCCGGGGGTCCCTCCAGGCTGTTACCGACCCCGAGGAGTGTCGTATCATCTCCTACACCCTCGGGGTCGTGAAGTCCCACCTTTCCGCTGGTCCTGACTCGGACTCGGACTCTGGATCCCGTTCCTCGACGGTGTAGTACCCAGTCTTTCCGCTACTGCCTTTTTGTCACTGCCTCCCTACAGCCTCAGCCATCTCGTTCCTGCAACAGCCTGCCTGCCCTACTTCTGCTTCTTGTACCTATTGTGGACTGTGGGTGCATCTGTATGTGTATATATATGTGTATGTATATTCAGTGTGTGTATATTGTAACTGTTTGGCTTAATGGCCATATTAAGGCCGATAGCCATTTAAAAAAAAAAAAAAAAAAAAATGTATTATATATATATATTTAATTATATATATATTTTTATATATATATATATATATATATATATATATATATATATATATATATATATATATATATATTTATTCATATACATATATATTTATATATATATATTTATTCATATAAATATATATATATATATATATATATATATATATATATATATATATATATATATATATATATATTTATATATTTATATTTATTCATATATATATATATTTATATATATATATTTATTCATATATATATATATATATATATATATATATATATATATATATATATATATATATTTATATATATATATTTATTCATATATATATATATATATTTATATATATATATATATATATATATATATATATATATATATATATATATATATATATATATATATATTTATATATATATATTCATATATATATATATATATATATATATATATATATATATATATGAATAAATATATATATATATATATATATATATATATATATATATATATATATATATATATTTATTTATTTATATATATATATATATATATATATATATATATATATATATATATATATATATATATATATATATATATATTTATTTTTATAGAGAGAGAGAGAGAGAGAAAAATAATAAATAATGTGTGTGCATTCCTGGCACATGTATTTCATACAATGTTGTTGATAAATGGCACAAAATTTGAGATAACATGCAGATACTTTCAGAATAGAAGCTAAACGGTCACTCGGCGCATGCGCACTGAGCGGAACGGTAACTTTCAGCATGTCACTCCATGCATACGACACCGGATTTTTTAGGAATTCGGCATGAATATAGACTTCCTAGACAGACACCCAGCTGATTGGGAGGACGGCCTCTCCTTCCAGTCAGCACGACAAATACTTGGTTCAACTGCCGTTGTAAGTGACGTAACCGAGCTTGGAGTAGTTCTTAAACAGGATTACAATCAAGTCATTACAAAAGACGAACAGCAACGACAATATCTACTGTAAGTTTTAAGTGGCATCGTCACTAATTCCCTGGCACGATCAAAGCAGGAACTCCACCAAGTTGCTCCCGGAATTAATTATTGCTTGTGAAATGTGCTGGTTTGTAATTCATTGGCGGTGTTTTGTTTTTACTTGTTTAGTTGTCAATAAACCAGAATTACACGAATGAAATGTTTTCGCTCCTCAGTTATCCCACTGAAATAAGTAAAATTTTCTAGTCTTCGTTTCAGAACCGAAAACTGCAATATAGCTATCCTCTGGCTCGGAGACCAAAAACCCACAATATTCATCGCATGTGTAACAGTAGTTAATGAAGTCATTTAAGGAAAATATCTGGCACCATGCATTTTCTTATCTGTATAAACTGTATTTTAAGGAAATGCTTTTAGAAAAATTACATACACACACACACACACACATATATATATATATATATATATATATATATATATATATATATATATAAATCAGTCATTTCCTGTGGCACCCCACGGGATGCATAGGGCCTCTATGAACTCTCTTCACCAATTATTTGTCTCTTGCCATCTCCTTCAGGTCCCACCATCACTCCTTTCCTGCTTCTCTTTCATTGTCCTCATCCAGGTTTCCCTCGGCCTACCTCTGCCTCTTCTTCCTCTAGCAGTCCACTCTGGCACATCCTGTATTAAACTGCCTTCTTTTCAGTATATATGCCCCATCCATTTCCAGCAAGACAGTCTCACATATTCATCAACTGGTTCCACTCTCGTAATATCCCTTACTCTTTTATTTGTAACTCTGTCTTGCCACTTTACCCCAGATATCCCTCTCAGTATTTTATTCTCAAATCCTAGTACTTTCTGATCTGTTGCAATTGTACTGTACGATGACCCAGGCCCATAAATTAAAATTGATCTAACCATGGACTTGTAAATTTTTACTTTAGTATGTACCGAAAGCATATTAATATTCCAAACAGATTTCAACATTCCAACAGCTCGCCAAGCCTGTCTAATCCTCTCCTCAATTTCATTGTTTAATGATCCATTAAATGATACAATCGTTCCCAGATATTTAAAGTTTTCTACGTTCTTCACCACATTATTCTCAATTACACAATCGATTTGGTTCTTCACGTTCATATTAATAACTTCAGTCTTTCCATAATTTATTACCAATCCCACTTTTTCTCCTTCCTCCACCAATCAAACACCCTCTGCATCTCGTAAATACTTCCGCAAATCAGTACAATATCATCAGCATACTCCAAATCCATCAGCCTCTTATTTTCTTTCCAGTTAATTCTTGCACCTGTTCTCCTTACAACTTTTCTCATAACATTATCCATAACAAAATAAACAGCAAAGGCGAAAGAACTCTTCCTTGAATCTCTCCTGATCTAACTTCAAATGGATCACTCAAAGAACCACCCACCATTACCTTACAAAAAGTACCTCATGCAGTCTTGTAAAAATATTTACAGACTTTCCTGGTATACCATAGAATCTCATAATTTTCAACATAGCTCCACGTGAAACACTATCAAACGCGTTTTCAAAATCCACAAAACACATACTAAGTGGCATTTTCATCTCATTAGCTTGTTGCATTAGATGCCTTACAATAAAAATCTGATCATTACAACCTCGACCCTTTCTAAATCCCGCTTGTTCTTCTCCTAAAATTTTATCAGTTACTGGCTCTATTCTGTTCAACAAGATTTTTGAAAAGATTTTTGCAACTACAAGTGTCAAAGTTATCCCCCTCCAATTTCCACACACACTTAAATCTCCCTTTTTTTGGTATTTTTATAATCACTCCATTTTTCCACTCTTCTGGAATTGCACAATTAAACCCATGCCATATTAAAATGTTTCAAAAGCGCGTTCAGCAACGCATCATTTTCCACCTTAAGCATTTCAGGAAATATTCCATCCTCTCCTGGGACCTTAAAATTCTTTAATTCCTTTATAGAGTTTGCTACCTCTTCCAAGGTTATATCCCCTTTTTCTGTCTGCAAATCTCTCTCGGCGGGCATAATGTCCTCTTCAGCTGGGATTGGTCTATTTAGAACAGATTCAAAATGCTCTTTCCACCTTTTATATCCAAATCCTTAGTCAACAAGTTACCATTTCTATCTCGTACAGGTATTTCCTTCCTTCTCTTTTCAGTCCCAGTTAATCCTTTATGGCCTGATACGCTGCACTTGTCCTCTGACAGTCATTTTTAGTTAAGTTAATTTCTGACTCTGTTGCCTTTTCATCATATAGCCTCCTCTTATCACGTCTAACGAGTCTTTTTGCTTCAGAATATAAATTCCAGTACATTGCTCTAAGTCCTTCAGCTACCTGTATATCAACAGGTTGTTCTTAACTTCTTAAGTTCGCCTTTTTCCTTCCTGAAATACATTCCATGTTTCATTTGACATCCACTTTTTCCTTCTCGCTTTTCCCTTTTTCTTAATAGTAACCTTAGCACTCTCATGCAAAACCTCTTTTACATATCTCCACATTTGATTAATATCATTGTCTTCAGATTCCATCAACGTCTGCAGGACTAGAAACCTGTCCCTACATTCCCACCAATACTTCGTATTCTCATCATTTGTCAGCTAATCAAAATCATATTTTTTACTTCCTGTACAATTACCATTAACGTTCTCTAAAGTTTTATTTTAATCTTTGACACAACAAGTTGACGATAACTACCTATATTTGCCCGCCTCCGTACACAAACATCTTGCAAATAACTCCTATGCCTTCTGCTAATTGCAGTGTGCTCAGTCTGATTACAATATTTACCACATGATGAAATCCAAGTAATACTTATGTATTAGTCCATGCTCATAGATAGTTCCACAAACAGTAAGGTCATTTGCCAAACAAAAGCTTCCAAATTGCACCCCATTTTCATTTCTTATACCAACACCATCCTGACCCATACAGTCTTCGAAGCCATCTCTACTACTACCAAAAGTCGCATTATATCACCAATGCAAACTAACACATCATGCCTTGTCACTCTATTCACTACATCCTGCAGCTTCTCATAAAAGTCATCCTTCATTTCATCAGCAGCCTCATTTGTTGGAGCTTACCCTATCACCATGCTGATACTACAATGGTCAGTACTTCTTTGATTTTCCCTGGAATGATTATTGCTTCCATGGCCAGGAGCCATCTGAGTGTGCCTTGCGCATTACGGAGGTTATTCTCTCCGGCATGGAAGCATACATTCCTTTCTCGTATCCTTTGTCTAATGCAAGAAAGCCTGGGTTTAATCACGCTTGTTCTAATGCTGTCCGCAACAAGGAGAGGGCCTACAAAAGGTACTGGAGCCAACCCACCCCTGAATCACATCATCTTTACGTTTCTGCCCGGAATTGTGCTAAGTCTGTTCTTCGCTCTGCTAAAAATAATTTTATTCGTACTAAATGCTCTCAACTTTCCAACTCTAATTCTTTCCGCTTCTTCTGGCACCTTGCCAAAAACCTTTCTAACAACTTTACCTCATCATCCTTCCCTCCTCTTTTCTACTCTGATGGTTCTGTACCTCTTTCTTCTACTGATAAAGCACGGTAGATCTCTTCACACAGACTTTCTCCTCCAATTCCACCTTAGACGATACTGGTGCTGTTCCTCCATCACTTCCCCCCTCTGACTTCCTCATGGCTGACATTAAAATTTCTTCAGTTGATGTATTTTCTGCCATCACTGGCTTCAGTACTAACAAGGCATATGGGCCTGATGGAGTCCCTCCTGTTGTTCTCAAGAACTGTGCTTCTGTGCTTACACCCTGCCTAGGCAAACTCTTTCACCATTGTCTGTCAACTTGTACCTTTCCTTCTTGCCAGAAGTTTGCTCTCATTCAGCCAGTCCCAAAGAAGGGTGACCACTCCTAACCCTCCAACTATCGTCCAGTTGCTTTAACGTCCTGTATTTCAAAAGTTTTCGAGTCAGTTCTCAATAGAAAAATTTGTAGGCATCTTTCCTATCACAACCTTCTTTCTGATAGTCAGTTCGGGTTCCGTTAGGGACGCTTAACTGGCAATCTTCTTACCTACCTTTCAGACTCCTGGTCATCCTCCATTCGGGGCTTTGGCGAAAGCTATGCCATTGCACTTGACATCTCAAAGGGTTTCGATCGAGTATGGCATAAATCTTTAATTTCCCAACTGCCCTCTTACAGTTTCTATCCTTCTATCTGTGCCTTCATCGCTAGCTTTCTTTCTGGTCGTTCTGTAGCCGCTGCTATAGACGGCCATCGTTCTTCTCCTAGTCCTATCAACAGTGGTGTTCCTCAGGGCTCTGTCCTATCACCAACTCTATTCCTTTATTCATCAATGACCTTCTAAGCTGTACATCTAACCCTATCCACTCATACACTGATGACTCCACCCTTCACCTTTCCATTCGGTTCCCGCAACGCCCATCTCAGCAGTTACTTCAACAAACAAGGGATGAGGCTATGGCAAACCTAATGTCTGACTTGGCTCGTATCTCTGACTGGGGTAAAAATAATCTGGTTGTTTTTAATGCATCTAAGACTCAGTTCTTACACCTATCAACCCGACAAAATCTTCCACAGGTATACCCACTAATGTTTAATAATATTCAGCTTAATCCTGCATCATCCTTGAACATGCTTGGGGTTTCATTTACTCGGGACTTATCTTGGAAAGATCATATTGCATCTCTTGTAAAATCTGCTTCCAAGAGATTAGGTGTGCTTAGCTGACTCCGTTCTTTCTTTACCCCTGCACAATTGTTGACTCTATACAGTTTTTTTTTTCCGCCCCTGTGTGGAGTACAACTCCCATGTGTGGGGAGGCTCCCCACATACAGCTATTCTCAATAGGGTGGAGTCAAAGGCTTTTCGTCTCATTAACTCTCCTCCTGTTACTGACTCCCTTCAGTCTCTGTCTCTTCGCCGCACTGTTGCATCTTTATCTCTTTTCTATCGCTACTTTAATGGTCACTGCTCCTCTGAACTGTCTCATTGCATTCCTCCACCTCTATGACGGGCACGCAGCACCCGTCTAGCAGCAAACTCTCATCCCTTTTCTGCCCAACTCTCTAATGCAAGAGTTAATCGTTACTCCCAGTCCTTCATTTATGCAACAGGTCAGTTCTGGAACTGTCTTCCTCTGTCTGCATTTCCTGCTGCCTATGATCTCCAGTCTTTCAAACGCATTGTGTCCAGGCATCTCGAAATGATAGGATTTTGAATTTGGCTGTCTATTGTATTTTGTTTTTCTCTTGGAGGGACCTGTTATTGCGGGCTCATGGCCTTTGGTTCCTTCTTCCTCGCATAAAAAAAATAAGAGCATAATGCAAGCACTGATTAATTGGCTCAAACTCACATAGTGTTTTGCAAGCATCTCTGTTCAAAAGAATATATATATATATATATATATATATATATATATATATATATATATATATATATATATATATATAATATGGTAGGTGGGGGCACTCACCATCCACTCACTTGATGTAGTGCTGCACTCGGGTGTCTGCCGTTTCCTCTCTTCCATCCTTCCATCCTCTTCTGTCTTTCTTTCCTTCATTCTTTCCTTGTCCTTCTACCTACGTGTGACTTTACACTCCCTCTTCTGTCTTATTCTCCTTCATTCTTTCCTTTTCCTTCTGCCTGTGGGTGACTCTACACTGAGTGACAAGCCAAATGGTTTCCTGTACACCAGGAAACCATTTACTATGCTGGGTTGTAACCATACAGCCAAGTTTTGGCACCTGGTGGTTTAGTGGGTAATTATTGCACTCCAGTCGGATTGAGCCGGTGAAGGTTTATATCCAAGGGATGGTTGGGGTTGACTGCTGGTTAATGCCACTCAAGGATGAGTGAGGCTGGTCACTCTCATCTTAAATGTCGAGACCAACTGCCTAGCCCCGGGCTCCTACACTCCTCATTGGGCAATGTAGGATTGGATGATGGATGGATGGATGATAATTATATCCAGGGGCAGGATCTCACTGCTACCTGGCGCATCCCCGGGTGGCTGATAGGGGAAGGCCTTGTAGATATACGAGGTACCATCTTAGACGGCGCAGACCATGGGACCCCCTATAGATATGTAGGGCTCCACTGAATATAACGAATAAGGTGGCAAAAAAATTACGTCTCACCAGAAACTATGTGGCAGGGAGGTGAGATTATTTACCACAATCCTCCCAACAAACATGAGTTCTATTGCATATGATTTGACGAGCATTCCTGTTGGATCAACGTCTACTAAAGGTCCAACCACACTGCCTCCCGTGCTTACGAGCAGTGTGCCACAGAAAGTGAATAGGCATTGTTTTGGAAAATTAGACTCTTGGATATTGAACAAATAGAAATCCATGAGGATCTATGCATACAATGTAGGAAGCCTCGCAGAAGATTACAAATATGATAACCTAATGACTGAACTGGAAAACATTAGTTGGGATATTGTAGGTTAAAGTGAGATCCGCAGAAAAGAAGAAAAATTCAGCTCGAAGACAGCAACCACCTATTTTACTACAAAGGAAGGGAAAATGAAAGAGTTAAAGGTGTAGGATTTCTAATTAACACAAATCTTTCAGACAACATTGTTAAATTCAGCAGTTTATCTGACAGAGCAGCATTTATTGTCATTAGACTGCAAAATACACTCTGAAAGTAATACAAGTATATGCACCAACTTCTCAAAGCCCGGATTAAGAAATAGAACATTCTATGATGACATCTCCCAGATTATGGAAGAAAAAAAGACAACATATACTATACTCATGGGAGACTTCAATGCAAAAGTTGGGAAGTCAAAAAATGGAGAAGCATGTATGGGGAAAATTTGGAGTGGGAGAAAGGAATGAAAGAGGAAATATGCTGGTAAATTTTGCTGAAATGTTTAACATGATAATAATGAACACATTCTTCCACAAAAGAACAGGAAGAAAGTGGACCTGGAGAAGCCCAAATGGAGAAACAAAGAATGAAATCGACTTCATTATAGCAGATAAGAATAACACGATCACAAATGTCACAGTTCATAGAATGGTGGGTTGCACAGTCAGATTCAATTTCAGAAGTGAAAGAAAGATGATGATTAAAGATAAAAGGATATGCCCAATAACAGTAAACGAAAACAAAGCAACTTTTCAGTTGGAAATAACGAACAGATTTCATGCTCTAAGTAATACTGAATGTGATACTGATGAGATGAATGATAGACTAACAAAACTGCTAAGAGAATCAGCGGAGGTAGTAGGAAAACCTAATACAACAAAAGCCAAGAAATATTCAGAAAAGACACTCGAGCTTATGAAAAAAAATAAAGGAAATGAAAGTAAAAATAAAGAAAGACGAAAGAGAACTAGCGCGATTAAATAAGCTTATCAACAAAATACAAAGCAAAGAAAAAAGACAGAGAAACATGGATCAGATCAAAGAAACCATCAAAAATGGAAAAAGTCTGAAACAGGTCCGAAGTAAAATGGCACTAGGAAAGCAACAAATGACATCTATCTATCTATCTATTGCTAGACGCCTCAATCCCGTTTGGGGTGGCCACAAACAAATCGCCTCCACGTCGTCCTGTCCCCCGCCATTTTACTGCCCTGCTCCCAACTCACACCCCCGTCTCTCATATACCTCTCCACCCCATCCCTCCATCTCATCCTCGGCCTCCCCCTCCCTCTTCCCCCCTCCACCTCACTCACGTACACTCTCTTCGTCAGTCTCTCACCCTCCATCCTCTCCACATGGCCAAACCACCTCAGTGTGTTCCTCATAACGCTTCCTATCACATCCACATCCACACCACAACGCTCCTTTATATCCTCATTCGTCAGCCTGTCTCTCCATGTGACCCCACAGGCTCCTCTTAAATAACTCATTTCCACTGCTCTCACTCTTGACTTGTGTCCTTCCAACAACGTCCAAGCTTCACTTCCACGCGTTAGAGTTGGTATCACAATACTGTCATGTATAACTTTTTCACTTCCATGCTCACTTCCCTGTTTCATATCACTGCTTTCAAAGAACCAGCAACCTTTCTTCCCTGCTGTACCCTTTCAAGCACTTCACCCTCCAAACCTCCATCCTTACTCATCACACTACCCAAGTACTTAAACATACTCACATTTTCCAATTCCTCACCATCCAACCTCGCTGTACATTCACTGACTTCACCTCTCTCAAAGACCATCACTTTACTCTTCCCTACATTCACCTTTAGATTCCGTTTCTTACACACTCTCTCAAACTCATCCACCAAGCCTTGCAGCTCCCCTTCGTCTTCACTCAACAACACAGTATCATCTGCAAACAACAGTACAGGGAGTTTCCAAACACTATCCTCTCTCACCAGGGCCACTCCAACATCCACTACCCTACCTTGTACCTCTTTTATTACCCCATCCATGAACAGATTGAACAACCATGGAGACATGACACATCCCTGTTTCAACCCAACCTCCAAAGAGAAAAATTCACTCAGTTCACCATCCACACGCACTGCAGCCTTAGCACCATCATACATACTCTTCACAGCACTCAACAACTTCCCATCTACTCCATATTTTCTTAATACTTCCGCAATCCTTGTCTATCCACCCTGTCATATGCTTTCTCCAAATCTATGAAAGCCGCATACAACTTCTTTCCCTTCTGTAGAAACTTTTCCGCTAAAGATCTAAGAATGAATATCTGATCTATACAACCTCTTCCCTTCTTGAAACCTCCCTGTTCTTCTCCAACTAATTTCTCTGTTCTTTCTCTAACTCTGTCTATAAGTATCCTACCATACACTTTTCCTATTATACTAAGAAGACAAATGCCCCTATGATTATCACACACTTCTTTTTCCCCTTTTCCTTTGTACAAGGGAATAATTATACCTGATTTCCAATCCTCTGGACTTTACCTTCCTCCCAGGCCAATCTGCACATCTTGCACATCCATTCTACTACTATCTCTCCCCCATGCTTCAGCATTTCACCACACACTCCATCAATTCCTGGGGCTTTCCCCAATTTAACTTTCTTCATTGCTTCCATAACTTCTATCCTACTGATTTCTTCCTGTCTTCTCACCTCCATCCTTCTCCCAGCCATTCCCCAGCCACTTATACTCGCATTATTTCCATCCTGTATGTTCAACAATTCCTTAAAGTGTTCTCTCCATCTGCTCACTTTTTCTTCCTTCTTCACTAGTAATCTACCATTTTTATCTTTCACTCCCCTGCTAACCTCACTTTCACCCTGTCTTACTCTCTTCACCTCTTTCCAGAACATTTTCTTACAGTCTCTCCACTTCACACTCAAATTCCTTCCAAATTCCTCATCCACTCTCTTCTTACTCTCTCTTACTAATCTTTTCACCTCTCTTTCTTTCTACATAAAACTCTCTCTTCCGCCTCTCAACTTCTTCCACGCCCCTATTTCTCATCCATTCATTGTATGCTTTCTTCTTTTGTGCCACAGCCTGTCTCACCTCTCCAGTCCACCCTTGCACCCCCCTCCGTCTTCTCTTCCTCCCACACACCACATCACATGCTGCACATATTTCTTCTGTAAATATCCTGCACACACCTTCCATGTCCCCCGTCTGCTCCAATTCATATTTGCCCAATCGTTCCTCCACTTCTCTCTTATACTCTGCCTTTTTCTCATCCTCTTGTAACCTTTCCACTCTCCTTGCAACTAGTCCTTCCTCTCGTCTTTCCCTTCTTCTATTCCTCCATCTTACTTGGATCCTAATTCTGACCACCACCAAGTAGTGGTCAGAAAGTCCACTCCCCCAACCTCTATAAGCTCTTGCATCCATTACACATCTTCGTATCCTTTCATACACACACACATAATCAACCATTGCCTTCCTTTCATTCAATTTACCACCCACCCTTCTCATCACTCGCCATGTATACCTGTGGATCATTTTATGCCTGAAGAGGGTATTGGCTATCACCAACCCCCTCCCAGCATAAATGTATACTAGCAAGGGTACCCGACGTTGCCGGGCCAAAGGGCGAACACTCTAATCCTATTAATTTTGTTCTATTTCAATCTTTCCGTCTGCTCCAGAGAGACCATGTACAGTAGCTTCCAAAAGTATCTTTAAAGTGTGGTGCGAAGAATGGCAGAATGAACAGAATGAAATATTATTCCCGGCCACTTGTCGTCTCGGTGCGGTTGGTACGCATTGTTAGGTATCGTGGGTGGTACTGCTAATAAACACATCAACGCCACTATGTGACTGGAAACATCCATCGACTTGTAAATGGTAACAGTTCAGTGATATTTATACCTCTGTGTTAAAGAATATAACCCATTACACACATTATACTGTGATATATGTATCTTGGGAAACATAGTAACTGAGACGGGCAGAGTTGCCATGTTCGAAAACTGACTGCGATGGGCTGAGTTGTCATGTTCGAATATAAGTGAAGGAATGAATTCTCCAAGCTAGGGCTATATTAGACCATATACCCTGATAGGGTGATGAGAGCGCTAACTTTCAGCTGAGTAGCTACTCGGGTGAGGCACGAACTCACTACCTCACGGTCTTGAGCTAAGCATGCCACCATTGAGTCACTCAGCCCCCCTTGGATATAGGTGAAACTCAGATTATTAAGCTCTAATAAGCAGCATGAGAAAAATACCCATCACAATTCTTTCGTTATCACAACTACAAATAGATTAACAATGCAGAGGTTAATAATAGCCTATAGGGTCTGCATGTCGGACAATTTTAACCACACATCAGTATTTTTACATACTACCCGAATGTGGCAATATCTCCGGGTCGAGAGGTATTGAGGTGTAGTGTTTCGTTACGTGAATGGTACAGCTTCATAGCAGGTGTCGCGTCGATTGAACAGAGGTCTGGATGCAGGCGGTGGATACAGTGGTTATTAAATGAATAAAAGGAGCCCCCAAAGTGTGTTTAACCTTACCTTGTATTTATTTTACATATAATGTCCAATATAAGAATGAATCTCGCATGTCACCTCCACAATACGGCTGGTGTATCAGTGACAAATCAGTGACAAATGGTTTATACACTGCTCTGGGGATTAGTTTCAGATAAGTTAATTTACTGTCTTTACATTTCGTTTACCTCTACTTGTCTCTCTAATGTTTTTGTGCCATTCACATTACACTGGGTGTCATATGTCTCTAGTCATAATTACAGATATTATATAAACACTTTCTCAAAATATATCAGTTCTGGGAAAGCTTGTATACTATTTATCTAGAGTGCTGATAACCTTGTGCTGCCACTCGTGAAAGCATTACAGATGAACCACAGAAAGAGTAACCGTGCTTATGTTAAAAAGAACTATTTGTCACCATAATAACATCAAATATACCTACATATGACAAAGTGATTAGTATTATGTCAGTTAGAAAACGGTATATACAATCCCAGGGCATATGCAGGTGTATGGCAACCACTCCCCAACATGTAGGTCTACCAATTTTGTTGCCGCTTCACGCAACACGTGTCAGATACATCGTCCATTGTATCAGAATGTATTTTATTTTTTTAAAAGATACTTTTGGGAGCTACTGTACACTCGGCAAGATTCCCGACTGGACCACCTGGTTCCGGGATTTGGATAACGTGGCAAATTAAGCTTCATCCTCCGAAATATATTATGTGGCCATTGTATCATGCTATAATATAGGCTAATAAATATTATGTGATTGGGATAAAGGGCTGTGCACTATACTGTTTATAGTCTTGAGTTATATAAAATAATTCTCTTGCCTTGTAGCTTGAACCACGATACAGGTTGAGTTGTGGTTCAGAAACAGAGGGCATTCATTGCTTTCACTTGCTGTTTACACATTATTTACACAATATTTACATTTTCACTTGCACTGTTTTAGAGTCATCAGAAAGATCGTAGTCACTGTCCATCATTATCATTCATAAATTAGCCAGTTCACGTTCCACAGCAGAGTCACTTAGCCCTTTACCCCTTTCCACACGAGGTTTAGTAGGGGCAGAGATCACTGGGCCCTTTGCATGGGGCTAAAAAGCGGCGGAATTGGACAGGCACGAATCAGACGTGGTTTCACCTTGAAAGACGACAGTAAACTGAATGCTGTGGCTTAAGGGCAGTGAAGGGTTGCCAATGTCAGTTTGGTGACAGCTGCTAATATATACGCTATGAAATGAGTGGCAGGAAATCTAGACAGTACATGATAAATTAGGTAGTTCCAGGTGAATGTAAATATCACTTAGGCATCTCCCTTCCTTTCTTATATATACTTTTATTATGAGAACAGGTCATACGGCAAATTTCAAGGGGAAATAAACAGGGATAATTAGTGAACGAGTGCACGTGAGGTGTTGCCAGGTGATAATAAGCCCATTCCAGATGTATGGCAGTATCAATTACCTTTTCTCTTTCTTTTATATATTATTTTGTATAAAAATAGGGGAAAGGGCACATCATTTCAATGGATAAAATGAGTGGAAAAATCCATCCAACATTTGTATAGTGCAGCGCAGCTGGTCAGGCGGGAGGAGAGGGTAATGGAGAGGATGTAAGGAGAGGGGGAGTCAAGGACAGGAGAAGGGTGGTTAAATCGTCAACAGTGGATGGGAGTACAGGTGACATTAACAGAACTGAGTATAGCGGACACTGGCAGTACTGATGGATGATACAAGCCACCACTTGAATGCCCGGGTGAATTCAAAATAACACAGAATCACAAAGGTGACGCCTCGCGGTATGAGCCCTTGCTCACGAGTGTCACGAAAGTGACACCCCGTGGTTAAGGGGTTAAAGGTAGGTTGCTGGATACCCTGCGATCAGTTTATTGTTATACAAGAGCATAGATTTATGGAATATATCCGTTATATATTCTATTAACTTTGTCATGAAGCCTAACACAGTGGACATTCACCTAAAGTACTTTGAAAAGGCAGCAAGTTCAGTGTTTAACAGTTTGCGAAGTTCACGTATTATTTGATGTGGTTATAAATCAACCTGTCCTTTACTGGCCAGCCTATTTCCTTATAAAATGAGATTGGTCAAGTGTAAAATCAATACCCTATATTGCAAAGTAGTTTGAAACTGATCAATGATGATAATACTTGATTACTGCATGACCCTCCCGAATGACTACACCCAGAATCTTGTTTCATATATTTAGTGTTGGGCAACTTGAAACAGATATGAGTAAATGACACGAGAGCCCACGTGGATTTATTGAATATAACCTAGCCAGTATGAAAATTCTTGATTAATAAGATATGTAGGTGTATGGTTATCAGGTAAAAGTGATAACCTGCACACACACACACACACACACACACACACACACACACATACACAGAGTATTTTATATATATATATATATATATATATATATATATATATATATATATATATATATATATATATATAAATATATATATATATATATATATATATATATATATATATATATATATATATATATATATATATATATATATATATATATATATATATATATATATATATATATATATATATTATATATGGTGGTGATTTGTAAGAATTATGGTAAACACACAGGTTGAGTAAAAACTTATTGGACAGTGTGGAGGAGCAGTAGGTAGATAAAAGCCAGAGTATAGAGATGTGTTCATCGTATGCCTGACACTTCTTCATACGACTGTTACCAGGTATTTTGTATTCATAAACTTTAATGACAGAGAAAAGATTTCTGGAGGCAACAGTTCTCTAATGCATATGTATAAATTTACTGACGATATGTTTAACAAACCTATTTTAATACTGTATCACTAAAGAATTTTAATATTAGTTAAAAAGAAAACATTAGGGATCAATTGATATTCATAGTAATAATACGTCTAGATGAACGCATATTACCAACACTTGCACCACTGTTTATTAAGCCTTACAATACCCATAAAATATACCAAACATATAACGGATAATGAACCATGACATGAAAAATGGTGGCTTTCCCAAAAGTGTCAATAGTATTAGAAATTAAATTATATAAGCGATGAGTAAATAATCTATTCGCGTGCAGCTACGACCGTAGGAACATCAACGAGGAGGCCAGAAGTGGACACGTCACCGTCAATGCCTGGGGGTGAGTGTGCATCCACGGCATGGGTGACGTCACCAGGATAGAAAGGAATTTCACTAATGAAAAATACATTGAAATTTTGCAGGATTTTTTCCTCCCATCAGTTCAGGAGAGGAACTATCGGTTTCCTCCCGGCCCTATAAATTTTGTTCAGGACCGCTGCCCCATCCACACGGCGAGATGAGTCTCGGAATGGTTCGGAGGTCAAGAGGACTTGCAGCTGCTTGACTAGCTCAGTAAAGAACATGAACCCCATCGAAAATGTATGGGGGAATATGGTTAACTGTTGGGAGCCTGAGAGTGAACGGACACCAGATGAACTGCTGGCCCACATCCGTGCCTAGTGGGAACAATTCAGAAGCCAGCAACAGCTCATATGGAACCATGTCGCCTCTATGCAAACAGACTGCAGGAGGCGATCGAGAAGGAGGGTGGGTTGACTTCCTACTAATAAATGAGTTCCATGCAAATCTTATTTTTTTTTTATTATCCTCTGATTATAATGGATATTATTCCATGCAGTATAACAATCTAACAGTGAAGTTAGCAGGGGAGTGAAAGATAAAAATGGTAGATTACTAGTGGAGAAGGGAGAAAAAGTGAGCAGATGGAGAGAACACTTTAAGGAATTGTTGAACGTAGAGGATGGAAGTAATGCAAGTATAAGTGGCTGGGGAATGGCTGGGAGAAGGAGGGAGGTGAGAAAACAGGAAGAAATCAGTAGGATAGAAGTTGTGGAAGCAATGAAGAAAGTTAAATCGGGGAAAGCCCCAGGAATTGATGGAGTGTGTGGTGAAATGCTGAAGCATGGGGGAGAGATAGTAGTAGAATGGATGTGGAAGATGTGCAGATTGGCCTGGGAGGAAGGTAGAGTCCCGGAGGATTGAAAGTCAGGTATAATTATTCCCCTGTACAAAGGAAAAGGGGAAAAAGAAGTGTGTGGTAATCATAGGGGCATTTGTCTTCTTAGTATAATAGGAAAAGTGTATGGTAGGATACTTATAGACAGAGTTAGAGAAAGAACAGAGAAATTAGTTGGAGAAGAACAGGGAGGCTTTAGGAAGGGAAGAGGTTGTGTAGATCAGATATTCATTCTTAGATCTTTAGTGGAAAAGTTTCTAGAGAAGGGAAAGAAGTTGTATGCGGCTTTCATGGATCTGGAGAAAGCATATGACAGGGTGGATAGACAAGGATTGTGGAAAGTGTTAAGAATATATGGAGTAGATGGGAAGTTGTTGAATGCTGTGAAGAGTATGAACGATGGTGCGAAGGCTGCAGTGCGTGTGGATGGTGAACTAAGTGAATTTTTCTCTTTGAAAGTTGGTTTGAAACAAGGATGTGTCATGTCTCCATGGTTGTTCAATCTGTACATGGATGGGGTAATAAAAGAGGTACAAGGTAGGGTAGTGGATGTTGGAGTGGCCCTGGTGAAAGAGGATAGTGTTTGGAAACTCCCTGTACTGTTGTTTGCAGATGATACTGTGTTGTTGAGTGAAGACGAAGGGGAGCTGCAAGGCTTGGTGGATGAGTTTGAGAGAGTGTGTAAGAAACGGAACCTAAAGGTGAATGTAGGGAAGAGTAAAGTGATGGTCTTTGAGAGAGGTGAAGTTAGTGAATGTACAGCGAGGTTAGATGGTGAGGAATTGGAAAATGTGAGTACGTTTAAGTATTTGGGTAGTTTGATGAGTAAGGATGGAGGTTTGGAGGGTGAAGTGCTTGAAAGGGTACAGCAGGGAAGAAAGGTTGCTGGTTCTTTGAAAGCAGTGATAAGAAACAGGGAAGTGAGCATGGAAGTGAAAAAGTTACTACATGACAGTATTGTGATACCAACTCTAACGTACGGAAGTGAAGCTTGGACATTGTTGGAAGGACACAAGTCAAGAGTGAGAGCAGTGGAAATGAGTTATTTAAGAGGAGCCTGTGGAGTCACGTGGAGAGACAGGCTGACGAATGAGGATATAAATGAGCGTTGTGGTGTGGATGTGGATGTGATAGGAAGCGTTATGAGGAACACACTGAGGTGGTTTGGCCATGTGGAGAGGATGGAGGGCAAAAGACTGACGAAGAGAGTGTATGTGAGTGAGGTGGAGGGGGGAAGAGGGAGGGGGAGGCCGAGGATGAGATGGAGGGATGGGGTGGAGAGGTATATGAGAGAGGGGTGTGTGAGTTGGGAGCAGGGCAGTGAAATGGCGGGGGACAGGGCGACTTGGAGGCGATTTGTTTGTGGCCACCCCTAAACGGGATTGAGGCGTCTGGCAATAGATAGATAGATAGAACTTACCTGACAATATAACTGATACAACAATATCTTATATATATTGCTCACTGACATTATTTTTATTGCGGGGCATTTATACAGGAATTAGTGACTTCTATGTGCATTTCTTAATGCAACTTTCCTATTACAATAGCATTTTTTCCCACTAAAATATGATGCTTTCTTGACTGCCAGAATCACAAATCTCTAGACATTTTGCCAACTTGCTAGGCATCTTGCCACCTGCTGACATGCCTAAGGCGCTGTTTTCCAATCGTGGTAAAGATTTTTAAAAATTGCTCAGCAAAAAGTTGATCAGTGTGTGATCAATAAAAAAATACCGGTAAACTATTATAACAAGTGCTGTCTGTTCGATGTAGTTTTACTTGAACGTCCACCATGACATAACTTACAACACAATGTATAACATATTACTTAACTCAAAGCTACAGTAAACCTAACATACTGATCAAAGGAAATATGATAATCTAAGCTTAGAAAACGCTGCACCTACAACATAGTTAAATAGATATTATAATACGGTAATATTTCTTCGTGAAATATCGTTAATCATGTATTTTGCCAAACATAATGCATTTTTTTTATATTTCGGTGTTTGTCTTTATATGGTGTTTCAGGTTTCACTCCCAAAACATAATCATAATAATATAATAATGTAACATGCTACAAACTTATGAACAGAAAATAAATAAATACTGAGGAGTGTGTCATCAAGTGTTGAAGGCAAAGATTACATATCAGTCTTGGACGTCCTTTGCCACGTATGCACACACCCATATTATCATTATGACACACATCATACTTATTATACTCCCCCCCCCAACCACCACACGTATTGTCCCACACCCACACACACACACACACACACACATACTGTATTTGGCATTCTGTGTACTGAATGAAATCCTGCTTTGAATTCTGTTGTCCCAAATGTAGAACTAATATTAATAGCATGTTATTTAACACTGCACACTGTCAGGCTGGCAATACTGAAACAAAGGACCAAGACTGTGACTGGTGCGTGAGAGCTGCAAAGCTCCCACAATATACTTCGTAAATGTATTTTCAGAGTTCCATATAGGCTGTTTGTATTTTTCATAAGAAATGGCTGTTCATCAATATGTTAACTTTAATTATTGACATAACTGGAGGAACAAGAACCTCTGCAGTGACACTAAATTCACACTAAATTCACCACTGTAGCTATAAGGATTGGGGGTGCCAGTGGTCACCTCCCCTCTAACTGGTATCCGCCACTGAACACATGATTACCTTTAGCATGAACGAAACTGTCACTGTGGGTATGGCTACCCCATGACTATTACGGGAACATAAATTATGCAGAAAAGTATTGATTACTGGTTAACTTAATCCGTAATGTGAAGTTATGTATTGCACTTGTACTTTGACACATTATTAAATTTTAGGTAAACATACTAAATGCAACGTCATTACTCATTAGGACAAACTGAAAATGTGTGTGTGTGTGTGTGTGTGTGTGTGTGTGTGTGTACTGATAGCCAGCTGAGGAGTTTTAGAGAGAGAGAGAGAGAGAGAGAGAGAGTCGAGGCGACGAAGGAGGCTGCATTTTTCCGTTAACGAGGGATGGGGTATCCTAGTATGTAATCGGGTCTATATAAAGATAATAAAAATAAATAGGTTTATTATGATTTAGGATACAGGATATCACTGAGACCTTAATAACTATACTGTGATGAGTAAGAATGTATAATTGTTGGCCGCTCTCTCCCATACTCCCCCCTTCCCCTTACATTGCTCCATTTCTGGGTGACCTTGCCCTCTGTTTCTGAACCACAACTTAATTTGTATCGTGGTTCACGCTACAAGGCAAGAGAATTATTTTATATACCTCAGACTATAAATAGTATAGTGCACAGCCCATTATCACAATCACATATCATAGCATAATACAATGGCCACATATTATAATTCGGAGGATGAAGCTTAGCGAATCGAGAAATTGTTGGGCATGTATACACACACACACACACACACACACACACACACACACACACACACACACACACACACACACACACACACACACACACACACACACACGGGCATGCGCTGTTGCCACGTTAACTGAATCCCGCAACCAGGTGGTCCAGTCGGAAATTGTGCCAAGTGTACACTTCTTATGGTTTTGAGGAGGAATTATAAGAGATTCAGGAACTTTGTATTTCAGCGTTCAGACTAATGCACAGTATTGTGCACATCTGTTTACTATTACTAGTGGCCTCAAATTACCTCGGAGGTCAACCTCACGTAGCATATGTCCGAACTGGAGTCCATGCCTAATGTGGGCTGCTGGGTCCAGCTGTTCGAGCATGTATTACCAATGACCTCAAATTACCTCCGACCAGTGACCTCAAATGACCTCGGAAGTCAACCTCACATGTCCCTTGTCCGAACTGAAGGTCATGTGAGTCTCCATACCAAAAATCGGGCTGCTGAGTCCAGCTGTTCGCGTATGAATTACCAGTGACCTCAAATGACTTCAGAGAGCCTATGTCCGAACTGGTCTTGTGAGTCTCCTTGCCAAAATTTAGGCTGCAGTGGTACCCGCCTACCCGTGCCAAAAAAAAAAGCGAACACTTCCGGTGACCTCACATGACTCAGATCTGAATTCTGACTCCCTAAAATGATCCTTGGGTTACTCTGATACAGAATATATATGGGTCTTGGGGTCTCTGGCCCTTGGTTTGGGCGTGACTGAAGGACAGACACACGAACAAACATACAATCAATGCAGCTCTTTTATATATACAGATTCATTGCCTAGGAATAACAAGAACAGTCAATGTTAATACTTTTCCGTTACAAGCTGTTACAGATCTTTAAAAAAAATAATCATGTGAATTACATACTTCGCTTTTGTTTTTTCTGAATCTGATGTTGCATACACATCATAAGAGTATAAGGACTTGTGAACTAGTTTTTTTTTTCTTTGCACTCAAAATACAATACACAGTGTACCCTTTGACGCCTTTTCTACATTATTGATGTTTCCTCCAAGTGATTACTAATTGTAGAATGACTGCAACAGTAACGATGCCCTAAGGTTGAGGAGGTCAAATACTAAACTATGTTATGAACCTGTTTTATAGCAATAAAAAAATTAAATGCGGGAATCGTGTGGAAAATGAATCAAGCTGTTAGTCTCGTAGGTTCCAGTGTAGGACAAGGGTGAGGCTCCGACACCAGCAGCCTCTCCACTACAAAGGCCACACTGCCCAGGGTGATGCCCACCAGGAGAAGCAGCAGAGGTCCCTGTATATGGGTAATAGACAGACTCCTGAAATTAGTTGGGCTGTGTTCTGCTCCATCCTGTACCTGCTGTTTTATTTCTTCCCTCTGTTTCATTCGACTTTCACGTGAAGCGGCTTCCAGTGTTTCCTTTTTCCACTGTTCATAAATACCAGACTGAAAACAGAATATTGCAGTAGTGAGTCGCGGAAGAACCTAAAATAGACTTCGTTAGGTCCAAATGTAATAAGTTTTTTTTATGTAAACCCTGTAGGAATCTCATAACTAATAATGTTATAACATTTATATTTACCCTTTTATTTTCTAATGAATTTAACATACTGAATTTATGTGTACTCATCCACTATATGCATATCCGTACATCCACAGTGTTTAATGACAATGCAGCATGTTAAGAATCGATTTAACAATCTGTTCTACAGCTCTAATAAAGCAAAATCATTAAGTAAAATGCATTAGTCACGACTCGTCACTCCTGTCTCTCATTCAGACGAAAGGGGCTGGTTGGGCCATAGTTCAGGCAACAGCTAAGAACACTGTACCGTTCCCTTGTACTCAGTGTTAGCATCACACCGTTTTATCCGTCTGTTTTGACTATTTTGATGTACAGTTCCGTGGCCTTATATCATGTGGTCGCTACTTGCCCCTATGTAGCCACACCATCAGTAATTTCTTTATTATTAGGGAACATACTCTTGGTCCCCAATTTATCCTTTTCATACTCTTTGATGAAAATGGTATGGTGCATATGAATCATACAAATACGATAATTAGCGCAGTATTTTGGAAAATCAAAAAAGATATTTTGGCACAATGAAATGAGGGTCAATACTTTTTAATGCTGCAAAATTATCTATACTAGACACTGTAAAATTCATCTAAAAAAAAAAAAAAAATGTTTGCTACTTTGTTTCAGAGGGAAAATATAAATAAGCACTCCTAAAAATATGAATGCTGACATATTTTCAAGTTACATTCAGCAAAAATGTGTAAAACTCCAGTGTTTAAACACTGGACGAAGTCTTCTGTGTAACATATTATCCCAAGTCATATAGCTTTGATGCAAGCATGAACCTTACATCACATTACCTGTACAGGCTACAAGTAAATGCTAACCACCCCAAAGATTCTTAGTAATATTTTAATCTAAAGCATTATTTTCATGTTTTGAACTTTTAATAATGATCATTCTTTGGTGCATAGGGCTACATAGGACTAATGCGATTTTTAAAGCCATCTGATATATTCCTATGTATTTCTACTGTTACTGGGGGATACAGGAATAAATTTCAATGAATAACATGTCTGGGATACATTTGAAGTATATGTCACGTTTTCAAGGGCTGCCTGCCACGGACTGACAAAACTGTCTGTTTACAAAACTGCTCCTGTGAACAGCCACTGGACATGAGCCATTAACACTTCTTGCAAATCCGTAAAGTTCAGTTTATGCTAATGAAATGCCTATGTGAAGCAAGATTTCATAGCATCAGTTTTGCTCTTAAGTGATCTTTTTACAGGCTTTTACTGTGCATTATAAGTGAATATTTTAGTCATCAAAGATAACTCTTCATATTTTATGCATCCCAAATATAGTCAAATTATAGACAGATTTAACCAAATTTCGCGTATAAGTTCCCTGGGATAACACAATATGGGAAATGTTTCATAACCTCCTCACACACCGTAAGTTTTCTGTATGTGTGACATGATCAGACAAAATGCCACGAGAGCAGGCCGGATTCGCATACAAAGTAAAATGTCCCATATATTTTATTTGTCCCAGAAATTGGCCATAATGGTTTAAATTGTATACCATCATATTCCCTGATGTTTATACTATATGATAAGCTAATAAAAAGACAAAAAATTTATGAGTAAAAGTACTGTGAAAGTACCAAAATAAGGTGAGAATACTGTTGTTCAACAATGAAAATAACTGCCCTACACTGTAGCACAAAACTTTGCTAGCATGATGCAAGATCTAAGTATAAAAATAGATACAGATTTTCACGAGCTTTCACGTGGTATTGGTAGGATTCTGATACAACCAATAGTTTCCAGTAAATCTCCAAAAATTGCACACACACACCCTCCCCTCCTGAACTAAAAACCGAGAGAATGCCAACTTGGCCAGGAAATAGACACCCTTCCCTATGATGCACCAAATATTGACGCATTTCATGCAAAAGCATAAGTTTTAGTGAATATTTTTGTCCAGAATTGCCTAATCGGCATCCCTTCTGACCGCCACTGCAAGTGCATCATAGTACATTATTGGTTCCTCTTCAGACTAAAACCGTTTTGATTCGTAGAATCACTGTGCGTGAAGGGGTTAAACAGACACAGGAAGAGCGGAGGGGGGGGGGGAGATTTCCAAGGGGAAGTAGTATCACAGAAGGTCTTATGACCTATACCTCAGAGGTACCATGAATGAATTTACCATGTATTAGTTGTTACTCAGTTATTGAGAGGAAAGTACAGAAGAGATGAAGGCTCCCTCCACCCACCTGCAAAATGGGCACAGAAAAGGAAGTACACGTAACCCGGGGGAAAAGTGGTTGGCTAGGAAATTGGAGGAAATATCCAATCTACCACAAAGTCAGGTCTGGCATAACTCTGGAATGCTCTGTCGACAAAGTGTTGACTATCTGTGCTGGTAGACGATTCCAGGTACACCAGATCCTTTATGTGGAAAAACTGCCTAACCCCTAAGCGCCAAGTTACGGTTGATATCCAATGCAGAATTGGTGGACTGGGGCTACCAGGTGACAACTATAGCCACAAGTGTTTTTGCGCCACAGTTGAAGTGGCCACCACTTGATCTCATCACCAAAGGGTGGGAATAGCCTCCGTGCACCGGAGGCAAGAATACCTCAGTTGTCTCTGTGACTCTGCCAGGTACAGGATGATGCTTGCTTACATCTTTCATCCAATTCTGTTCCCGCCTTACATGGACCCTTGCATCATCTGTCCTTGCCAGGCCTCTTTCCAAGAATACTAGAAAAGGGATCAGTGACAGTGCCTTATGGCATGCCTTGGATGCAACACTGTCTAGTTTATCTAGCAGAGAAGTAAGTTTTCACACTAAGAGCAAAGCTATAGTCGGTGCCGCAGGCAGACGCACGAACTCCTCTTCTCTCGCAGTGAAAATCAGTTCTCTTCCTCACATCTTTACTCATCAACATAAGGACTTACGGACCCAGGGCTACTTTCATTTGCAAGAGGAAAAGCTGATGGGTAAGATGGTTGCTAAATCGTTTCCCTAAGTCCTATAGTTTCTGAGATATTATGGTCTGAAAACAAGCAATTTTCAGCAGTTTCTGAGAAATTGCCCATAGTGAGGTGATGCCTGCATTAGATATTACCCAGCATGTGAATGTTAATGTACCATGTGGAATCGTCACTGGAGGGATATCAAGAACTATTTCAGATGGAGTAAGGAGATTATTATAACATAAGTAACTTCATCACCAAGCAGGTTGAGAGGAAAATAAGAAAATAAATTGGTTACTTGCATATCCTTGTTACAGTAAGGGTTCCTCTTGACCTGCTGGTTAGTTAACATAATTCTGGTATTAAAGTCTGATATTCATACCTGTTTATAAGATGCACTATCATACTCATAAACAGAGCTAGGATGCTACAGACAAATAATGATTTTAATGTTCATGTTTTAGCAAGGCAAGGCAATGCAGTTTTGTGTGTGTGTGTGTGTGTGTGTGTGTGTTTCCGAAATATCTCTAATAGTTGTGGAAGAATTTTCACAAAACGATGACGAAACAGCAGTTACGTGAATGAGCAGAAGTGATTAACTTTTGGTCAGGATTTGATCAAAGGTGACCGAATGCCAGCCGCCATACATCGTTACATTTTGGCCAATACGTCAGCAATGGATAGAGATAGTTTCTTAAAATTTCATTTTAGGAAGCTTATACCTTAAGCAAGGTATTTTTCCAGTGATAAGCATTCGACCCCTGAATGCTTTTGTTTTTCATTTCAATAAGAATATGAATAGACTACACAGCGTGTTTTTTCCCTAGTTTAACCCAGTAGGAACCACTGTCGCCCTGAGGTGATGGTTCTTCGCATTTTCAATACATAATTTGTATGATCTTTGGAACTAAGACCTGATCGACAAATGTTAGTATGTTAACCCGCTGGCTGCGGTATTTAGTTGAAAGGGACCCTTTGCCTGTGCGGCTATCTCGTCAACACTCAGCTGTCGCAAAGAACATGAAATATATATCAGTGTACTCGCCATATATCTGTGTATCCTCTGGTAAACCTTTTTTTTCTTCTAAAACACCGTGGTAATGGCGAAGTTGTGAACAGAAGTTAGAGAAGTTGGTGAGTTATAAAGCATCCTACATTTACCGAGTGTGAGGGAAAATGGAGCATCAGAGCGGACCCTAAAGTAAACTGAATACACCGATACAAATGTAAACCACATCGGGAAATGGGTGTACTGATAAAGTACGTAGCTGATGTGGACCGTGGAATATAAGAACAATATGTGGATATGGATATGGCATGGATATGAATGAAAGGGTGATGTTCTAGTCACACCGACACATCGACATAACTGTACACCTGCTGTTAGCTCGTTAAAATGCCCTGGTATCTTCACAAGTTAGCTAGTTAGTGACACTAAGAATTTGTCGTGTGTGTGTGTGTGTGTGTGTGTGTGTGTGTGTGTGTGTGTGTGTGTGTGTGTGTGTCCTGACCAGAATCTAAAGTGTGTAAGTCGGTGCAAACACAAACCATTGAGAGAAAAGAGGGAGTGTTGATGAAAAAGTTCATGTGTACTGTGAAAAACAAGAAAAAAGCCCACTGGCTACACCACGCCCCTCATGCAAGACGCCCGTGCTCTGACACACACACACACACACACACACACACACACACACACACACACACACACACACACACACACAAGAAAAATACGTGGATATGGGTATGGAAACAAATCATAGGGGGAAAAAGGGGGTGTATTGATGAAGAGAGAGAGAGAGAGAGAGAGAGAGAGAGAGAACCGGTGGGAGATAGGAGACTAAGACGGGGCTCGCCCAGGTCACCACAGGGCAGGTGAGGGTAAGGAATAAACGGACGAAGGCGGGGCTGCCGGAAATCAAGTGTGCAGAGTGAATTGCACCTATTTCCTTTGTCTAATAAATCTATTTCCATTCTCATGAGATGTGATTATAGAAGATGACTAACAATCTGTTGTCGGCTGAGGTCGAGGAAGCCTAATGTTCAAATATTGTGGGTGATGTATCGGGGTTGTCACTTTAGTGGGGTTAAGTTTGAGATTTCCTGCATTCCTCGCATTCCTTTGAAATTGTATAGTACGGAAGACATGGATATGGATCAAAGAGTTATGTTCAAGTCACATAGGCACACATACATATGGATGGGATAGCAGCTGGATAAAATGCTGTCATTATTTTACTGTGGTGGCTTATATAAGAGTGGTTTCAATAAAGCGGGGTCAAGGTTTAGGTAAATTATCCTGCCTTCCTCAGATTCATTTGAAACTGTACAGTACTGAATGTAATAAGCATGGATATGGATTACAGGGTTATGGTCAAGTCATATAGACACATAACTGTACATGGAATAATAGCTAGCTGTAATTCGCGAAATAAAAATATAACACAGAACATAACATGAATTGGAACAGTATGCCAAATAAAACATACAAATGGCTTGCAGACTTGTAGTAAATAAGTTAGCACAAAATGGGACATGATAACATGAATTACAAAATTTTACAAAACTGAATAGTATGACAAACATGGCAGTGACTTACAAACATGTAGTATATAATTTGGTAGATGGTGGCGACCATCATCCACTCACTCGATGTAGTGCTGCCTATTTCTTCTTTAGCCTTTATCATTCTTTTTCTGTGCCTGCCCTCCTCTCTTCCTATTACTCCCATCTTTCTTGTTACTTCTTATTGCTTTTCTTTCCTTTACAGGTGGCTTTACGTTTAGTGACAAGCCTAATGGCTTCCTGTAAGCCAAGAAACCATTTACAACGTTAGTTGGTAACCATATAACCAAACTATACGTGCTCCCTACGTGTCAGTAAGTGGGTTGGTGGAGGGTTAGTGCCCCTCCCCGTAAAACAACTAAATCAAAGTCAAATGGCCAACCGTTATGGGATTATGGAGTATGGCAATAGACAGGTAGATAAGAAAGGCCTGTAAAGAAAGTACTGTTAATAATAACAATTACAAAACATGAAATTCAATAGTATGACAAATATACACATGAATTACAGACTTGCAGTACATAAATTAGCAAAAAAAAGGAACTGGAAAGAAAGTACTGTACTACTAATATACAAGTATAATTACACGAGATTAATAAAATATACTGTACAGTTTATGCAGACAATACAGTGTGTGTGTGTGTGTGTGTGTGTGTGTGTGTGTGTGTGTGTGTGTGTGTGTGTGTGTGTGTGTGTGTGTGATTTATACCTATGTGTGTGCGTGTGTGTGTGCATACAAGTGTTGTATAGGTGGGTAAGAATCTGGGTAGACAGGAGAAATGATGGATGGGAAGGAAAGAGGGGTGATGTTTTGAGTTTCCTGACCCCTCTCCCAACTCAAAACATCACCCCTCTTTCTTTCCCATCCATCCTTTCTCCTCTCTTCACCCACCCATCCAAACGAGTTTCAAGAACCTGAAATGTTTATATATATATATATATATATATATATATATATATATATATATATATATATATATATATATCGTATATGTATATATATATATATATATCGTATATGTATATATATATATATATATATATATATATATATATATATATATATATATATATACAGTATATAAATATACAGTATATATATATATATATATATATATATATATATATATATATATATATATATATATATATATATATATATATATATATATATATATATATATATATATATATATATATATATATATATATATATATATATATATATATATATATATATATATATATATATATATATATATATTCACATGATGTAGTGCTGCCTACTTCTTTAGCTTTTGTCATTCTTTTTCTGTGCCTGCCCTCCTCTCTTCCTATTTCTCCCATCTTTCCTGTCACTACTTATTGCTGTTTTTTCCGTTACAGGTGGCTTCATATTGGGTGACAAGCCAAATGGTTTCCCGTAAGCCAAGAAACCATTTACAACGCTTAGTGGTAACCATATAACCAAACCATACGTGCTCCCTACGTGTCAAGTGGGTTGGTGGAGGGTTAGTGCTCCTCCCTGTAAAACAAATAACTCAAGAGTCAAATGGCCACCCCGTAAGGGATTATGGTGTCTGGCAATAGATATGTATATATATATATATATATATATATATATATATATATATATATATATATATAATGAGCGATTGGTGAAAAAGATAACTAGATCTGATGTGAGAGGTGTAAGACTGAGAGGAAGACCACGAATAGGATGGATGGACAGTGTGAAGAGAGCGCTGGATGCGAGAGGGATGTCTGTTGAGCAAGGAAGAGTGGCTGTGCGTGACAGAAATAAATGGAGAGAAATTGTGAATGAATAAGTGATGACGCAGCCCTGAGGGGATATTCTCCCGCATTTGGTCTGATCAGCTAGTCAGGTCAGGTGCGGGTAAGGGGATGGGTCTGTTATGATGTGGTAGGGGTAAACCAGTTCTGCTGTCGGGCCCTGCTGTGGATGTCACTGCTTGGATTGCGCAGTTGACCCTTGTGCGGTGTGATGCGGTGAGGATCTGTCCGTTCTCCCCTTTGGGGCTAAGATGCGAATGAATGTGTTTGAATGGATGAGTAAATGGAGAGTGAGTCGTCCTGTCTCGGCTACCTCCCTTTCCTTGGGGGAAGCAGCCTAGGTATATAGATAGATATATATATATATATATATATATATATATATATATAGATATATATATATATATATATATATATGTATGTATCTATCTATCTATATCTATCTATCTATCTATATCTATATCTATCTAGCTATCTATCTATTTATATATATATATATATATATATATATATATATATATATATATATATATATATATATATATCATTTCCTGTGGCACCCTCGGGGATGCATAGGGCCTCGATGAACTCACACCACCACATCCTATCTTGTGCTAACTCCTCAAGATCTCCCCAACACTCATCTCCATCTTCCTGTCTCATTGTCCTCACCCACGTCTCTTTTGGCCTTCCTCTACCTCTCCTACCAAGTGCCACCCACCCTGGTGTACCTCGTACTGTTCCCTGTCTCCTATACACATGTCCTAGCCACTTCCATAGTGAGAATCTAACATATTCATCGATCGGCTGCACTCCCGTTATTTTTCTAATTCTACTATTTGATATCCTTTCCCACCACTTAACTCCTAATATTCTTCTAAGTGCTTTATTTTCAAACACCAAAAATTTATTTTCCATAGTCACTGTGCTGTACCAAAACTCGTGTCCATAAATTAAGATACTCCTAACCATTACCTTATAAAGTTTGATTTTTGTATGCACAGAAAAATTGTTATTATTCCAAATATTTTTAAGCATTCCCATTGCCTGATTAGCCTTCTTTAACCTTTCCTCGAATTCAAAGTTCAAAGAACCATCCTTGGCTAAATAAGTACCTAAATATTTAAACCTATCAACTTGCTTTACAACTATACCTCCAATTACACATTCCTGCGCATTTTCCATATTCATATTGATTATTTCAGTTTTTCCACAATTAATAACCAAACCCACCTTGCGACCTTCACTCACCAAACAGTCCAACACACTCTGCATCTCTTCTGGCCCATCACAAATCAAAACTATATCATCTGCATAATCTAAATCCAAAAGTTTCCTGTTCTCTCCCCAAAGTATACCTGCACCGGTTTCTGTTCCAACGCGTTTCATAATGTAATCAATAACCAATATAAATAGTAAAGGCGATAGAACACCACCTTGAATTACTCCGGACTTGACTTCAAACGAATTACTCAGACAACCATCAACTATCACTTTACAAAATGTGTCCTCATGCATGTTCATAATGACCCTCACAAACTCCTCTGGTATTCCATAATGTCTCATGATCTTCCCCATAGTCCCTCTCGAAACACTATCAAAAGCCTTTTCAAAATCAACAAAACAAAGACTTAACGGTACTCTCATTTCATTAACTTGCTGCATCAGATGCCTAACTATAAAGATCTGATCATTGCAACCACGTCCCTTTCTAAAACCAGCCTGTTCATCCCTCAGAATACCCTCAACCACCGGCTCCAACCTATTTAACAACACTCTACTGAAAACTTTCAAAGCTATCGGTAACAAAGAGATTCCCCTCCAATTACCACATTCACTCAGGTCTCCCTTCTTCGGAACTTTAACAATTACACCATTCTTCCAAACTGATGGTAGTAACCCCGTCACCCATATCTTACTGAATAGCTTGGTCAAGATCATTATTAATCTATCCCCCTCCACTTTAAACATTTCCGGAAATAAACCATCCTCCCCTGGTGCCTTATTATTCTTTAACTGTTTTACTGCTTTCTCCACTTCTGCAAGCCTCAACTCTCCTGTTTTTATATTTAAATCTTCCTGAGCAGACGGTATATCCTCTTCTGGTGGTATTGGTCTATTAAGAACAGTCTCAAAATGCTCTTTCCATCTATTTTTAATATCTCCATCTTTGGTCAATAAATTTCCTTCCCTGTCTCTAACTGGTATTTCCTTGTGTTTACCTGCATTACCATTCAGTTCTCTAATCGATTCATATGCTATTCTTTGACTCTGTCCATCATTTTTGTTTATTAAGATTTCAGTCTCTGCAGCCTTTTCATCCACACATCTTTTATCTCTCCTAGCTAACCTCCTTACTTCTGAATTCAAACTCCAGTACGCAGCTCTTGCTAATTCAATCTCTCGTTCATCAACGCATTGGATCTCACTCCTCAATTTAGCCTCACCTCTCTTTTTTATCATATCCCACGTTTCCTCTGATATCCATTTCTTTCTCCTGAATCTATGTCTCCTTCCAATCGTACATTCAGCAGTCTCATGCAAAACTTTGTTCACATCCTCCCACATCTCATCTACACTTCTCTCCCCCTCTTCCAACGTTTCCAACACCAAAAACCTATTTCTGCATTCTAATCTGAATTCCTCCTTTTCTTCTCCTTCCCTTCTAAGCTTAACAATATCGTATCTACCAACACCAGATTTTTCCTTCTTCTGATTTTTAAGTTTAAACCTTATTTTTGCAATGCTGAGTTGATGGTCACTACCAATATCTGCTCCCCGTTTAACATGAACATCTAGCAGAGAACTTCTATGCCTCCTACTGATAGCGATGTGATCAATCTGATTTTTATATTTTCCACACGGCGACACCCAAGTTGTCTTGTGTATATTGCAATGCTGAAAGAGTGCCCCCCCGATGACTAAGTCATTTGCTAGACAGAAGCTTCCAAACCTCACTCCGTTTTCACTCATCCTACTACCAACTCCCATCTTACCCATACATGCCTCAAATCCCTCATTTGAACAGCCCATTACTGCATTAAAGTCTCCAACGCAGATCAAAACATCATGTCTAGGTACCCTTCCTACTCCTTCTTGCAACTTTTCATAAAACGTGTCTTTCCTTTCATGGAGTGCATCATTAGTAGGTGCATAACACACAAACAGACTGATGTTGCCATGATTTGATTTAAACCGTGCGTATACGAGTAACAATCGCTCATCTATAGGATCCCACTCACATAAAGCCTTATTTGCCTTACAACCCAGCAACAATCCTACTCCCTGATAATGCATTCCGTCCTGTCGGCCAGATATCAATAAACGTATACCATCCTCCAAATCCAACTTATCGACTCCAGTCAATCTAGTTTCTGTCAGAGCACAAATATCAAGTCCGTAATTTTGAAAAACCTTCACTAACTCATCGATTTTACCGTCATGATTTAGCGTTCTCACATTCCAGTTACCAATTTTAATTGTATTTTTTGCATTAAGAAAGGAATTAGATTGTAATTGAGGCAACCGTGAGATTCTTAGCACCCCCTGCCCATTTAAGGGCTGCACGGGACTGGGGGCCATTATTGTTCTTTCAGAGTCCATCAAGGTTTCTTTGGCTAACTTCCTGAACACCTCGCCATTGTGTTGCAGTCACAGTAGGCAGCTAACTTGCCTGATTGCCCACACCCGAAAGACCCAGCTATGCTGTAGCCAGTCACGTGCCGGCATGCTTCCCAGCCATTTCACTCTCAAGGAGTTCCTCTGCCTGAGAAAGCAACCACCCCCCTGCTCCCGAGGGCTTTTGATCTGTGTAGGTAGAGGGCGATCACTCCCTCACTAGCCATATACAGTGTATATACAGTGTATAGGCTACACTCACCATATATATATATATATATATATATATATATATATATATATATATATATATATATATATATATATATATATATATATTAGGTATTATTATTATTATTTTTTTTATATACACTCAGACTGTCCTAGGCATAAAAATATAACATAGAACGTTGCATCTATGGAAACAGTATGGTTGGAGGTAGAATACTCCCGTCACTGCTCGCTACATCCACCCTCCATCGTGACTGGCAGAAGACTGACCAGGGAGACGGTGAGAAGGTGTTTGAAGGTGTCGCTGTGACCAACAATTTGTCCCACTTTGGGAAGTAGGTCCGGGCCAGATGTGGGTGTATCACACGCACTCAGGAATGCCCAGATATAGGTGTTTCGAAGGTTACGGGTTAGGAACCTTCGCACAAAATCCCACATGCAGCAACTCAGGGTTTTGGAGGGTTAAGTGTAGTGGACAGGTATGTAACCCACCTTTCATGGTATTCTTCGGAATGACAGTGCTGAGTAAGTAGGGACCCAGATTATTTCAACTTTTCTCCAAGTCTGGCTTCTTCTAGAATGTCATACTGTGTTTACCTTCAGCAACTTAAGTTGGCCTTACAGCTCCAAGATCTCTTGAACAACCAGAACAAACTACCCTACTTTGTTGCTGTCAAGTTGTTCAAGACCATGAAATCACTATCCTGGAGCTGTGAGGTCTTCTTAAGTCTATCTATCTACAGTATATACCTAGGCTGCTTCCCCCAAGGAAAGAGAGGTAGCAGAGACAGAACGACACACTCCCAATTTACTCATCCACTCAAACACATTCATTTGCATCTTAGCCCAAAAGGGAGTGTCAGGACTGTAAAATATCTTAATACATAATAACCAGCAACATTTTTTTTTTTTTTAATGTGTTCGACTCTGGGCATAGGCTTCACAGCCTGCTTTCAAGGCCCAGTAGTCCTCCAACGTACCGTACACCTCTACATGTCACCACTTCGGCGCTAACACCCACCGTCCATACTGATTACATGCTGGGGCTGTCTCATACAGGACCGGTGTATTGGTATTAGCTGGGGTATTTTTACGACATGTCGGCGGATACATAATATAGTCTAGAGGTTAGGTCAATGTCAAACCTAGGGGACAAAGGAAGTGATGTTAGCACCTCTCCAGAATGTCTCTTACCAGCACAATAGCCCACAAACAGCGCCTCATGACCATACACACACTTACACACACACAGGCTTCTAGAAAATTTCAACAACAGTATAGCCCACGTGACAGTACCTCTGCTAAACGAGAATGTAGGAATTAGAGATGAGAAAGGGGCTGACGACCGTAGCAAAAGGTTGCCAGAGAGAGATAGAGTGAGACGGAGGTAGCTAGCGGGACTCTATACTTCACTCGTGTGTGAGAGACTTTGTTAATATTTCCAAAACAAATAAAAATATTCCCATACTAATCTTTACCTCTCTCGTCATTGCATGACAAAAGGGAACGAAGATTATCTACTTACAAAACTACTCATGTATAACAACCGCTCGTCCACGAGTCTAATATATGTATAACTGATCTACAAAACGTCATTACAAGAAGCTACGAAGTTTCTACAAGATCCTCACCTCACCACATTGCACGAGGGTCAACTATGCAGTGCAATCAATGACATCCGCAGCAGGGCCCGACAGCAGACCTGGTTTACCCCTGCCACATCATAATGGACCCATTCCCTTACCCACGCCTGACCTGATCAGCTGATCAGACAAAATGCAGGAGAATATCCTTTCAGGGCTGCATCATCATTTATTCATTCACAATTTCTCTCCATTCATTTCTATCATACACAGCCACTCTTCCAAGCACAACAGACATTCCTTTCGCATCCAACGCTCTCATCACACTGTCCATCCATCGTATTCGTGGTCGACCTCACAGCCTTACTCCTCTCACATCAGATCTAGTTATCTTTTTCACCAATCGTTCATTTACCATTCTCTCCATATGCCCAAACCATTATAACATCCTCTGCTCAACTCAATCAGCCATCTTCTGAACATCTCTAGTTCCCCTTCACGCTTCATCATATCTCACTCGATTCATACGCGTCACTCCACACATACTTCTCAGACACCTCATCTCCATTACATTCAAACTTTTCCTTTCTGCTACACCCATATTCCTTGTTTCAGCCCAATATAATGCAGTCGGTGCCACAACACCCTCATACAGCCTTCTCTTTACATCTATTCTAAGTGAATGATATCTAAACACTTTTTCATTCCTCCCAGCACCTTTCCTACTTCATTCATTCTAAACTTCACTTCTGCATCTATTCTTCCATCCACAACAAATGTGACCCTACATACTTAAAACATTCTATCTCCTCAAGCAACTCACCATACAAAACTATATTCATTCTCATACCATCTACCAGTCTTGTACACTTCATCAATTTGCTCTTATTCTCATTTACTTTCAATGTTCTCCTTTCACACACCCTTCCAAACTCCTCTACCAACTGTCTCAATCTCTCCTTTGAATCAGCCGCCAGTGCAGCAGCATCCACAAATGGCAGCTGCTTCAGATTCCACTCTCTACCATTAACATTCACCAGACTCAGACTCCCACCTAACACTCTTGGATTCACCTCCCTTACACCACAAGCCATATAAATATTAAACAACCAAGGCGACATCACACATCCCTGCTGCAGCCCCACTCTCACGGGAAACCAATCACTCACAGTGTTTCCCACTCTTAAACATGCTCTAATGTGTACTTAAAAACATTTCACTCCCTTTAGTAACCTACCATCCAGTCCATATGGTCTTAAAACAGTCCACAAAACCTCACTATCAGTTCTGTCATACTCTTTCTCTAAATCCATGAACGCCCAAAACACATCCTTACCTTTCGCTAAATATTATTCACACACCTGTCTCACAGCAAACACCTGATCCATGCATCCCCTCCCTCTCTTAAAGCCACACTGTTCATCACCAATCACTCCCTCTGTACCCTCTCTAAATATCTTAAGTAAAACTCTACCATTCACCTTACCTACAACACTCAACAGACTTACTGTATACCCCTAAAGCTAGTACATTCATACTTTTCACTCTTACCTTTATACAATGGGACCATACAAGCACTTGCCCAGTCAACTGGCACCATACCTTGCACAAAGCACACATTCAGCAGTCTTACTAACCAGTCAACAATAGTCGCTCTACCACCTTTCAGGCACTCCACAGCACACCCATCCATACCTGCAGCTTTCCCTTTTTTCATCACCTCTACTGCCTCCTGCACTTCCTCCATCGCAATCAAAGAATCATTCAACTCTCCCAACACATTTATTCTTTGCACCCTTCCATCTGCCACAATCTCAGCCTCTACAATTAACAATCTTTCAAAATATTCCGCCCATCTCTTCCTTACTGCATCCATCTCAGTTAACAACCTTCCATCCTCTGTTTTAACTCGCTCTTCCTTCTCAGGCTCTCCTTTTTGCACCATTTTCACCTTCCAAAACATTTTCTTATTCTGTTGAAATTCCCAGTCAACTGCATACCCAACCTCTCATCTGCTGCCACTTTAGCATCATGCACAGCCCTTCTTACCCTATTTCTCTTTTCCGTATACCTCTCATACGACATCTCATCCATCCTCTGCAGTAACACTTAATATGCACATCTCTTCTCAGCCACAGCCATACTTACTTCCTCGCACCGCCATTCACTTCCCTTTCTTACACCACCACCCACTTGTTTCACACCCCACACTTCTTCCGCATGCCCCACCACAGCAATCTGAAACTGATGGCAATCCTCCTCCACACTGCCTTTCTCCTGATCTTTCACTGCGTTCCACTCATCTTTCAACTTCTCCTGATACTCAATGATTTTTTCTCTTTTATCCAACTTACTCACTTTCAAAACCTCCCTGCCACACCTAAATCTCCTAGCTCACACCCATCTCTTACCTACTCTCTACTTTCCCTCCACCAGGTAGTGGTCAGACATACCTCCACTCTCCCCTCTCAAAACTCTCACATCGAACAATCTTCCTATTACATTCCTGGACACAACCACATAGTCCATCAATGCTCTATCAACAACCCTTCCACCCTCCTGTCTCACCCATGTGTACCTAAAAATATGTTTTTTCTCAAACAAGGTATTTCCAATCATCTCTCTCTCAATGCACATCCTTATCATTCGTTCCCCATTTTCGTTTCTTCCAGGCACACCATGCATACCACCTACACCTTCAACTGCTACATATCCCACTCTAGCATTGAGATATCCCATCATTACCACAATCACATTCGTTCCAAAACTCTCCAGACACTCATCAACATCATTGCCGAAAGGCTCCCTCTCTTCTTCATCCCTTTCACTACCAGGTCCATAGGCACTCACAGATACCCACAACTCACGTCGAAAATTTGCTTTCACCCACATCAGTCTCGATGACACCTTCCATTCAGTCACACACTGCCATACTTCCAGGCTCACTAGCAAGGCCACACTTCCTCTTCCCCTTCCTCTGTCAACACCTGACACTTCCATTCACACTTCCAAATGTAGACTCACCTTTCCCTTTCATCTTTCTTTCACTCAAAGCTAACACATCCAACTTTCTTCTCAAAAACATTCTCCCAGTCTCCTCCATTTTAGCCTCAATCGTACTACATCCACGCACATTCATAGACCCAATCTTCAGAGTACTGGGATAACTCCATCCCCCATCCATTTCTCTGCCCTGCCTCTTTTTAGGAACTAAAAACAGAGGAGGGGAGCCCTAATCCCCTCACCCCCCCCCTCTTTTAGTCACCCTTTTACCACACGCAGGGAATACTGTGGCAGATTTCTTTCTAACACAACCTGGCCTCAGAGTAGTAGTACCACCCTGCGGCCAGATTGTGTCCCTCCGGCTGAGTGTAAACATTGTGTCATTCCTGAAGAAGCAAGTCTTGGCGAAATGCTGAAAAAAAAAAAAAAAAAAAAAAAAATCGGTCCCTACGCTGCACTTTGTGTCACTCACTGGAGTTGTCACAGGCTACATTGACTTCACCATATTCTTTAGAAGCTGCAGCAAAATCCTGTTATCATTTCAATGAAGAAAACCAGCCATGCATCGTCCAATAATAATTGCTGTGCAGTGGAACTGTTCAGGCGTCTGGGCAAATTGGGAGGAATTCAACTGCTCCTGCATGAGTTTCACCTTCCGTGTTTGCATTCAGGAGATTATGGTCAGAAACAAGACTTCCTGCTCTGATAGGATGTACATTTCTCCACTCACCAGCTCTTTTGGGCTGTGGTTCTCGAGGTGGCTGTCCTCTCCTTTGCTGTACTGAGGTTCCATTTACTTCTTTTTCTGTCTGGTCTCTCCTTCAGGCTGTGGCTGTTCAGTTACACCTGGGGAGGAGTTACATATTCTGTTTTCTTTATTTACCCCTCCCCCCTTGACACCCCTCTGTTCCTTGACCACTTTATTTGTCGTCTTCCTAGGCCATTTATTCTTCCAGGTGACGTAAATGGACGTCACTCTTTGTGGGGTGCAACTATATGTAACACCTGTTGTGATCTGGCATCTTTGGTTGAGGATTTGGACCTGGCTCCTCTTAGCACTGGAGACTGACACATATCATGTACAAACTGGTACTTTATCTGTTATTGATATTACATTGGTCTCCTGTTGTTCTTCACTGAAATTTTCATATGAGATTTTGCCTGACGTGAATGGTATTGATGTTTACCCTATTGTGGTTAAAGCATGCAACTCTGTGCCGGTAAAGCGTGTCCCTTGCTAGTGTTTGGGTATGACTGATTGGGAAGAGTTTACAGAAAACTTTAGTCTTGACTGCAATGTTCCCAACATCCAGTGTTGATGCAGAATAGTATTTCACATCTACTGTTTATCAGGCTGGCTTTTCTTCTATTCCACGAACGTCTGGAAAGTTTTGCAGGAGACTTGTGCCTTGGTGGGTGAGGTGTGTGCTTTAGCTAAGTGTCCACAAAAATGCTTGTAGAAAATTTAGGAAGAATTCATGTCTTCTTTTAAATTCAGTTTAAGAAAGCTCGTGAAAGTTATAAGTGGGTTTTGAAAAACTAATGTCACACCCTATGAAGAACCTATGTTTCGTCTGTTATATCATCCATTCCTTTACAACTGGTCTGTAAGGTGATGATAATAACGGGTAAGTAATCGATTCTTCTCCCCCGGTACCTAAAATTCAGGGATCTTTTGTACTCAGTTCCTTTGCAGTAGCTTCAGTTCCGGTGGAGTGAATTTGCAATGTTGTTTGTTCAGATCCCTCCAAGCCATTTTTGCTTTTTCCGGCGGGAACAGGAAAGTTAGGTATTTCATTTCTGTAGACTGAATGGGAACCTAATGCTTTCTTTGCCGTCTGTGAGCTGCAGGCTACTCTCCAGCAGTATAGTGACTGCTCCTGGACCTAGTGACATTCCTGATGCTGTGATTTGCCAATTACCGTACGATTGTCTTTTGTTTTTATTAAAAATTTACAGTAGGATAAGGGATGAAGATGAAGCATCCACAAATTGGATGGGCATAGTTATTCCATTTCCTGTGCCACTTATAAAGTATTCTGATGTGACTAACTATAGTCCCATTTGTTTGACATCGTGTGTATGCAAACTGTTTGAGAAGATGGTTAGCGTGAGACTAGTTCAGCATCTAAAGAAGAGGTTTCTTCTCTCCATCACAAAGTGGGTTTCATACGATGAAATGTAAATTGGAATACCTAATCAGACTTGGGTCAGCAGCTTGTGAGGCTTTTGCGTTTAGACAACATCTTGTAGCTTTGTTCGTTGTCTTGGAAAAGGCATATGATATGGCATGGCATCATGGCATTCTGAATCAACTTCACAGTTTGTGGCTGCACGGCCACCTACCTTTGTTTCTTGGTGATTTTTTGTTGAACTGAAAGTTTCAGGTCCATGTCATTTCCTCACTCTGTCCTACAAGTTAGAAGGTGTTCCACAAAGGAGTATACTAAATTTTCCTTACTTGCTGTTGCTATCACTGGCATACTTGATTCCCTACCAAAATGAGTGTCCTCTTCCCTTTTTGAGGATAACCTAGTGATATAGTTTGCCGTCTCCCAGATGTGCATTGTGGAGAAGATGCAGCTGGTGCTGGAAAGGGTTGCTAGCTGGGGAGACTGGAGATATTTCTGTTTTTCTTCAGGCAAGAATGTAGCTATCTACTTTTATAGATTAAAGGGGCTGGTACTTCCACAGTCCATGGAGAAGATTAAGTTTCTTGGCATAAGTTTCTTGACTGTCAGGTTACTTGAGCTTTATATTTAAACTTCTACGAGTGTCTTGTATGGAAGCAATGAATTTGTAGAAGATTCTATCTTTGTATATCGTCACACACTGGTCGGAAAACACTCCTACACTTCATCTACCAGACTTGTAATTGGTTAAATCGTAGTCGTAGCTAAGCTGTAGTAGACAGTGATTTAATTTGTAGGAGATAACCTCAGTTCACTTGTAGTCGGTGACAAGAGAAGATAAAGATGAGTCTGGGGTTGACTGTGGTTTATTTCTTCAAGGGGATATTTCAAAATTTACACTAAGTTAACTTCGTGAGCCTGAACCCATTTTAACACCACCGTGCTTCTCTCTTGTGTCTAAACCTCCTTCTCCCTCTCTCTCTCTCCTAATTCCTTCTCGCTTCTTTCTCCTCCAGCCTCCTAACTCCTTCTGTCTCCTTCTCCTCTTTCCTTCTGTATATGAGAACTTCCTTCACATGGGCGACGCTGTTGTCGAACATTCTAGAAGCCTGTATATGTTCTTACCTTACCTAATTGTTCTTACCTAATTGAATCTTTGCAGGAATGAGTCAAGCTCGTACTGTCCCGTGTCTTAAACCATATTTATCGTACATATCCTTAAATTTGTGAATTGTTTTGGCACACACTACTTCATTCGGTAGTGCATTCCATTGATCAATTGCTCTGTTTGGGAAACTGAATTTCCTTACGTCTTTATCACCTCTCTTCTTTTGCAGTTTTTTGCAGTGTCCTCTTGCTGATGCTTCTCCATATGTTAAGTAATCATTTATGTCTATTTTCTCCTTTCCTGATATGCACTTATATAGCATTATCATGTCACCTCTTTTCCTTCTCTCCTGTAGTGTTGGTAGATTCAGTTTATTTAGTCTTTCTTCGTAGCTTAGGTCCCTTAAGCTTGGTATCCATCTTGTAGTGGCCCTTTGAACTTTTTCAGTCTTGTCTATGTGCTTTTTGAGATGAAAACTCCAGACTACTGATGCATATTCCAGAGTTGGTCTAATGAATGATGTTATTATCCTTCTTAGCATGTCTTCATTTATGTATGTGAATGCTATTCTCATATCTGCAAGCAGTGTATACATGTTCCGTACCTTCTCGCTGATGTGGTCAGCCGGAGAAAGTCTGTTATTGATAATCACACCTAGGTCTTTCTCTCTTTCTGATGTATATAGGGTTTTATTTCCTAACTTATAATCCCAATCAGGTCTTTTTCCACTTTTACCAAACTTGATTACATGACACTTGTCCACATTGAATTCCATTTGCCATGTACTACTCCATTCATAAAGTTTATTTAATTCTTCTTGTAGCTCTTTACAAGAGTCTGTGTTAGTAATTCTCCTTTGTATTTTTGCATCATCTGCAAACATATTCAGATAGCTCTCATTTCCAGTGTTACTGTTTATATCATTTATATACACTAAAAACATGATTGGTGCCAGCACTGAACCATGTGGTACTCCACTAGTCACTTCTTTCCATGATGAGTAGTTTCCTCTTAGTACTGTCCTCATTTCTCTTTTTATGAGAAAGTCTTGCATCCAACAAAACAGTTTGCCTCGAATTCCTCCTTGATGGTGTAGTTTCCATAAAAGTCTTTGGTGTGGTACTGTGTCAAAAGCTTTCTTGAAATCTAAATAGCTACTGTCCACCCATCCTTCCCTTTCCTGTATTGTGTTTGTTACTCTGTCATAGTAGCTTAACAGATTAGTAACACATGATTTTCCTTTTCTGAAACCAAACTGTCTTTCTGTTATCATACTGTGTTCTTCTAGATGATTTACCCAAGCTTTTCTTATAAGTTTTTCTAATACCTTGCTTACAACACTGGTCAGTGATACTGGTCGGTAGTTGAGTCGATTTTGTCTATTTCCTTTCTTGAATAAGGGGACAATATTTGCTTTTTTCCAAATATCTGGTAGTTTACCTTGACTCAAGGATTTCTTGAAAATTAAAAATAATGGTTTACATAACTCCTTTGCACATTCTCGTAATATCCAACATGAAATTTCATCAGGACCACTTGCTTTTCCTCTGTCTAATCTACTTAACTCCTCCTGTATTACTTTTTCTGCTATTTGTATATCTGGTAGTATGTGTGGACATGCGTGTTCCACATAGTCCCTCTCAAAATTTTTTTCTTCTGTAAAAACTAATTGGAAATTCTTATTTAGTGCTTCACAAATATCTTCCTCTTGTGTATAACTGATTCCCTCGTCCGTTATGGATTGTATTATATCTTTTACTTTGGTTTTGCTTCTGATATAGCTGTAAAACAGCTTTGGTTGATCACTACTTTTATTTATTATATTCTCCTCAAACTGTTTTTGGGCTTCCCTCCTTATTCTTGTATAGTCGTTTCTTGCTTGTTTGTAATTATTGTACGCCCTTTCACTATTGTGTCTTCTGTATCTATTCCACAACAAATCTCTTCTTTCTTTTGATTTTTTACATTCTGTATTGAACCATTTCTGTATTTTCTTATCTGTTTCTTTGTGCTGTGGGATGTACTTCTGGACTCCTGTTTCATAAAATTCACAAAATTTTTTATATACAGCATTTAAATCTTGTCCTCTAAGCTCATTTTCCCAATCAACTTCTAAGAAATACTTCTTTAGGACTTGATAATTTCCCTTTTTATAGTTTAGGCTCTTTTTGTAACTATCATTGCTGTTTACTATGTCATATGCTATCCTGAAGTTATAGTTTAGTACTGCATGATCGCTTTTGCCGAGTGGAGGGTGATATATTAAACTGTCAATATCATTTTCTTGCCTTGTAAATATTAGATCTAGCACTGAAGGTACATCAGGTCCTCTTTTTCTGGTGGTTTCCCTCACATGTTGCGTTAAGAAAAACTCTTGTACGAGATCCAGGAGCTTTTGGTCTCAACAGCTTTCTTGGCTATTTATATCTAGAGTATTCCAATTTATATTTGTATTGAAGTCCCCAGTTAGTATAATTCTTTCCGATTTCTCTTCCATTTTATGTAGCAATGATCTTACACTCTGAATTGTACTCTCTGCCAGGTCCTCATATTCGTCTCTTTCCCATGTGTTTGATCTGGGTGGCATGTACAAATTTGCTACAATTACTTTACCTTCAGATGTGTCGATCTCTACTGCAATCAGTTCTACTTGTGATGGTATATCTAGTTTTATTTCCTTGACTTTTAGATTTTTCTTAGTTAATATTATAATTCCTCCTCCTTTTTTTAAATATCTGTCTCTTCTCCATATATTGTATTCCTCTAAGTTTAGTATGTCATTTGATATCCTTGGTATTAATTTTGTTTCAGTTAGGCATATTACTTGTGGTTCATTTTCTCTGACATAATCATTCATCTCTAGTAATTTAGATACCATTCCATCCACATTTGAGTACATCAACTTTATCATCTTGTTTATATACTTGTCCTGACATGGTTCTACTACCTTCCTCCTTTTTCTTCCATCCTGTTTGTGTGCCACTTTCGTACCTGCAATCCTATTACTTTGTAAAAAAATTTCTTCTTGTCCTCTTCTGATCTTCCCTCATTTTTTGTTTTTGCTTCCTCCCTTTTCTCTTTCAGTAATTCCATTTCCTCTTGTGTTAGCCATCTTTTTATCCATACATTTTTGAACTCCTCTTTTTCCTTAAGATTCTTTGCATTTTTTAGTATCTCTTCCACAGTGTTTACACTCTGGAAAGTCACCTTTAGAGGTCTTGTCTTGCTTTTCTCGTATTTCCCTAATCTTTTGTGTTCCTCTATGTCTTTACTACAGATTTCCTCTGATACTTCTTTCAGTAAGCTCATTACATTTGCCATCTCCTTCTTGTCTCTTGTGATCTTGTTTTTAACTTCATCCTCTTCTATACCAGTGATTACTATTGATTTGTTTATCTCTACTGAATCTCTAACTTTGGATTGTTTTGGATTATTCTTTTCACCTCCTTTTTAATGCTTTTTTCCTCCACCCTTGTTTCTAAGTCTTTCTTTACTTTCACCATTTCTGCATACGTGGTTTCTACATCATTTTTGTAGCTTTGCACAGCTTCATTTACTTGTGTTATCTTCTCCTCAATATCACTGCTCTGGTCAATAAGACTGCTAACTTGCCTAATTGTCTCTGTGTCATTTTTGAACTCTTCCATAACACTCTCGTGATTGACTACTGTACTTGCCATTTCACTAATTTTCTTCTTAAGTGTACTCAATTCCACGGTTAGTTCACTGATGGTTGTGTCTTTCTTACTGGCCTCCCTTCCTAGTTTTTCTATTTCTTCCTTTTGCAAGTGCATCTGCTTTTTTATTTCATCAATTTCATTTTTGAAAGCCATTTCTAGTTTGTTTACACGTTCAACTAGTCTATTGTGGGTCTCTACTTCAACCAGTTCTTGGCAGAAATCATCATTTTGCTTTTTACCTTTATCCCTTTTCTTTTCCACATTTGTTTTACTGAAGTATGTATCCATTTTGCAATACTTAAAGTGCAAAGCATATACTTACAATCTCCGTCTTGTTGTAAACAAACCTCAGAGATGACTCAGCGTATTCTTTCGTCTTGGTTCTATTTCCTGTTTTTACAAGTCTTGTTGAAACTTATTATTTTTTTCCTTTTTATAATGAACAATCATTTAGTCCAACCTGGTACTGAGCTTGACTCATACAAAGATACCATTCAGGTAATGCCACTGGCCGTGATTGGTACGGAGCGCCGGTGTCACACGTCCACCTAGCTTGAATCCCTCTGTGTGTGTGTCTGTGTGTGTGTGTGTCTGTGTGTGTATTGTAGCTTTCTGGTCACACCTTGCTGTTTGAAATTCTTGAGAGATATTTTTGCTAACACAATTCCTTCGGCCTCTGGCTATGACTTTCACTTAACCTCTAGCTTGCAGAATGTGCTACCAGCTATTATTTATGATATTTTAGAGTCCTGACATCGCTCGGTCACGCCCTACTGGCGAACCTACGACAGCATGTAGCAACTAATGGTCATCTATTAATACACAGTATTCATAATATTATTGTAGAGATATAATATTCATGACAATATTGTACAGACATAATAATATTGTAGAAACATAACACACTGTAGTAATACATTGTATGTGTGATAGAGGAAATACATTGTACTAAAATGAATATAGAATACTGCATAACATATTGTAGTAATACAATGGCACTAATGTGTATGTACAAAAGACATAAGCATTAATGGCAGTACCATGCCGAGATTATAGTAGGAGACATTGATATATTTGTAATGTTAAGCGCCGTCCCGGCCAGTTTTGTGATAGCACCAGATAACACTACTTTAATCCTTCCTCTAGTGGTTGGATGTGGAAATGACCCCCTTCTGACACTGTAAATAGGGTTGAAAGTCATATTTCGTTCAACGTTGCCGCGTCAAAACCTGCACTCAGCTGCCTCGGCTCAAGACAAACTCCGCGACCAAAGGGTAGCATATCCAATGCAGTGAGCGCGGCGGAGGAGGTGGTGGTGGCGGGGTGGGTGTCCAGCCAATCAGCGTGCAGGAGGCAGGCGCTAGGTCCACGCTGATTGGCCAGACCGCTCCCTCGCCATGTTTGTCTGCCTTCAGTCTCTGTGCCGTATGGACGCTTCAAAAGGGATTCCTGATTTCTTAGCAATTTTATATGATAACTCGTGGATTACCTGCATTATAGTGCTACTAAAATGGCATCTAAGGATGGTGTTCGTGATGAGTGTGTTCCTGGTCCTTCTGGAACAGGGAGAGTCATACCAAGGCGGCTGTTTTATGGTGGGGGCAGATGTGATGAGAGTGGTGGAGGTGATAGTGACGATTCGGTGGATGATCCACATTATGTGCCTGAAAAAGGGGGTTATTCTGACGTGAGTGGCAGTGATACTGATACAGTGATGGGTGATGGTGATGATAGTGACAATAATGTGGAAGGTGATAGTCCTGGTAATGCCGTAAGTGTTGGTGGTGAGGGTGGTGGTACCGCTACACGTGTTCCCACCAAAAGGAAGCGTGATGCCGCCACACACATAGAAAAGAAAGGACGTACCAGGAAATGTAATGTGGACAAATGGGGCAAGGTTGTAGCTAAGAAAAAACGTAACCTTGGCCAGGAATACATCAGTTATGGAACATAAAAGGTGATGAAAGCACGCAAGGTTGGCCCTCCTTGCCGAGATGGATGCTTTAACAAGGTGGGTAGGCAACAAATTGACCAGATTTTCAATGATTTTTGGTCTATTGGTGATTATAATCAACAAAATGCCTACCTCCAGTCCATGATAAGGAACGTTCCCGTAAAGAGGAAGCGTACCACAGCTGAGGTGAGCAGTACGACCACCAACTCCGCTTACCATGTGCGTGTGCAGCACAGTGACGTGCAGGTGTGCAAGACTGCCTTCACTTCCATTTATGGCCTGGGGAAGAAGAAGATGCAGATTCTGTTGGAGAAGAGGAAGGAGGCACCATCTGGCACACCAGTGTTGGATCGACGTGTGTGCAAGCCATCACCAAGGGCCATCTGTGGCACCAAGCTGGATCATGTTCATGAACACATCCAGTCTTTACCTGTGACCAGCAGCCACTACAGCTGTGTGACAACGCCCCATCGACGATACCTAGAGGAGGGAAGTAGTACTGAAGAGCTCCACAATGCCTACATCATCTGGATGAACCAGCATTACCCTGGGGATGAGAAGATTTCCCAACGTTTCTACCACACTATCTTCACACGGGACTATAACATCGTTTTTAAACCCCCCAAGAATGATGTGTATGCCACCTGTGAGACGTTCGATGTCAAGATAAGGAATGGCAGGTGTGACAGCGAAGATGTCTCAGGCATCAAGGAGCAACTTCAGCAACACAAGGAGGAAGCCCAGGTCCCTCGTAGGCTCCTGCAGGATGCAGATGCAGCCCCATTAGCAGCAGATGATGACGACCTTCGAGTGGTGGCCATGGACCTGCAGCCTGCCATGCCCACATCTTCGAGCAGGAGTGGCCTTCTACAAAAGGAAGCTGTGGGTCTACAACTTCTGCGTGTACAATGTCAGCATGCAACAGGCCACCATGTTTGTCTGGGATGAGACTATCGCAGGGCGTGGTTTGGACAAAATTGCCAGCTGCTTACTGAAGTGGCTGAAACTCAAGGCTGATGCAGGACATGACTTTGTCCTACTACGAGTGTTCTGTGACAACTGTGCGGGGCAGAACAAGAACATCTACTTGATCCTTATGGCCCTGCAACAGGTACACATGCGTCGTCTGTGCAGGGTGGAGTTTGTGTTCCTGAAGTCCAGCCACTCATACATGCGATCGGGCCTTTGGCAACATCGAGAAGAAAATCAGGAAGACAAACTACCTGCCCAGTACAAAAGATTACATAGATGTAATAGCATTGGCTGTGACAAGGAAGTTCCCCGTTGTGGCCAAGAAGCAGGAGGACTTCCTCGACTTGAAGCAGCTTGCAACACATGTCACCAACCGACACACTCCTGGCTTCTCCACATCCTGTCAACTGGTGGTTGACACCGCTTATCCGGAGGGGTATTACATTGAGAAGGACTATGATTATTTGGATACCCCAGACACCCTCACCAAGGCTCGTTTGATGAAGGGCAGAGGCAGGTATTCAAGGAAAGCCTTCGACCTGTCACAGGTGGCACTGTCACCTAAGTTAACTCACGACAGAGTCTTCACAAAGGAGAAGACTGCAGACCTCAGGAGTATGCTGCACCTACTTGAATCCACCGCCAAGGAGTGGCTCCAGGGCCTCCTCGATCGCCAGGAAACACTACTGTGTGAGGGACATGATGTGACACCAGAGAACGGGGCATCACCAGAGGACGACCCAGATAATGACACTCTGGACTATGTGCCAGTGCCAGCACCCAGACGAAGATAGTGTCACACCTCACGTGCCCTGACCACCCCTGTTGACGACCCTGGCCTGGAGAATGGACGACGGGTTATGGACAATGGAGGAAAACTATGGCACTACATGGCACTACTGGCACTGTACTGCATTCTTCAGTACTAATGGGTGAGTGTGGGCATTAATTTTCTGGAAAGAGAGAGAGAGAGAGAGAGAGAGAGAATGTGTGTGGGGGAAGAGGAGGCATGTGTGTGGGGCTGTATGAATTCTCTTATTATTATTGTTGTTATTATTATTATTATCATTATTATTAGTAGTAGTAGTATTATCATCATTATCTGGATTTTTATTATGCTTGTATGCTGTCCATGCTGTCGACTCTTATTAACAATAATAATATCAGTATTATTGTAATATTTCGCAACAGGAGATGCTTGTAAAGTTCAATAAGGGTGTAACATTATGCAACTGTAACAACAAGCAATAAATACATTATTTTTCATAATTTTCATTATCTTCCATCAGATTCCTATACTTGAGGTGATAAGGTTTAATTTGATATCAAAATGAGCACTGTAGGTCAATAAATAGCGAAGTTACAGTTGCAAACATTTTGTTGAACTTTACAAGCCTCTCCTGTAAAATTTTATTTTTGGCGCTTTACCCCCTTTGGTCGGGGAGGCCCTATATACATGTATATATATATATATATCCTTGGGGTAGGGTTTTTTTTCAAGAATATTCCCCCAGTATCCCTGCTTGTCGTAAAAGGCGACTAAAAGGGTTTGCAGAGGGTTAGTGCCCGTCCCCGGAAAACAACTAACTAAAAAAACAATAAGACTCGAACAAGGACTGACCAAACGATGACGACCAAGGACCGGACAAAGGACGTGGTTATCGGAACGTGGAATGTAAGGGGAGTAAATGATGAGGTGAAAGAGAGAAAGATTGTCCAGGTGCTTGAGGGTGCGAAAGTGGATGTATGTGGAATAAATGAAACAAAATGGAGAGGAGAAAGTGTGAGAGAATGGGAGTATGGATGGAGTATATGTGCAGGAGTAGGTGAGAATGAGAGGGCAAAGGAAGGAGTATGTATAGTTGTGAGTAAAAGATGGAAGAAGAGCATAAGACAGTATGGATCAGTTGGGTCAAGGATTGTGTGGGTAAAGTTGAAAGTTGGAATACAAATGTGGGCGATTGTGTATGTGTATGCGCCAACACAAGATTGTGCTAGAAGAGTGAGAGAAGAGTTTTGGACAAATGTACAAGTGTGCATGGAAAGTTTGGAAGGAATGAGAGAGTGTTTTTGATCGGTGATATGAATGGTAAAGTTGGGAATGTGAAGGTGGATGGAATAGTTGGTGAGTGGGGTGTGCCTGCTGAGATAGATGAGAATGGGAGTGCGTTAGTGGACATTTGTGCTGGGAGGGGGTTGGTGATAGCCAATACCCTCTTCAGGCATAAAATGATCCACAGGTATACATGGCGAGTGATAAGAAGGGTGGGTGGTGAACTGAATGAAAGGAAGACAATGATTGATTATGTGTGTGTGGGTGAAAGGATGCGAAGATGTGTAATGGATGCAAGAGCTTATAGAGGTTGGGGGAGTGGACTTTCTGACCACTGCTTGGTGGTGGCCAGAATTAGGATTCAAGTAAGATGGAGGAATAGAAGAAGGGAAAGACGAGAGGAAGGAGTAGTTGCAAGGAGAGTGGAAAGGTTACAAGAGGATGAGAAAAAGGCAGAGTATAAGAGAGAAGTGGAGGAACGATTGGGCAAATATGAATTGGAGCAGATGGGAGACATGGAAGGTGTGTGTAGGATATTTACAGAAGAAATATGTGCAGCATGTGGTGTGGTGTATGGAAGGAAGAGAAGACAGAGGGGGGTGCAAGGAACAGAGTGGTGGACTGAAGAGGTGAGACAGGCTGTGGCACAAAAGGAGAAAACATACAATGAATGGATGAGAAATAGGGGCGTGGAAGAAGTTGAGAGGCAGAAGAGAGAGTTATATGTAGAAAGAAAGAGAGAGGTGAAAAGATTAGTACGAGAGAGTAAGAAGAGAGTGGATGAGGAATTTGGAAGGAATTTGAGTGTGATGTGGAGGGACTGTAAGAAAATGTTCTGGAAAGAGGTGAAAAGAGTAAGACAGGGTGGAAATGAAGTTAGCAGGGGAGTGATAGATAAAAATGGTAGATTACTAGTGGAGAAGGGAGAAAAAGTGAGCAGATGGAGCGAACACTTTAAGGAATTGTTGAACATGGAGGATGGAAGTAATGCGAGTATAAGTGGCTGAGAGAAGGAGGGAGGTGAGAAGACAGGAAGAAATCAGTAGGATAGAAGTTGTGGAAGCAATGAAGAAAGTTAAATCGGGAAAAGCCCTAGGAATTGATGGAGTGTGTGGTGAAATGCTGAAGCATGGGGGAGAGATAGTAGTAGAATGGATGTGGAAAATGTGTAGATTGACCTGGGAGGAAGGTAGAATCCCGGAGGATTGGAAGTCAGGTATAATTATTCCTTTGTACAAAGGAAAAGGGGAAAAAGAAGTGTGTGGTAATCATAGGGGCATTTGTCTTCTTAGTATAATAGGAAAAGTGTATGGTAGGCTACTTATTGACAGAGTTAGAGAAAGAACAGAGAAATTAGTTGGAGAAGAACAGGGAGGCTTTAGGAAGGGAAGAGGTTGTGTAGATCAGATATTCATTCTTAGATCTTTAGTGGAAAAGTTTCTAGAGAAGGGAAAGAAGTTGTATGCGGCTTTCATAGATTTGGAGAAAGCATATGACAGGGTGGATAGACAAGGATTGTGGAAAGTGTTAAGAATATATGGAGTAGATGGGAAGTTGTTGAATGCTGTGAAGAGTATGTACGATGGTGCGATGGCTGCAGTGCATGTGGATGGTGAACTAAGTGAATTTTTCTCTTTGAAAGTTGGGTTGAAACAGGGATGTGTCATGTCTCCATGGTTGTTCAATCTGTAAATGGATGGGGTAATAAAAGGTAGGGTAGTGGATGTTCGAGTGGCCTTGGTGAGAGAGGATAGTGTTTGGAAACTCCCTGTACTGTTGTTTGCAGATGATACTGTGTTGTTGAATGAAGACGAAGGAGAGCTGCAAGGCTTGGTGGATGAGTTTGGAAGAGTGTGGAAGAAACGGAATCTAAAGGTGAATGTAGGGAAGAGTAAAGTGATGGTCTTTGAGAGAGGTGAAGTCAGTGTATGTAAAGCAAGGTTGCATGGTGAGGAATTGGAAAATGTGAGTACGTTTAAGTACTTGGGTAGTGTGATGAGTAAGGATGGAGGTTTGGAGGATGAAGTGCTTGAAAGGGTACAGCAGGGAAGAAAGGTTGCTGGTTCTTTGAAAGCAGTGATAAGAAACAGGGAAGTGAGCATGGAAGTGAAAAGTTACTACATGGCAGTATTGTGATACCAACTCTAACATATGGAAGTGAAGCTTGGACGTTGTTGGAAGGACACAAGTCAAGAGTGAGAGCAGTGGAAATGAGTTATTTAAGAGGAGCCTGTGGAGTCACATGGAGGGACAGGCTGACGAATGAGGATATAAAAGAGCGTTGTGGTGTGGATGTGGATGTGATAGGCGTTATGAGGAACACACTGAGGTGGTTTGGCCATGTTGAGAGGTTGGAGGGTGAAAGACTGACGAAGAGAGTGTATGTGAGTGAGGTGGAGGGGGGAAGAGGGAGGGGGAGGCCGAGGATGAGATGAAGGGATGGGGTGGAGAGGTATATGAGAGAAGGGGGTGTGAGTTGGGAGCAGGGCAGTGAAATGGCGGGGGACAGGGCGACTTGGAGGCGATTTGTTTGTGGCCACCCCAAACGGGATTGAGGCGTCTGGCATTATATATATATATATATATATATATATATATATATATATATATATTTATTTATATATATATATATATATATATATATAATTTATAATTTACACTTACACTGTATTCATATACACATTTCACTCAGGGGGTCTCACTTGAATGTTCACTCTTCCTCCCATAAATATTGACTCCAAGTTTGCAATGTTTGCTTGCATTCTGTGCATCGCCAACAGCGCTATGGCAAATACAATGGAGAAGATTTTAAAGACAGTTGAAGCTGGGCTATACTGTACATATAATATGGCCTGAACATACTGTACTTATACTGAGTTCTCTCCAGGGCTTCACTGTTTCATTGATTAGTTGTTATGTTTCAAATTTAGGTGAAGTTAACTTAATACTTGTGCTCATGTTGAAATCCATCTCAGGTAGTGGTTGGACGTATTTGTGTGTGTGATTAAGGACGGCATGGTGATTGCTTGTAGCTGAAGTAGACAAAGATAGTGTAAGTACAGCATAGTAGTCAGGTGCTATATATAATCCTGATGCTGAAGTATGTATGAGATGGTGGTATATCTGGACAAATTATGAAAACTGATGTGTTATGAGTGAAGTAGATGAACTTTGAATGCCCGATGCGTTGATGATGTGTAAGTTTATCTGTAACAAATGTGAAGTTGCAATGGTGATGAATGTCAGGATTTCTTATGATAGCCATTTCACAACGGACTGTTCCAGTAGGCTAAAATGTGAAAATGTACTCAGGACAAAGGTGAAGAGCATGTAAGGATGCACGGCACTTTCGTTCAATCGTGGATTCACTAGCGAAAGTGACAGTGTCCTGTCTGTTGGCGACCATGATGAGTTCGGTCTGTGTTGATGTTGATGACGACCAAGGTGTCATTATTCTTATAAGAAAAGGGGTATTTTTGATAGACTGTGAACAAATTGTCTGTTATGAATGGTACATGAACTACTACTGATGTTGGTGTCAGAGTAGCGTCGAAATATGGATAATATAACATGAGATTCCTGCCCTGGAAAAAAAGACTTCAACCCATGTTTATGAATGCCTTGACTGAAATTATCTGACATAGATCGTGAACTAAAAGTAGGTTAATAGTGATCTTGCCATTACCAGCATTTGCAAAACCTTTCATTATTGCTTGATAACGAACACTAGTGATATCTAACTGGAGTATTATTATGTCAAAATGTTCAACGATTACTGAGAAGTGTTGGAAAAGTGCCACGTTTTCTTCCATAGCATTTATACTGTCCACACTCTCGTGAATTATACTTTCTGCCTTTCTTAGATTTTTCACGATCGTCATCAGTGCTGTGTTTTGACTGTCAACTAGCTTCTATTGATATGTTAATACCTGAGCTATCTTATTAAATTTGTTGTATATTTCTTACAGAACTTCCTCTGTAGCCAATAATGTTCTCTAGAATAACACCAACCAGGTCTAACAAACCGCGCCTTTCACGTGAACGTGTAGTGTTGTTCGTGTCCATAAATGCCTCCGTTCCACGAGATGGGGTATCTTGGGTCATGATGAGCATGCTTGATTTGGTGTGTTCCATCTTCCATTTCGCTTACTTCACGATTTCAGTCACTTCCTTTGTGTTATGTGCTTCTGAAATGGATATTCCCATCATGAATTCCAGTGTCCTCAGTGGCTTGGCAATACTCTCCAATAATACAGGTAATTCATATAAGAAGTCCAAGCTCATTCCAGTTTCATAAGGGAGTGGAGAGGTATATGACAGAGGGGGGTGTGAGTTGGGAGCAGGGCAGTGAAATGGCGGGGGACAGGGCGACGTGGAGGCGATTTGTTTGTGGCCACCCCGTACAGGATTAAGGCATCTGGTAATAGATAGATAGATAGATAATATCTTTCACGATTGATGTCGAGGCTGTTGGGGCTATGAGGCATCCATGCCTTACTATATGTTGAGGGCCTAAGTGAGCAGATCCTCTTGCTGTACCCGATAGAGGAGAATCCATGGTACAGTATAAGTCCCCTCATCGTTACCTACCGAAACAAAAAAATCTATTAATTAGCTAATCCAGTCATGCTGTGGTCGATGATAATGATGATGCACATTACAACTAGCTCGTGGAGAACAACAGCTTTGCTCGTTGTTTCATTTGTAGAAGGAGTTTAAATCGATAACTAGCTCATGTAGCAACAGTTGCACCTATTTTTCTGTGTTTGTTATGCGATCTTAATTTGTTTTTGTATGTACTGATTTCCTCTAGATTATATTCACCGATAATTTTCGGTGTTTCGGTTGTGCCCGAGGTTGCATAACTGCTGGCTACATTCCTTGGGACCTTTTTTAAATGAACAACGAATTTTTTTTTTTTCTACGCCAATCGACACTGATTTAATTACTACCTTGTTTGCAGTCTTCTTGATTACTCTGCATGGGCCTTCAAATTTCGGCGATAGTTTATTGTCTCTAGTGCGAATGATACCATAGACAATGTCTCCTAAGTTGATATGTGATTCTTTTGCCCTTTTATTGAATGACTGTCATTTCTTCCTTGGACATCGATAATTGTTTCTTCACCCTTTTGTGTATATCCTGGATTTCACGCAAATGGAGTTTAGAATAATCATTATAATTATATTCCAGTAAATTTTCATCCTCTATAATTTCGTAAGGTAATATTTTGTCTGTTCCGTACTGTATATAATGAAATGTTGTGTGTCTCCTGTAGATTTATTAATTGCTCCATTAACTGAAGCTTCCACTCTGGGAATCCAATCAACCCAGCTTGGATACTTTTCATTGGGAATGTGTCGCAGCACATCCAACTCTTTTTTGCTTTGTCTCTCTACCAGCTCATTGGATACTGGGTGATAGGTTGTAACATTTACCATTTTTATATTTGCAAGATTTCGGCATTAAACTCACCCCCATTATCACTTATTAATACCTTTGGGGTTGTGAATCTACATATAATATTATCTATGATTGCCCTTGCCACTGTTTCTGTTGTCTTATCCTTTATTGGGGCTATAATCACATGTCTTGAGAAGCTGTCTGTAGCCATGCCACGAATAGATATTTATTATTATTGTAGGATAAGGGTAACTTAATCTGAGGTGTCCCGTCGACGTATGGGTACGTTGCAACATTTTGCATTTGCCAGTCCCGTCAACGTACTGGTACATTGCGCAAGTGCAAGGTTCATAATTTGCACAATTTTCAATTTTCGTGCGTGATTTTTCATACATATACACGGGACACCTTCCTCTATTCCTCTACAAGATGTCAAGCAAGGACAATGCCTTACACCACATAACCTCCCCCCTCCTGCATGCCATTGTCTCAGCAATTCACCTGTTATCAGTGAACTGGCCAATAAAGACATTCAGGGCCAGAGTGATTCCCCAATCAATGACAATGTGGAGGACAAACTTTACATAGCATTAGAGGAAGAAACAGTCAGAAATGATGATCAGGTAATGTGGCCAAAAAAAGGTCAGGTATGGTGATGAGTTAGTGAGTGAAACAATGCTTATAATGCCTATATTACTGTTTGAAAACCAATATACTCTCATAGTACATATAAATTCGTACCAAGTAAATAAATAAATACCATTTATGAGTGGTGTGAAATAGTTTCCCTCCCATAGAACTCGTTTTCTTTGGTGCCAGTCTGTTAGAAAACCCAGTAAGGTAAGGAGGTACTGCTACCTGGATCGAGTATTTTAACCCGTGCCGTCCTGGCGACGTGAATTAACGTCCGCACATGATGTGCACTCATGTCCCGGTGACGTGAATTAACGCAGGAACATTGCAAGGTCCCTAATTTGCACTATTTTCAATTTTCGTGAGTGATTTTTGGCACGTATACACGGGACACCTTCCTCTATTCCTCTACAAGATGCCAAGCAGGGACAATGCCTTACACTGCATAACCTCTCCCCCCCCCTGCACTCCATTGTCTCGGCAATTCACATGTTACCAAGGACCTGGCCAATAAAGACATTCAGGGCCAGAGTGATTCCCCAATCAATGACAATGTGGAGGACAAAGTTTACATAGCATTAGAGGAAGAAACAGTCAGAAATGATGATCAGGTAATGTGGGAAAAAAAAGGTCGTGAATGGTGATGAGTTAGTGAGTGAAACACTGCTTATAATGCCTATATTACTGTTTGAAAACCAATATACTCTTGTACTACATATAAATTCGTACCAAGTAAACAAATAAATACTGTTTATGAGTGGATAAAATAGTTACCCTCCCATAGAACTCGTTTCCTTTGGTGCCAGCCTGTTAGAAAACCCAGTCAGGTAAGGAAGTACTCGTACCTAAATCGAGTATTTTAAACCTCAGGTGAGCGATTTCTCTATGAATTTTCGAAGTTTCTCGCCAAAAGCGGATGTTTGAACCAAAAAAAAAAAAAAGGTCCAAAAATGTCGGGACTGGGGCGTACCACTGCCCAGAAAACGTCGGGATGGGGCGGGTTAAACCTCAGGTGAGCGATTTCTGTATGAATTTTCGATGTTTCTCATCAAAAGCGGAGGTTTTAGCCAAAAAAAAAAAAAAAAAATCGAAAATGCCTCGGGATTGGGGGGTGTTGGAGGTGCGAAATAGCACTGGACGTGACGGGTTAAGTAAGTGAACCACGACAACATCCCACAGTTGATTAGGTATGGGGTATTTCCCTATTGGTGCAGATGTTATTGTGTAGCCTTTGTGTCTCGCACATGACACGCTTCTGTCTATATGACTGTATATATCTTTTCATAAAGATGGCCAGTAGTATAACAGCCTGGCTTGTCTAACTGTCCTATCCTTGCCAGGATGTCCTGTATGTGGACTATCGTGCATTATCCTTAATACTTGAGGTATCATTTCATAAAGTACCACTAATTGTTTATTATTTTTTCTATGGTTTGGTTGTCCTGGGTTGATCCTACAAAAGGCATTATTGACTACTGTGAATTGTTTGAGCGGTATATGTACAACAGCTTCGGTAATTGTATGTCCTCTCCACTTTCCCATTTGTATATAACTTTAGGCAACGTTGGATCAAGTCTCTCTGCTTTCGAGATTTCATCTTGGTTTGGGATGTTGCCCTTGAGATCCAATGCTGCGACATGTATTGTCGTCAGGTTCCTAGGTTGTACATCAGCTACTAAATTTATTTTGCCTTGTATGTAGTGAATATGTACATTATAGTGTTCAACTGTACATTTCCATCTTGCTCTCCTCCCAGAGAGGAGTTTTTGAACATGCTCACGAGCGGCTTATGGTCTGTGAATTTCGTAACCATATACCAAATCTCGAAACTTTTGTAATGCAAAGACCATGCAAGTGCTTCTAGGTTTGTAGTGCAATAATTTATCTCTGCACCTTTTATTTGTCTTCTAGCGAATGCAGTTGGCTGATTTTTTCCACGATTATCTTCTTACATCAGTACGGCCCCTAGTCCTTTAAGGGATGCATATGTGCAAATTATAAATGGTTTTGTGAAATTTGGATAGGCCAAGCAAGGTGCACCTGTAAACTCATTAAATGCTATTTTTTTTCCCTCTCCCCTCTGGAATACAGCATCCTTTTTCAGTACAATGAATAGCAGTTATGCTATATGAGAGAATTGCTTGATGAAGGGGTGGTAATATCCCGCTAGACCCCAAAATTGTCTTACTTCATCTACCTTTGTGGGTTCAGGGATATCCCTTCCTGCTTGTACTTTGTCCTCAGTCGTGTGGGTCCCTTTTGCATCTAGTCTGTGGCTTAAGAATTTTGTTTCCTTAAAGCAAAATTTGCATTTAGACAACTTGATTTTTAAACCAGCATCAGCAAGCTTATGTAGGAACTGGTCTAATTTCTGTAAATGTTCATCTATGGTGTGTGTAGCAATTATGATGTAGTCTAAATAGACAAATATTCCTTTTCCCAGCATTCAAGACAATATGTAACTCATTAATCTTTGAATTGTGCCTGGAGCTGTCCTTAACCCCAGTGGCATTCGTTTATGCTGGTAATGCCCTGTATCTGTGGAGAAAGCAGTGTATTTGCGTGATTCTTGATCAAGGGTAATTTGATAATAGCCATTAAGCAAATCGAGTGTGGATAATTTATTGTTTTCTTGTCCAATATTTTGCAAGACGTCACTTAACAATGGCATAGGAAACCGGTCTGGGATTGTGTGCTGGTTTAATTTATGGTAATCTACTACCGCACGCATTTCTCCATTTTGTTTGGGCACGGAAAATAATGGGGCATTCCACGGGGAGACAGATGGTTCAATAATACCCAGTTTTAGCATTTCCTCAACATATTGATTTGCCAGGGTGCTTTGTGAGTGCATAACTCTATAGGCTGGTACATATATTGGTTGTGTGTCTGGGTGTATGTTAATCTTGTGTTTAATCAAGTTAGTACACCCTAATTGTTCTCCAGGTAATGCTACAGTTTGTTGATGTTTCTGTAATAAATCTAAGAGATGATTTTCTTCATCAAATTGTCCTGAGTGAATCAAATTTTCCTTTATGCATCCTCTGTCCGTAAATTTTATCTTGTAGTTCCAGATATGATTATCTCTCTTATAGAGGCAGGACATGTCTCTAAATTGGAAAGACAAGTCCCCCCCCCCCTTTTTTTTAATCTCTACTTCTCCATTCAACTGATTATGAGGAACACATGAGTGTACCTATCGTTGTTCATCTGACATAATGCGTTTTCCACCGATAGTCCTTTCACTCTACATAATTCTTCTAATACAAGAACAGTACTATTCTTCAATTTACTCTTTATGGTGACTTTCATAATGAGTTAGGCGGAATAACTACATCATTGTTGAGATGGGCAGGAATCATTGTTGCTGCTTGGCTGTCACTTCTATCACTAGGCAGAGAGGATGGAGGGGTTGGGAGGGATGGTGTGAGTGCGTGTGTACCCTCGTCTGATTAAGTGTTTCTGTTTAGTCGTTTGATAGTTCCAACTCCTTTTCATTTCCTACTATTGATGCGTGACAGTTCTGATGATAATTCCTCTATGATTTTATTGTTGTAATCTATTCCATTCGTATGTGGGGGTAAATTTATATTTTCTGTTCTCATAGTTCTCAAACCTAATAACATGTTAGCTCTTACTGCTAAATTTTCTCCTATATAGAAAACAGCAGATATTGGTATCGTACTTTCTGTAAAAACTGATGTCTAACTTTATCATGCCCTTTATAGTTATTTGTTTGTCATCTACTGCATTTAAGTCTTAATCAGATTCCTCCAAGAAAGTTAACTTTTTCTTAATTCTAAAAATTCTCTCTACTTCCTCTTGTGTTTTTAAATTCACTGGAGAGCCTGTAAATAAGAATAATGAAATGATTTGATCTTCACATGACACAGGTACCAAGATACATTCATTTCCAATCAAACCTCCTATGCTCACTTTAGATTTTTGTTTAATTTATGGTTGGTCGTTTTTTGTCGTGGCTTGCCCTTCCCCCGACTTGAAAATATATACCATTTTTCCAATTTTTTGCATTCTAAGGTCCAGTGTCCCGACGACCTGTGGTGCCTACAGTATGCGTCATATCCTTTTGCTTTTTGTTTGTCCTCTTTATTCTTAATATAATATTCCTTTTTTTTTGTGTGACCAGGATTTGCACAGTAATAACATAGAGTGGACCTCTCTCTCGAATGTGAGCCTCGAGATGACTTTCCATTTTTAGTTTTTCCTGGGCGCGATTTCTACTTGGACTATTGGCAAACTTTTGAGGCAGTCTGTGGCCTGGTGTTTGTGACCATTGTCTCGACGCGAGGGGTTGTTTTGTTTGTCTGTTTTTTGGGTTGCGATCGGTTTTGTTCTTTGCTACAAGTGTTCATGGCTGCCACTGTGTCTATAACTCTCATTCTGGTTGTATTGGGTTGTGAATCACTCACCCCTGCTTTGCTAGAATTCATCTCTATCTCGTTCATAAAATCTGACAAACACATTCCTGTGGTGTAGGGTATTGTTTTGGCAACCTTTAATACCCTATCAGGCAATTTACACAGTGCAGCTATATATATATATATATTTTTTTTTAAATAACAGAACGGAGAAAGGAAAAACCCATGAATAAAAAAAAATAATCCATACATCAGATTACTGGTGTCCTCTGTTCATAAAATATCTGTAACAGTTAGACCTGAACAGCTGTAGGTTGAAATTTGGAGGGAACTCTGGGGAAGGGAGTTCCAGAGAGATGCAGTTCGGGGAATGAAAGAATTCTGATAGGCAGATGTTTTGCAATATGGCTGAGTGACATTCCAGTCATGAGCGCTACCAGATGCCCGAGTAGCACGAGGGAAGGCATGGAGAGGTGGCACCATGTACGCTACTTCGTCCGAGCACTTGCCAAAAAAATATCTGTAAAATAATGTACTGGAGGCAACATTCCTTCTTACTTGCAGGGGAGGTAGTTTATTTGTAATGGCAGGGTTGTTAATAATTCTAGCAGCTTTGTTCTGAATTTTGTCTAGTTGTTTTAATGCAACGTCTCCACATCCATTCTACAAGGGTGAGCAATATTCAGGCTGAGAACGCACATGACTCTTATAAATTATAGCCAACTACTCATCAGCGAAGAAGTTACGGACTCTGTACAATAATCCAAGTTTCTTTGAGGCGGTTTTAGCAAGTGATCTAACATGAGAGGTCCAGCTGAGGGCATTGTTAAGTGAGACACCAAGAATTTCAATACTTTTGGAGATGGGAATATTAGTGGCACTGAAGGTAATGTACGAATCTGGCAATATCTGTCTATTAGTAAAATGTATATATTTAGTTTTACTAGCATTAAAAGAGACAAGGTTGTTTTGCCCCTATTCACTGATCATAGATAGGTCTTGATTTATGGAGATGGCTGTACTGAATTGAGAGGTAGAGATATTAGACTTTGTACAGTATATGGGTGTCTGAGTGTGAATGAACTATGTAGTGTTGAGTCATCTGCGTATGAATGGATGGGATTGTGGGTGACAGATTAGAGATCATTAATATGAACCAGGAATAGGGTTGGTGTCAGAACTGACCCCTGCGGCACACCGGCGTTAATTGAGTGGAAATTGGAGTATACATCATCTACTTTTACTCTTATTTTCCTGTCACTAAAATATGAAGAAATCAAAGGAACAAAAAACGTTTGTCTATAGCAAGGGAGTTTAGACAGCAGGGAACGGTGCCATACTATATCGAAAGCTTTAGAAATATCAAGAGCTACTGCATAAGTTTCTCCATGTAGATCAATTGACTGATGGCTGGTATGAGTTAGGAGATTGAGTATGTCAATGGTGGATCTTTCATGGCGAAAACCATATTCTCTATCACTAATTAAGTTGTTTGATTCAAGATGTTTAACAGTGTGCTTATTAATTAAAGTTTCAAATACCTTACCAAGAGCAGATGTGACAGCTATTGGTCTGTAATCACAGGGGTCAGAGGAACTTCGTTTCTTCAGAATTGGGTGGATATTGGCTTCTTTCCGTGAATTTGGGAATAAAGACGTACGTATGCATAGTCTGAATAACTTAGCTAGAACAGGGGCAACTTCAGGGGAACACTTTTTCAAAGCAATTGACGAAATTCCATCTGGGCCTGGAGCTTTGTTGATAGGTAAATTGTCTAGGATGTCTATGACATGCAGTGGTGACATCTTCCCTTCATCTACTACCCAATTTGAGTTCTCTGTAGTAGCTAACAGTGTTCTCTTAACTGTTGATGCATCTGCTGTTATTTCACTTAATACATGACTGGTTGTAGGTTCTCTCATAAGATCCACAATCTTATGTAATTCTGGAATTATTCCTGGCAAGAAATTTATATCTCCAGAAAATTTCTTAAGGAATTCTGTTTTATCATATTTAGACGTCTAAGCTCATATGAGTTTAGCAGATCTGAGTAGGTCACCGGTTGGACATCTTTCATGGTTAATCCATGAGGAAAAAATAACTATTTTCTCATTTTCATCTATGTCTCTTAACAAACAGTTGCTCGCACTGACTTATAATGTACATGACATCGATGTGATCCTTTTCTGTGCCTGAGAATTTTGTGAGATTTTTTTCCTCGTGATGAACATAGACATGGGAAGGGGAGTTTTGAATTGTGGAATTACCTCCATTTGCCATGTTATTTGTTTGTTTCGTTTAATTCACTTGAAACCCCTTGTCGTTATGGGAAGGGATAGTTGAATAAGTATTTCCTGACCTGTATCCCTCGTGAGGATGTTTTCATAGGTATGTAGGGCAGAACTAAAATCATCATTATCTACATCTGAAAAAGGTATTGAAGTAGCATGATCATCATCATCATTGATTTGTGAAGTGTTTGTCTCCTTATCTTTAGTTCGTGGAGAATTAAGTGTTTGTTACGTTTTCCTGTTGTTCTACTAATTGTGAATCGTCATTTGGTAGTGCAGGTGCTGTTTCAATTGCCAGTAAAACAGGTGGTGAGTAAAATATTCTCGTCATAGCACTAAGGACTACAATAAAAAACTCATTGTGCCAGGAAATGTTGCCATGAAACACTTATATATGTGTTAACTGTATAGATAACTAAAATGAATATTAATAAATGGAAGATATAAAGTACACACACATATATATATATATATATATATATATATATATATATATATATATATATATATATATATATATATATATATACAGTATAAAGTGATGGTCTTTGAGAGAGGTGCAGTCAGTGAATGTACAGCGAGGTTGGATGGTGAGGAATTGGAAAATGTGAGTACGTTTAAGTACTTGGGTAGTGTGATGAGTAAGGATGGAGGTTGGAGGATGAAGTGCTTGAAAGGGTACAGCAGGGAAGAAAGGTTGCTGGTTCTTTGAAAGCAGTGATAAGAAACAGGGAAGTGAGCATGGAAGTGAAAAGTTACTACAAGACAGTATTGTGATACGAGCTCTAACGTATGGAAGTGAAGCTTGGATGTTGCTGGAAGGACACAAGTCAAGAGTGAGAGCAGTGGAAATGAGTTATTTAAGAGGAGCCTGTGGAGTCACATGGAGAGACAGACTGACAAATGAGGATATAAAGGAGCATTGTGGTGTGGATGTGGATGTGATTGGAAGCGTTAGGAGGAATACACTGAGGTGGTTTGGCTATGTGGAGAGGATGGAGGGTGAAAGACTGACGAAGAGAGTGTATGTGAGTGAGGTGGATGGGGGAAGAGGGAGGGGGAGGCCGAGGATGAGATGGAGGGATGGGATGGAGAGGTATATGAGAGACGGGGGTGTGAGTTGGGAGCAGGGCAGTGAAATGGCGAGGGACAGGGCGACGTGAAAGCGATTTGTTTGTGGCCGCCCCGAACGGCATTGAGGTGTCTGGCAATATATATATATATATATATATATATATATATATATATATATATATATATATATATATTGTTACGGAACAGAGAAAGCTAATGTACATTTTAAGTGAGAATACTAAAAATCACTACTGACCCGTAAAGTTCCAGGTTCAAAACAAAAGAGTTAGGTAAATTTACAAATTAAAGTTTAATGCTCAAACTAACAACAAAACATTCAGGACTCATAAGGATAATGTAATGGCAAAAAACAGGTTAAATATATGGTTAACTGCAATAGCCTCTATTAACACGAAATTAGCAAGAGTAAATTTATCTAAGTCAGCCCTGATAAAATGAAAATACACTGGGTAATGCTCAGTTAATGCAAGACAAATTATTACAGATTCAAAATATTATCAAAAATGACTGACAAAAAGAACCTTTACATAAATCACCAAAAAAAAAAACTCACTAGGCCTAAGAACTAACCCCATGCTACACAGCAGAAGAAAAAATGCAACAACAGTTGTACTCAAATTACACAGCTGCTAGATGGTTGGAGACTTCCTGAGCACTCACAACAAAACTGTACAGGGGAGGACAGAGATGTGAACAAAATGAGGAGTAGATCTAAGTGGCCATGATGCAGAGACTGAGCTCATTATATAGGGGCTGGCAGAGCTTGATACAACTTGTAAGAAGGACGCGCAAATGAAGCCATGGGGACAAAGAGCTGAAAATCCTGCTCTGAACAACAGAAAGGACGACTTACTCTACTATAACGGTAGAAGGGGGGGACTGAGGCAGAACACGCTCGTGATCAAACATGCAGCAACTGTGCGTTAAAATTACACAAAGGATGATGAAATCATAGGCTATGTAACACCTCCCCACAAAGAAAAAGAAATTTACAAAGGAAATTTCTTATTACTCTAAAACAATCTGTCTAAAGTCTAGATAAGCAATCTGCAATAACATTTTCTTTCCCCTTGACATGTATGTCTAATGAATACTCCTGAAGAAGTAGACTCCATCTTGTCAATCTCTGATTTTTATCTTTAAACTTACTAAGGAATTTCAGTGGGTTATGAGCGGTATAAATGACTATGGGGTCAAAACCAGAACACAAATAAAATGAAAAATGCTGTAAACCCAAAATCAAGGCCAAAAGCTCTTTCTCAATAGTTGAGTAGTTCTTTTGAGGTGGAGTGAACTTCTTACTGTAATAAGATACAGGATGTTCAATACCCTGATCATCCTCGTGCAGCATAACAGCCCCAGCTCCTGTATCACTTGCGTCAACAGCCATCTTAAAAGGCTTAGCAAAATTTGGAGTAGCGAACACTGGCTGACTTAATAGGATAGCTTTAAGTTTGCTGAAAGAGGATTCACAGTTATCGGTCCAGACAAATTTAACTCCCTTTTTCAGTAGGTCTGTAAGTGGTGATACAAGAATAGAAAAGTTAAGAACAAACCTCCAGTAATAACCTACCATTCCCAAAAATCTTTGTAGCTCTTTCCTACTTTTAGGTCTGGGAAGATCACTTATAACCTGAACCTTAGCTCCTGGTGGTGCAACATGTCCATCACCAATTACGTACCCAAGGTACTGAACTTTAGCTTGACCAAACTCACACTTTGATAAATTAGCTACAAGATTAGCCTGACCCAAACGCTCAAGAAATTTACTGACATGGCATAGGTGATCTTTCCAGTTGTCACTGAAGATTAATACATTATCAATATAAACAACACACCCTGCCAAACCCTCTGTTACAACATTCATGAGCTTCTGAAATGTGGCTGGTGCATTCTTCATACCATAAGGCATTACAGAACATGCAAAAGTCTTTCCTAGTGTTACAAAACATGAGATCTCCCTAGCACGTTCAGTCATAGGTACTTGCCAGTATCCCTTTAACAAATCAAACTTACTTATGTACCTAGCTTTTCCGATCTTGTCTATGCAATCTTCTACACGAGGGAGAGGGTAAGTGTCTGTTTTGGTTATCTCATTAACACGTCTGTAGTCGATGCAAAGCCGCTGTGACCCACCTGGCTTAGGGACTAAAGTGACAGGAGAACTCCACTCGCTCTGACAGGGCTCAATCATCTTGTGGTCCAACAGGTAGCCAAGCTCCTTCTGGATGAGAGGAACTTTCACTGGGTTCACACAGCAAGGAGGCAGCTTAATTGGCTTCGCGTCTCCAACATCGACATCATGCATCAACACAGTGGCTCTTCCTGGAGTGGCACGGAACACTTGCGGGTACTCCTGCAGTAATGCCGAAAACTCCTGCCTTCCCTCGGGAGGTAGATGAGAAAGCTTAGTCTGGAGATCATTCATGATATCAGGATTCTTCCCCAAACTATCACTCAGGCTCATACTGCATTGGAGAGCTTCACTTGCAGACTCGGGTGGAACAGCTACAGTGCAGACTGGATTATTTTCGTCCCGCCTGTGATATAACTTTAGCATGTTGATGTGACAAAGTTGCTTGTTCTTTCTACGATCTGGTGTGGCGATGACATAGTTGACATCACTGAGTTTCTTCTCCACGAAACAAGGACCACCAAACTTGGCTTGAAGAGGCTGCCCATGCACCGGTAGCAGAATCAAAACCCGATCTCCTGGCTGAAAGTGGCGTAACCTGGACTTCTTATCATACCAAGTCTTCATCCTCTCCTGAGCAGCTCCTAAATTCTCTCTCGCCAGCTGTAAAGCAGCAGACAGCCGCTCTTCGAGCTTCATCACACACTCCAGCAGGTCGACGTCATCCTCCTCCGACAGCCAGCATTCCCTGAGTAACTTAAGGGGTCCTCCCACTTCATGGCCAAACAGTAGTTCAAAAGGTGAGAAGCCCAGTGATTCATTTGGAGATTCTCTTGCGGCAAATACAACGAATGGAAGACCTTTATCCCAGTCTTTCTGATGTTCCAAACAGTATTTCTTGAGCATCGATTTGAGTGTTTGATGACATCTCTCCAATGCTCCCTGGGTCCGGGGATGATAAGCTGAAGACGTGATCCGGGTGATGCCCAACTCTTCCAGAGACTGCTTGAAAACACTTGACACGAAATCACTTCCCCGGTCCGACTTTACCTCCCTGGGCAGACCAAACCTTGTGAAGAACCCCAGCATTTCCCCAACCACGCTCTGTGCTGAGATACCTCCAAGTGGAATGGCTTCAGGATAACGAGCAGCCATATCAATCAGGGTCAACACATAAGAAAATCCTGAAGAAGTCTTAGGAAGAGGGCCCACAATATCCACCAACACACGGGTGAAAGGCGCCTCAAAAGGAGGAATGGGAACCAGAGGTGCAACCTCTTCGGTCCGATTACACTTCCCCACAACTTGACAGGTGTGACAAGACCCACAATACCAGGAAACATCCCTGAAGACACCTGGCCAGTAGAAGTGTTTCAAAATGCGTGTCACAGTCTTCCTCACTCCAAGGTGTCCTGCCAAACTGGAATCATGAGCAACTCTAATGATATCCTGCCTACAAACACGAGGGATGACAACTTGATGTACAACCCCCCATTCACAGTCGGCTGACACTGTTGGGGGTCTCCACTTCCTCATAAGCACTCCTGACTTCATATAATAACAAGTTGAAGCACCAGCTGACTCCTCCTCACTGCAAGCAGAGTTAGCTAGACCTTTCAACTCAGGGTCAGCAACCTGCAACTCAACCAACTCTTGACGAGACAAATCATCAACACTACGGGGCACTGCCCCATCTGGTGAGTGGTCCAAATTAGCAAGAAAAGTGTCAGCCAGGACAACATCATCATCATCATTATCCTCTAAATCACCAGTAACTGCAGACTTAGCCCCAGTGACAGCACATGCAGGGAACACATCAGGGACATCACAATCCCGGGACGCAGCCACTGGCTCACTAGACAACTGAGGAGCTGGACGCACTTAACTTCCACCAACATCATTTCCAAGCAAGAAAGTTACACCCGACATTGGGAGTGTCTCAACCAACCCAACCATAACGGAACCATCAGCAAAACCAGACTCTAAATTCACTCTGCACAGAGGGACAGAGAAGTAATTATTCCCTACACCTTGTAAGATTACAGTTTCATCAGAGGAATTAACATTAGAGCCTAGAACACTGGTCAGCATAAGGGATTCAAGCACCTGTATCACGATATATTTTAACTGATTTCCTGTCATTATTGTCCAGAGGACTGACAAAACCATCAGACAGGAAATTAGCACATGAACTCTTGAGAGTGTCACCCACGTTACTGCTCAAAAGAGGAGCTCCATCATGAGAATTTAAGTTACCCCTCAAAGCAGGTTCAGTTAACTCAGTTAAAGAATTCTGGGAACTCTCAAGAGTGGACACTAGACCAACTGACTGAATATTTAAAGACTCCTTTTTGTTCACATCATGCTGTCTCCTGAAACATTTCTCCGTAGTATGACCAAGCTTACTACAATAAGTACGTTTACTTTTCTGAAATCTAGAGGTGAAGCTGGTATTTACTTCCTGAGAAACATCATCTTTATTCTCTTTCCTGTCACCTGTACTCTGAGTAGAGGCAACGTACTTACTATCAGCTTTCCCTCTTTCTCTAGAATATCTCTTGTGAGTGAGAACATATTCATCAGCTAAAACTGCAGCATCAGACAAATTATCTATTCTTTTCTCATCAAGATATAGGCTTACATCTTTATAAATACACCTCTTGAAGTCCTCCAGCAAAATCATCTGCTTAAATTTACCAAAATCAGAATCCACATTCTTAGAATTTAACCACTGCTCTAACAGATCTTCTTTGATTTTTGCATACTCAACATGGGATTGCTTATCTTGCTTATAAGTTGTCCTAAATTGTACTCTATAGGCTTCAGGAACAAGCTCATAGGCCTTAAGAATCAAGCTCTTAACTACATCATAATTATCAGATTGATCCTGAGGCAAAGATGCATAAGTTACTTGAGCTTTACCGGTGAGAACAGTTTGAAGGAGTTCTGGCCAATACTTTTTGGGCCAATTAAAACCTGTAGCTACCCTCTCAAACAACTGAAAATACTTTGTTAAATCAGATTCATAAAAAGGAGGGACAAGTTTAACATTTTTAGCCACATCAAAATCATCAGAGCTAGATGATCCAGTTCCACATTGTTTCATGCGATACTCATGGTCTGCCTGAATCCTGGCAAGTTCAACTTGTGCCTGTATCTGTGCCTCCTGAATCCGAGCCTGAGATTCAGCCTCCTTAGCATTTGCTTGAAATTCAGCCTCCTTAACACAAGCCTCCTTAGCCTGAGACTCAGCCTCCTTAGCACGTGCTTGAAATTCAGCTTCCTTCACACGGCCTCCTGCAGGGCTAGCTGTAACTTAGCTATTTCAATCTGCGTTTGCTCATTTGGAGGAGTTACATTAAACAATCTATCTATCTATCTATAGCCCGACGCCCTAATCCCGCAAAGGGTGGCCGCAGACAAAACGCCTCCAAGTCACTCTGTCACCCACCATTTGACTCCCCTCCCCCCAACTCACCCCCCCTCCCTCATATACCTCTCAACTCCATCCCTCCACCTCATCCTCGGTCTACCCCTCCCTCTCCCTCCCTCCACCTCACCTACATACACCCTCTTAGTCAGTCTTTCATTCTCCATTCTCTCCACATGTCCAAACCACCTCAGTGTATTTCTCCTAATCTTTTCAACCACATTCACATCTACCCCACAACGTTCCTTCACTTCTTCATTCGTCAACCTGTCCCTCCACGTCACTCCACATGCTCCTCTCACGTAACTCATTTCCACTGCTCTCACTCTTGACTTATTCCCCTCTTGCAAGGTCCACGCCTCGCTTCCATACGTCAGGGTAGGGATCACAATACCATCATGCAGTGACTTCTTAACTTCCATACTCACCTCCCTATTTCTCATCAATGCTTTCAGTGTACCAACAACCTTTCTTCCCTGCTGTACCCTTTCATGTACTTCATCCCCCAAAGTTCCATCCTTACTCATCACACTACCCAAGTACTTGAATGCACTCACATTCTCCATATCCTCACCATCCAACCTTACTGCACACTCTGTGACTTCATTCCTCTCAAACACCATAACTTTACTTTTGTTTACATTAACTTTCAGCTTCCTCCTCCTACACACTGTCCCAAATTCATTCACCAAACCTTGCAACTCCCATTCATCTTCACTCAACAATACTGTATCATCAGCAAACAGCAACACCGGAAGCTTCCAAATCTCACCCTCATTCATTAGGGCCACCCCCACATCCACTGCCCTACCTTGCACCTCCTTTACAACCCCATCCATATATATATTAAACAGCCATGGAGACATCACACACCCCTGTTTCAGTCCCACATTGAGATCAAAGAACTCACTCAGCTCACCATCCACTCGCACCGTAGCCCTAGCTCCCTCGTACATACTCTTCACAGCACTCAACAATTTCCCCTCCACTCCATATATTCTTAATACCTTCCACATACCTTGCCTATCTATTCTGTCATAAGCTTTCTCCAAGTCCATGAAGGCATTAAACAAGCTTTCATTAATATATGTCAACAATTTGATCTTTAGAATGATGAGAGCGAACAGCAATTCCCAATTGTTGAGCAACAAGCTTAAGTTCATTCTTTGTTCTGTTTTCTACATCACACACTGTTTGCACATTTGACAAAAAATCTTTGGCTTCATCAAGAGTAGTAATAGTAGACATCATGAATAAATCACAGTCACAAAATATCGAGCAATATCCTTATGATAATATCCTGAATACCATGATATGAGGTCGCCAAATTTATGTTACGGAACAGAGAAAGATAATGTACACTTTAAGTGAGAATACTAAAAATCACTACTGTCCCATAAAGTTCCAGGTTCTAAACAAAAGAGTTAGGTAAAATTACAAGTTAAAGTTTAATGCTCAAACTAACAACAAAACATTCAGGACTCATAAGGATAATGTAATGGCAAAAAACAGGTTAAATATATGGTTAACTGCAATAGCCTCTATTAACACGAAATTAGCATGAGTAAATTTATCTAAGTCAGCCCTGATAAAATGAAAATACACTGGGTAATGCTCAGTTAATACAAGATAAATTATTACAGATACAAAATATTATAAAAAATGACTGACAAAAAGAACCTTTACATAAATCACAAAAAAAAAAAACTCACTAGGCCTAAGAACTAACCCCATGCTACACAGCACAAGAAAAAATGCAACAACAGTTATACTCAAATTACACAGCTGCTAGATGGTTGGAGACTTCCTGAGCACTCACAACAATAACTGTACAGGGGAGGACAGAGATGTGAACAAAATGAGGAGTAGATCTAAGTGGCCATGATGCAGAGACTGAGCTCATTATATAGGGGCCGGCAGAGCTTGATACAACTTGTAAGAAGGACGCGCAAATGAAGCCATGGGGACAAAGAGCTGAAAATCCTGCTCTGAACAACAGAAAGGACGACTTACTCTACTATAACGGTAGAAGGGGGGGACTGAGGCAGAACACGCTCGTGATCAAACATGCAGCATACTGTGCGTTAAAATTACACAAAGGATGATGAAATCATAGGCTATGTAACAATATATATATATATATATATATATATATATATATATATATAAAGAATGAGGGTTTGCATCCCGCCAGGGTAATAAACTTTGGGAGCATTCTTCTGGCCACGTACTTCTTGGCGGACATAAGGGGTGCTGTGGTAACCAGTATCGCATACAATAAAGTATGCTTGCACCTAGTTGGCTTGCGCTGGCCGATTACACTTGGTTCACAGACAGCACACACATACAAAGCAACTCCAACACTACAATTACACTTACAATCACTTTTCACCCTACATACTGTACAATCTCTACCAACAGCCTAAGCCACTTGGTAGAGATACATTGGCTGTATCATCCCCACTTAGGTCGGGATAGGCCGGTCCTGCAGTGGACACTCAAACTGCTGATGAGATGAGATGAGATGAGATATATACTGTATAGTAATAATTGTTACTGGTTGTAATGGTAATGAGTAATGGACATAATACGAATATGTGAAGAAGGTGTGTGTACGTAAGTATTATAAAGATGAAGTGGTGTTTGTTACTATGTTTAAGCTCTGGGGAAAATGGTTAAGTGACATTTCATCACTTAATACTTAATCACTCGACATTTCATCACTCAGCATTTCATCACTCATTTCATCACCCGACATTTTATCATCCGACCTAAAAAATAATTTATAAAAAAAGAGAACAGTGATCACTTGCAAAACACAAATTGCCTACCAAGAGAAACTAAAATTAAAGGATAGAAAAGGTGATTAAAATGAGTCTTCACTTATAAATTTTAATTATTTACAAGCCGAATACTGCACAATTTGCTTACCAACAGAAACTAAAAGCAAAGAATAGTAAAAGTGATTAAAATGAGTCTGTTCACTTATAGAATTCACTCATGGGTGCTGTTTCGAAGTCCAGTAGTATTTACTGTACTTGGGATCAGCTTCTGGGGTTAATGTTTGCACAGCGGAAAGCATTCTTCTGTAGGTGTTCCTTGTTTTGTTGGGCAAAAGTGCGTATATTCCAACTGGATTGCGTCCTTCCCCGAACTGAAAATGAATTGTGTACAACTAATAAAATATAAAAGGTGCTACCTTGAAAGTTCCATCTACAAGCCAGTAATCTGCGCGTGCTAAAGCAACTACCATGTCACGGTCTCCAAATAGCAGGAACCGCTCCAGGTTATCAACACCAGAGTCGTGCAGAAGGCTTTCTTTAAACCTCCATGGGACTTCGAAATCTAATGATGTATGTGGAGGACCTAGGGCTTCTGAATTCTTTGCAGCTTGTTGTAGGGTGTGCTTATGACTTTTTTTTTGGCAGCCTCATCATGGTGGCGCTTGACAAAGATTGAATTTGAGCACCAGTGACTGCCAATGGTGTTGCTCCAACCCCAGCTATCATCTTTTTCACCTCTGCTACTGCTGCTCTTGCTTCAATGCTATCGCCATCGGAGAAGTGAGTATGCTCAGGGGTCCTGCTGGTAACGCGACTGCCTGATGTAGTAATTCCAGCTTTACACTTTTTTCGCTGAAATATCCTGCACCGCCACTGGGTGGTTCCATCGCTATTTTCTCTATACTTATAATACTCAAACTGTTTAAAAGAGACGGTGTCGTTTCCCTTAGACGTTTTACCAAAGTAGCACGTATTTTCCATCTTGGATAATGACGCTTGTTAAACCACAGCGTTTTCAACACTGGCCAAGAAAGTAACCTTGAACCACTATACTCTGTTTATTTTTTATCAAGGCGAAGATGCACTTGACATATTGGTGATTATTGGCTGAATGCAACATTACTTCATAATCTAGCATTATTAACTGACAACAAATATCTGAGGGGGAAATTTGGTTTAGTAAATATTTTTTGGACATATTGCATTCAGCCAGTCATCATCAACCTGTCAAGTGCATCTTCACCTCAATAAAAAAAAATGGAGTATAAAAGTGAGCTCACCATGAAGTATTCACTGGTGCAAGGAATGGATGAATGCGTCGAACTCCAAACCGCGCTATTAAAGAGGGGGTTAAAAGCGAGAAGCGAGAAGTGATGAAATGTCGTGTGATGAAATGTTGGATGATGAAATGTCGAGTGATGAAATGTCCATTGATGAAATGTCGAGTGTGAAATGTCATGTGGTGAAACGTCGTAGCACCGGGGAAATAAGTAAAAAGTACATTCACCCACTTAAGAGGTACAATTATGTCACTCTGGGTCACTTCAGGGTCGTGAAGAAAGATCAGGGTAGATTGATGTGAGATTTTCTCGGCAACACCAGAACTGCACGACGTCGACTTCTCACTTTGGTAGCTGTGGAGAGTAAATGAGTAACAGTGAGTAGTATTCAAGTGAGTAATGAGTAAGATGAGTGTTGAGTGAGAGCTCTAAAAGTTGCTGAGTCGTAGTTTGACCTGTTCACTCCTGCATCGATGTTGTGGTGTTGGAGACGGAGGGTGGTTGGAGTGAAGGGTGGGTTCAGGTGGGGGTTGCTGTGGTTGTGTGTTGTGAGTTGTGTTGTTGTTTCGCTAGCTCTCGCTCTTTGTTTGCTTACTCCATAGCAATCATTGATAGTTGTAGTTCGTCGGTTCGTCGTAGAAACTGGAAGATTGGTTATAACAATATATTATCAAACCACTGCCAATAAAGTTATGAGGTGTTGTGTGGCTTGACTTGTAGTATTGTTTGTTATTTATCTTGATAATGTAGACTGAACTGTAGACTCGCAGACTAGCAGGCTCGTAGACTCGTAGGCGTGGTTCGTACTTTCGCGGCCACCAAAATAATATAAAAGGCTTGTAAGTGATTAAATCATAGTCGTAACTGAGCTGTAATAGACAGTGATTTAATTTGTAGGAGATAAACTCAGTTCACTTGTGGTCGGTGACAGGAGAAGATAAAGATGAGTCTTCAGCTGATTTAGTTTATTTTCTTCAGGGGGATATCTCAAAATTTACACTAAGTTAACTTCGTGAGCCTGACCCCTTTACAAAACCATCGTGCTTCTTTCTCAAGTCTAGACCCCCTTCTCCCTCTTTTTCTCCTAACCCCTTCTCTCTTCTTTCTCTTTCAGCCTCCCATCTCCTTCTATCTTTTCCTCTTTCTTTCCATATATGAGAACTGTTACTTCGGCTACACTGTTGTCGAACATTCTAGAAGCCTGAGTGTGTGTGTGTGTGTGTGTGTGTGTTCTTACCTTACCTAATTGTTCTTACCTAATTGTATCTTTACAGGAATGAGTCTAGCTCATACTGTCCCGTGTCTTAAACCATATTTATCGTACATATCCTTAAATTTATGAATTGTTTTGGCACACACTATTTCATTCGGTAGTGCATTCCACTGATCAATTGCTCTATTTGGGAAACTAAATTTCCTTACATCTTTATAGCCTCTCTTTTTAAGCATTTTTTTGCAGTGTCCTCTTGCTGATGCTTCCCCATAGGTTATGTAATCATTTATGTCTATTTTCTCCTTCCCTGATATGCATTTATATAACATAATCATGTCACCTTTTTTCCTTCTCTCCTGTAGTGTAGGCAGATTCAGTTTTTCTACTCTTTCTTCGTAACTTAGATCCCTTAACCTGCCCCGTCCTGACTAATTTACCACCACTGACCCCCCCCAATCCCGACCAGGTTTGGAAAAGATTTTTTTTTTGGCTCAAACCTCCGCTTTTGGTGAGAAACATCAATTATTCATAGAGAAATCGCTCACCTGAGGTTTAAAATACTGAATACAGGTAGCAGTACCCCTTACCTTACTGTGCTTTCTATCAGGCTGGCTCCAAAGAAAACGAGTTCTATGGGAGGGTAACTATTCCACACCACTTAACAACGGTATTTATTTATTTATTTGGTACAAATTGGCAATAAATAGTATGAGAGTATATTGGTTTTCACACAGTAATATACACAATATCAACAACGGTATTTATTTATTTATTTGGTACAAATTTACAATAAATAGTAAGAGAGTATATTGGTTTTCACACAGTAATATACACAATATAAGCATTGTTTCACTCACCAAACACATCAACATCCCCAACCTCTTTTGGCGATATTACCTGATCATCATTTCTGACTGTGTCTTCCTCTAATGCTACAGAATCTTTGTCCTCCACATTGTCATTGATTGGGTAATCACTCTGGCCTTGAATTTCATATCGTGGCACGACATGTCTGTACTGGCCAGGTCACTGGTAACAGGTGATTGACCAAGACAAAGGTGTGGGGGGGGGGGAAGGTCATGCAGGGTAAGGCATTGACCCTGCCTGGTGTCTTGTAGATGAAGCTGTCCCATGTACTGTATACATACCAAAAATTACATGTGAAATATGAAAATTGTGCAAATTAGGGACCTTACAATTGCTGGGCGTTTATATACATCAACGGGAGTCACAGTGACAAAACGTATGGACATATATATACGCCAACAGAAGTCAGCAGGTTAAGCTTGGTACCTATCTTGTAGTGGCCCTCTGAACTTTTTCAATCTTATCTATTTGTTTTTTTAGATGAGGACTCCAGACTACTGATGCATACTTCAGGGTTGGTCTGATGAATGATGTTATTATCTTTCTTAGCATGTCTTCATTTATGTACGTGAATGCTATTCTCATATTTGCAAGCAGTGTATACATGTTCCGTACCTTCTCACTGATGTGGTCAGCCAGAGCTATTCTGTTGTTAATAATCACACCTAGGTCTTTATCCCTTTCTGATGTGTGTAGGCTTTTATTTCCTAACTTATAATCCCAATCAGGTCTTTTTCCACTTTAACCAAACTTGATTACATGACACATGTCCTCACTGAAGTCCATTTGCCATGTATTGCACCATTCATGAAGTTTATTTAATTCTTCTTGTAGCTTTCTACAAGAGTCTGGATTAGTAGTTGTCCTTTGTATTTTTGCATCATCAGCAAACATATTTAGATAGCTTCCATGTCCAATGTTGCTATCTATATCATTTATATACACTAAAAACATGATTGGTGTCAGCACTGAGCCCTGTGGAACTCTGCTAGTCACTTCCCTCCAAGATGAGTAATTTCCCCTTAGTACTCTTATCATTTCTCTTTTTTTGAGATCTTGTATCCAACAATACAGTTTGCCTCGGATTCCTCCTTGATGGTATTGTTTCCATAAAAGTCTTTGGTGTGGTACTCTGTCAAATGCTTTCTTGAAATCTAAATAGACACTGTCCACCCATCCTTCTCTTTTCTGTAATGTTTGTGTTACTCTATCATAGTAGCTTAACAGATTAGTAACACATGATTTTCCTTTTCTGAAACCAAACTGTCTGTTATCATATTCTGTTCTTCTAGATGATTTACCTAAGCTTTTCTTATAAGCTTTTCTAATACCTTGCTTACAACACTGGTTAGTGATACTGGTCGGCAGTTGAGTGGATTTTGCCTATTCCCTTTCTTGAGTAAAGGAACAATGGTTGCCTTTTTTCCAAATATCAGGTAGTTTACCTTGTCTCAAGGATTTCTTGAAAATTAAAAATAATGGTCTACTTAACTCCTTTGCACTTTCATGTAGCACCGAACATGGAATTTCATCAGGACCATTTGCTTTTCCTTCTAATTTATTTAGCTCCTCCTGTATTTCTTTTTCTGATATTTGTATATCTGGTATTATGTGTGGGCATGCATGTTCCATATCATCCCTCTCAAAATAATTTTCTTCCTTAAAAACTGATTGGAAATTCTTATATTGTGCTTCACAAATATCCTTCTCTTGTGTATAGGTGATTCCCTCATCCGTAATGGAATTTAATTTACCTTTTACTTTGGTTTTGCTTCTGATGTAGTTGTAAAATAGCTTCGGTTGATCATTACTTTTATTTATGATATCCTCCTCAAACTGTTTTTGGGTTCCCTCCTTATTCATGTATAATCGTTTCTTGCCTGTTTATAGTTCTTATATGCCCTTTCACTATTGTGTCTTCTGTATCTATACCACAACAAATCTCTTTTTTCTTTTGATTTTTTACATTCTGTATTGAACCATTTCTGTATTTTCTTATCTGCTTCTTTGTGTTGTGGGATGTACTTCTGGACTCCTATTTCATAAAGTTCACAGAATTTTTTATATACAGCATTTAAATCTTGTCCTCTAAGCTCCTTTTCCCAATCAGTTTCTGAGAAGTACTTCTTTAGGTCGTGATAGTTTCCCTTTTTATAATTTAGGCTCTTTTTGTAGCTTTGCTGTTAACTATGTCATATGGAATCCTGAAGTTGCAATTTAGTACTGCATGGTCGCTTTTGCCAAATGAAGGGTGATAGATTAAATTGTTAATATCGTTTTCTTGCCAAGTAAATATAAGATCTAGCATTGACGGTACATCGAGTCCTCTTTTTCTGGTGCTTTCCCTTACATGTTGCGTTAGGAAAAACTCCTGCTCGAGATGCAGGAGCTTTTGGTCCCAACAGCTTTCTTAGCTTATTATATCTAGAGTATTCCAATTTATATTTGTATTAAAATCTCTAGTTAGTATGATTCTTTCCGATTTCTCTTCCATTCTATGTAGTAACGCTTATAAACTCTGAATTGTACTCTCTGCCAGATCCTCATATTCGCATCTTTCCCATGAGTTTCATCTGGGTGGCATGTACAAATTGACTATAATTACTTTCCCCTCAGATGTACTGATCTCTACTGCAATCATTTCTACTAGTGAGGGTATATCTAGTTCTATTTCTTTGACTTTCAGATTTTTCTTTGTTAATATTATAATTCCTCCTCCATTTTTAAGTTCCTATCTCTTCTCCATATATTGTATTCCTTTAAGTTTAGGATGTCATTTGATATCCTCAGGGTTAATTTTGTTTCAGTTAGGCATATTAAATGTTGTTCATTTTCTCTTATGTAATCATTCATCTCTAATAATTTAGAATACCATTACATTCACATTTGAGTACATCAACTTAATCATCTTATTTATATACTTGTCATGACTTGGTTCTACTACCTTCCTCCTTTTTATTCCCTCTTGTTTATGTACCGGTTTCGAACCTGCAATCCTATTACTTTGTTAAAAATTGTATTCTCCTCCTCCCCTGACCTTCCCTCGTTCTTTGTTTTTGCTTCCTCCCTCTTCTCTTTTAGTAATTCCAGCTCTTCTTGAGGTAGACCATTTTATCCAAACATTTTTGAATTCCCCTTTCTCATGAGTTTCTTTGCATTTTTTAGTATCTCCTCCACAGTGTTTACACTCTGGAAGGTTACCTTTTGGGGCCTTGACTTATTTCTCTCGTATTTCCCTAAGCTTTTGTGTTCCTCTATGTCTTTATTACAGATTTCCTCTGATACTTCCTTCAATATGCTCATTACATTTGCCATCAACTTTTTGTCTCTCGAGATCTTGTTTCTTATTTCTTCCTCTTCTATACCAGTGATTACTATAGATTTATTGATATCTACTGAATCTCTGACCAATTTAGGATTATTTGGGATTATTCTTTTCACTTCGTTTTCAATGCTTTTTCTTCCACCCATGTTTCTAACTTTTTCTTTACTTTCACCATTTCAGCATAAGTGGTTTCCACATCATTTTTGTAGCTTTGCACCGCTTCATTCACCTGTGATATCTTCTCCTCAATATCACTGCTCTGATCTATCAGATTGCTTACTTACCTAATTGTCTCTGTATCATTTTTTAACTCTTCTATAATACTCTCATGGTTGACTACTGTACTTGCCATTTCACTAATTTTCCTCCTAAGTGAACCCACCTCTACTGTCAGCTGATCTACTGTTTGTCTTTCTTGTTGACTTCCTTTCCTAATTTTTCTGTTTCATCCTGCAGCAAGTGCAACTGTTTCTTAATTTCATCCATCTCATTCTGAAAAGCCATCTCTAATCTGTTTACTCGTTCCACCAGTTTATTGTAAGTCTCCATTTCAAACAGTTCTTCATAGAAATCATCATCCTGCTTTCTATCTTTATCTCTTTTCTTTTTCAGATTTGCTTTACTAAAGTAGGTGGCCATCATGCAGTACTAAGAGCATAGTTAGTACTTACATTCCCTGGCACAGAGTCGCAGAGACAAAGACAAAACAACTAATAAGATGATTTTGCACATTCTTGTGGTACTTTGTTTTCTTTACTATTTGAACAACAGTCTTAAAACTTCTTTTTATTGTAGAGCACCATTTCATTTAACCTGGTACAGAGCTTGACTCATATAAAGATACTAATTTAGGTATAGCCACTGGTCAGGTTAGCCAGGTACGGAGTGGTGGTGATGTGCATCTGCTCCGCTCGGTGCCTCATGTGCGTGTGTGTGTGTAACGTAGCTTTCCGGTCACACCTTGCTGTCTGGCATTCCCGAGAGAGAGTTGTGCTAACACATTGCCTTCGGCCTCTGGCTTTGACTTTCACTTAACCTCTAGCTTACATATATGCTATCAGCTCTTATTTATGATATTTTAGAGTCTTGACATATCAAGCCTTCGTGGAATCTAAGCTTGTCCATGGATGCGAGGTGTACTCCTCCTCTATTGTACCGGGGCTTAGTGCTCTCAGTCCAGTACAGTTTTGCATCTTGGTAATGGAGCTTTCAGATCCTACTCAATTCCTAACATGTGGAGGCTGGCGTTCCTTTATTCTACAGCACTGTTCGCTAATAATTCGTTGCTGGAATCATGTGAGGCATATGCCAGTTTCATTAACTGTTGTTTGTTTATCACAGCAATCATTTTTTTCAGTATCATGTTTCTCATCCTTGCACTCCACAGTTCTTAGGGTACGGGGTCAATCAGATTCTGGGGGAATTAGGTCTCTGTGTAGCCTGTCTGTCCCGTTCGGCTACCAAGAATTTGCATCATGGTACCTTCCAAAGGTGCAGGTGTGCAGAGATTTGATTACTAAAGTTTCTGTCTCTTCTCTGACACATCATCAGCCATCAGCTATTTCTGGAACATTCATCCATTCACAGAGGCACCCTCCCTGTATATAAGGATGGCTCAAAGTCACACACTTGTTGTTTCTCATTCTCGCACTCCACATTCCTTTGCATACTGGGTCAGGCCGATTATGGGAGATTTAGGTTTCTCTGCAGTGTGTCTACCCTGTCCGGCTCCCCCAGTTCGTCCATGGTGCCTTCCTGAGGTGCAGGTGTGCATGAATTCTGAGGTTACGAAGTCTTCTGTCTCTTCTCGGGCTCTCCATCAGGAGGTGGATGCACTAACCCCGTAAGGTCCCCGTAAGGCCGCCGCCGCTACGGTCCCCGTACGATAGTCGGTGTTTTGCTATGTACTAACATTTTTCCCACCATCGTACGGTGACAGTAAGGCTAAGGGCGGGGAAAAACTCGCTGTGTTTGAGAGAATTTTTCCCCGCTCAGCTGATGGTCGCTTTGGCCAATCACAACGCAGGATGCTTCTCTGCCTAGACGCTTCAGCCAATCATCGTGTTTGGTGACACTGACTCTCAGCTGAGAACTCAAAAACAAAACAGAGGACAGGCTTGGATGAAATATATGAAGTGTTGTCAGTTTGGGAAGTGCAGTGAGCAGAAAGCATTACTTACAATATTACCAGCATAGCTACTTGTGCAGCAGTACTGCACATTACTATTATACAATAATGTACGAGTACATTAAAGTGCCTTCAGTATACTGTACAGACAGAATCGCTCTTATATTTAACATTTCAGCCGTACAACACTTATTACATTAATGTGCGTTCTGCAAAACTAAACTGACAATGTTGTACACTGTACAGTACTGTACCTGACATTTTATGTTGAACAAAAGCACCCTAGAAGAAGCACCCTGGGATAAAAGCTCCAGCAAAGAAAATAAATTTGTGTAGTTTTTTATTTTATTTTTTGCTTAACAGTAACCTGACCTAAGAACCTAAAGTAACCTGACCAAAGGTAACTGAACAGCCTAAGCTAAGCCAACGAGCCTAACCTAACCAAACCTTAACCAAACAATTTCACCTTACCTAACAACCTAACATTACCTAACTAAATAACCTAGCCTAACAGAACTTAGCTAAAGAAACATAAGAGCCACATAGAACAAGCTAACCTAAACCAGCAAAAAAAAAACATAATAATAATAATAATAATAATCGACCTAACAAGCTAAATTTATCCAACCCTAACCTTGCTCTGAGATTCACATATATACTGTTCTCAGTCATTCCTCACTTTTGCCAGAAAATACTGAATAATTCCTTTCTAAGTCCCAAGAGGGATTCCATCCCTCCTTTGAAGTTTTGAATAAATATATACTCGGGTTAATCTTAAATTTTTATGGCATGGAATTTAGTGGTTTTAGTGAAAATTTTGGTATAATCTGTTTTTATTAAGATTTTGTACTTTTATGTGGCCATAACAATTATGTGAGGATCCAAATTTTGTCCTTACTCTCAGAAGGCACAAATCAAAAGCCAAAAAACATAAAATCAAACCAACATAACAGGCTTTTATGACCGTTTTGGCTTTTTTTTATTTTTTATTATTAATTGCCCCCTTGAAATGTCAAAATTCCCCTTGCCCTGTTCACACAAAAATCATATGCTAACTCAACATAACCCTAAACTTAAATTAGCCTAGCTTAATAAATTAAGATAATTTTAACCCACCCCATTCCAGTAATAAACTACCCTAACTTAAATAACTTAAATTTAAAATAATCAAGTTTAAGCTAAAAGTATCTATCTATCTATCTATCTATTGCCAGACGCCTCAATCCCGTTTGGGGTGGCCACAAACAAATCGCCTCCAAGTCGCCCTGTCCCCCGCCATTTCACTGCCCTGCTCCCAACTCACACCCCCCTCTCTCATATACCTCTCCACCCCATCCCTCCATCTCATCCTCGGTCTCCCCCTCCCTCTTCCACCCTCCACCTCACTCACATACACTCTCTTCGTCAATCTTTCACCCTCCATCCTCTCCACATGGCCAAACCACCTCAGTGTGTTCCTCACAACGCTTCCTATCACATCCACATCCACACCACAACGCTCCTTTATATCCTTATTCGTCAGCCTGTCTCTCCACGTGACTCCACAGGCTCCTCTTAAATAACTCATTTCTACTGCTCTCACTCTTGACTTGTGTCCTTCCAACAATGTCCAAGCTTCACTTCCGTACGTTAGAGTTGGTATCACAATACTGTCATGTAGTAACTTTTTTACTTCCATGCTCACTTCCCTGTTTCTTATCACTGCTTTTAAGGAGCCAGCAACCTTTCTTCCCTGCTGTACCCTTTCAAGCACTTCACCCTCCAAACCTCCATCCTTACTCATCACACTACCCAAATACTTAAACGTACTCACATTTTCCAATTCCTCACCATCCAACCTCGCTGTACATTCACTGACTTCACCTCTCTCAAAGATCATCACTTTACTCTTCCCTACATTCACCTTTAGGTTCCGTTTCTTACACACTCTCTCAAACTCATCCACCAAGCCTTGCAGCTCCCCTTCGTCTTCACTCAACAACACAGTATCATCTGCAAACAACAGTACAGGGAGTTTCCAAACACTATCCTCTCTCACCAGGGCCACTCCAACATCCACTACCCTACCTTGTACCTCTTTTATTACCCCATCCATGTACAGATTGAACAACCATGGAGACATGACACATCCCTGTTTCAAACCAACTTTCAAAGAGAAAAATTCACTTAGTTCACCATCCACACGCACTGCAGCCTTCGCACCATCGTACATACTCTTCACAGCATTCAACAACTTCCCATCTACTCCATATATTCTTAACACTTTCCACAATCCTTGTCTATCCACCCTGTCATATGCTTTCTCCAAATCCATGAAAGCCGCATACAACTTCTTTCCCTTCTCTAGAAACTTTTCCACTAAAGATCTAAGAATGAATATCTGATCTACACAACCTCTTCCCTTCCTAAAGCCTCCCTGTTCTTCTCCAACTAATTTCTCTGTTCTTTCTCTAACTCTGTCTATAAGTATCCTACCATACACTTTTCCTATTATACTAAGAAGACAAATGCCCCTATGATTACCACACACTTCTTTTTCCCCTTTTCCTTTGTACAAGGGAATAATTATACCTGACTTCCAATCCTCCGGGACTCTACCTTCCTCCCAGGCCAATCTGCACATCTTCCACATCGATTCTACTACTATCTCTCCCCCATGCTTCAGCATTTCACCACACACTCCATCAATTCCTGGGGCTTTCCCCGATTTAACTTTCTTCATTGCTTCCACAACTTCTATCCTACTGATTTCTTCCTGTCTTCTCACCTCCCTCCTTCTCCCAGCCATTCCCCAGCCACTTATGCTCGCATTACTTCCATCCTCTACGTTCAACAATTCCTTAAAGTGTTCTCTCCATCTGCTCACTTTTTCTCCCTTCTCCACTAGTAATCTACCATTTTTATCTTTCACTCCCCTGCTAACTTCACTTCCACCCTGTCTTACTCTTTTCACTTCTCTCCAGAACATTTTCTTACAGTCCCTCCACTTTACACTGAAATTCCTTCCAAATTCCTCATCCACTCTCTTCTTACTCTCTCTTACTAATCTTTTCACCTCTCTCTTCCTTTCCACATATAACTCTCTCTTCCGCCTCTCAACTTCTTCCACGCCCCTATTTCTCATCCATTCATTGTATGCTTTCTTCTTTTGTGCCACAGCCTGTTTCACCTCTTCAGTCCACCACGCTGTTCCTTGCACCCCCCTCCGTCTTCTCTTCCTTCCACACACCACATCACATGCTGCACATATTTCTTCTGTAAATATCTTACACACACCTTCCACGTCTCCCATCTGCTCCAATTCATATTTGCCCAATCGTTCCTCCACTTCTCTCTTATACTCTGCCTTTTTCTCATCCTCTTGTAACCTTTCCACTCTCCTTGCAACTACTTCCTCTCGTCTTTCCCTTCTTCAATTCCTCCATCTTACTTGCAACCTAATTCTGGCCACCACCAAGTAGTGGTCAGAAAGTCCACTCCCCCAACCTCTATACACTCTTGCATCCTTTACACATCTTCGCATCCTTTCATCCACACACACATAATCAATCATTGCCTTCCTTTCATTCAGTTCACCACCCACCCTTCTCATCACTCGCCATGTATACCTGTGGATCATTTTATGCCTAAAAGTAACCAAGGGTTAACCCAATTCTTACACCAACCTAATATCACCTAACCTTAAATTAGCTTAACATTAGTTTAACATAGCTATCCTTATCAATACTCAATCCAAAAATAAACAAAACTTACCTAACAAAAATAAACCTAATCTAACCAACATTTAACCTAACCTAACCTAAATCTTAAATTAACCTAACCTAACCCAGTGCTAACCTAACCTTACATGAGCCCAAATTAAACTAGGCTAACCTTACAATAATCCAGTCCACATATAAACAAACCTAACCTAACAAAAATTAACCTAATCGAAAATAACCTAACCTTGATTTTAAATTAACCTAACCCTGTCTTGAAACTATATTAGAAAAGGGATTTTTTTTTCCAGGGGCTTGACCTATTAGGCTATTCTCCTAGAGGTTCTTGTCCTGACGGTGTACTCTACTGCACAACAGAACATATTATACTACTCTACAGCACTACACCTTACACTATTTCACACTAACATTGCTGTACACTACTATAGACTACATTAAAGCACACTATAATTTTCTACCAACCTAAAGCATACGTTAATACTGTAAAACACTAATTTATAGTACTACACAACACTGATGAGCATATAATACAGTAGAACACTGATGAGCATATAATACAGTAGAACACTAATGAACACTAATACTGAAACCACCAATACACTAATGTACAATTCATCGCACTGTATATTGTTGTACAGCACCTCTATTAACTACCCAGTTTAGTGAAATAATTCGTTTACACGAGGGAATGCTTAATTCAATTTATTTTCGGGTGTCTGAAAGATACGGGAGACGTTAAGGTTGGTCGGGCCCAACCTTAGCGGCGATCGTAACTCCGGCTCCCGTAAGGTCTCCGAAAGTGTTTAGTGCATGCCAACATCCGACGCCGCTCCATTTTCCCCCGCCCGTAGCGAGTTACGGGACCGCAACTGCGTTAGTGCATCCGGCCCCAGCTGTTTAAGAACATTCGTCTGTTCACAGAGGAACCGTCCTTGTATATACAGATTATTCAGAGTCAGACACTGGTGTTGGGTCTGGGGTGAATTTCCCAGATTTTGTAGGGAATAGGAATTCTTCTAAATTCCACTACTTTTACTGCAGAATTGACTGCATCTGATCTTAACAGATGAGAAGGCTTCTTTTATAATTTTTAGTGATTCTCAATGCACACTTTCGACCAGTGAGTCTTTTAGTTCAACTCATCCCCTGTCCTTGACTTTCTCAAGCGGCTTTTCCTGATTAAGAAAAGAAGCAAACTAGTCTAATTCAAGGTTGCCATCCTCGCAGCAGAGAATGACCGTACGGTGCATACAAAATTATCGAATATACACCCAAATTATTGTACAGCCCCATATATATATATATATATATATATATATATATATATATATATATATATATATATATATATACTGTGTATATATATATATATATATATATATATATATATATATATATATATATACTGTGTATATATATATATATATATATATATATATATATATATATATATATATATATATATATATATATATATATATATATATATATATATATATATATATATATATATATATATATATATATATATATATATATATTCAGCAATACCAAATGCTAGTATGTCTATCAACCTATTCATCTGTCTATCTATATATTCAGTAGGGACCTATAACAATGGCCTAAGTCTAGCAAATCAATTTTGTTGGGTTTAATTGATCAATAATGGCATATGGTGTAGTTGAATAATCTAAGAAGCTTTGCCTATCGATATATTTTGCATTTTTTTAAGGTTAACATTTTTATTTACAGTATCTTTAACGGAAAGGTCTGCATCTTTTTTCTTGTTGACTAATTCTGCTGATGACTGGTTGTGAAATTTTTCATACCGTACAGATGAAGTTCGCCGGTGATGAGAAGACACAAACTGCTAACCTTCCACTTTTTTGGTGTAATGGGAGTCTCCTCCGTGCCATCACTACTCTCACTCCCTCCATATTTCTGCACCACGTTGGTAATGGTGTAACAAAAGGAATTTGACACTAAAACCACTATATGCTGATATGCTATGCTTTAAGAAATCAATGGAACGGCTGGGGTTTGCCGTCTACCGATCCACTGGGACCACACACTGCCCAGCATTGTACGGTCGCTGCACTCCCACTCACAGGTTCCGAAAGGGTCACGAGTGAACTGCGAAGATTCCCTCTCTTACTCTCAGCTGCTTATCATGCAAACCTCTTTTATTCTTTATTTGTTTTGCTCTTGTTGAATCATGATTTACTTCATTTTTTTTTTCTGATGAATCTCTAGAATTATCGTACAATACATACGATGTGGTTAAATTATCGTAAAAAAAGGTACGATAATGAAAGGCACCTTCGTACATCATACCAAGGGTGAAATAGTCGTACATGTACGATAATTATCATACGGATGGCACCCTGGTCCAATTTCGTTCGGTTTATGTGCATGTCGGTGTCGAGGGCAATGATATGGCAGATACATTAGCGAAATCCGCTTCTCGATGACCCCTGGCAACTAACAACCACCCCCTTACTGTTTCCGATAAGACATCTTACTTGAAGTACGAGTTTTTTATTTGTTGGCAGAGCCTGTGGGATGCTGCTGGTAATAATAAATTAGGAGATGTTTTTCTGAGGGTGGTATTGCAGAGGATTCTTCCATGTCTTAAGAGATTTGAGGTGGCTGTTGCCCAGCTACGCATTGGGCACTCACAGCATACTCATGAGTTCTTAATGTGTGGTGGGGCTCAACCGTATTGTGATGATTGCTTTGTTCCCCTTACTGTCCATCACTTGCTAGTCCTGTGTCCGAATCTGGTGGACCAACGCTGGATGTTTCTCCATAGGCATAGCAGTACGGATGGTGCCCACTCTCCGTCCTTCATGCTTGGAGGAGAATGGCTATCTGATATATATATATATATATATATATATATATATATATATATATATATATATATATATATATATATTTAAGGAGGTGAACTTTTCACATCCTTTATGGTTGGCTGATAATTTACTTTGTTGCCATTTTTTTTTTCTTGACAAAAGTATCCATTTTGTTTTGGTAAACAGGTTATAACTTTTATTTGGCGTCATATAATCGAGTTTGCAGCACCACATTTTCTTCTAAATAATTCAGTTCAATTCTCTTGTCATCTACATAAAATGTTTATTCATCTGAGGATATATCTCATCGATGACCTAGCATTAGTGATGACTCACTACTCAGGATTTATTCGCAATGGTAAAAGTGCTTGGAGGTTGCAAAAATAGAATATATAAGACATCATCCTTGTGAAATTAATAACTTCTTTACTACAATGATATCTTTAGTAATATTGCTACCTGCAGTCATTGTTACTCAGATAAGGAGTGATTTCGTGTAAAAAAAACATATTAAGCCAAAAGATTAAACTCTCATACCCACCTGCGATATAATCCTCAGACATTTATCAATTTGAGGTGTGTAAGGGGCATCATGAGGCACCGGCCAGGCTATTGAAAGCTGTAGCAGCTTTTCTTTGCCTAGATACAAGGCGGAAGTGCCGTCTAGTTTAGCAAAGTTCCGGGATGTTATCAGCTGCAGGTTCAGAGGGGCACCAATGTGAGCACTCCTGAAACAAAAACAAAAATAGTAAATGTAATAATTCACCCTGACGCTTTCTCCACCAAGAAATAGCATGACGTAGGATATAAGAACAAAATATTCGATACTGGGAGAAAAATGCATAGCATGCCCAACAGAATGGGACACATAATCATTTGCACATCATTCAGTCCTCTGGAATCCTGATGCCTCATCACATTCCAAACCATATACACGTTTTTGCTCCTTCAAATTCAGGTGCCAAATTGCTTTTCAACTGACTGTTAATATAAAAAAAAAAGTAAAAATAAAATTATATATTAATAAACAACTTTATGTCCTAGACGCTAACCCACTCCTGCGAGTAAGGACATAAATAATGGTTCATTTACGCTCATTTCAGAATATATTCATTCACCTGAGAGAAATATGGACGATGAAAGGATTAAACAACAGCTGTACTATCTCAGTTTTCTTTTTAAATTCATCCTTTTCAAAGTCTCTTAATTCCTTTACTTGGAAAATGCATTTCCTATTTAGGTCTGCTTAAAGTCAGATCACTGTTTTCAGCCTGATAAGTAGGGATTATTGAAGCCTGTATCTGGCCTTTCATCCTCAAGAGGTCTTCAGTATAATCGTGTGGGGATAGTAAGATGATATGATATACAGTGAATAGATGTAGTATGAAAACTAACTTGAAATGTGGTGATTTAGTCCACGGTTTCTAAGTTTAGAAGTTTCTGTCACTATATCACAGAATATTTTAGTGCAGTGGTTCTCAAACTTTTTGGTATCGTTACCCCCGGCAGAGCTGTGATATATCACCATTACCCCTTCCCCATTCCTCTTCAGTTATGTGAAGTTAAAGGAAAGTAAATATTGGAATGCTTAAGTTTTAATGCACTTTATATGTAAGAAATTAATTTTACTTAAGAAATAAAGAATTCAGACCAGTGGTTCTCAAACTATGAAGCCGTTTCTTGGGGGTAACGAGGCACTTCCTAAAAGTAATAGTTCTTTGGAGTAAAATGATAAATAATAATAATAATAAATAAATAAATGAAAAAATAAATATATAAATAATTATTAATAATACAGAAGTAAAAAAACTAATATTTATCATAATTATGCTTTAGTCTGTATTAAAACCAAAGCCAGGAACCAGCTGAAAGACGCAGATGCTGATATGCGATGTGCCCAGTCCTCTACAGACCCTCGCATTGATATTTTATTAAAGGACAAACAATACCATGTTTCCCATTAATAATGCAGCAATAATGTCTATTTTCTATTAATTACCAAAGAAATAATGCTTTAATTCCAATTTGTAATAAAAGGAACAATGCTTTATTTTTATTTTTTGTCAAAGGAATAATGTCTAAATTTTTTATTTTTGAAGTAAAATTAATTTCTTACATATAAAATGCATTAAAAATTAAGCATTCCAATATTTTTCTTTCCTTTAACTTCACATAACTGAAGAGGAATGGGGAAGGGGTAATGGTGATTTATCACAGCTCTGCCGGGGGTAACGATACCAAAAAGTTTGAGAACCACTGATTTAGACATTATTCTTTGACAAAAAAATAAAAATAAAGCATTGTTCCTTTTATTACAAATTGGAATTAAAGCATTATTTCTTTGGTAATTAATAGAAAATAGACATTATTGCTGCATTATTAATGGGAAACATGGTATTGTTTGTCCTTTAATAAAATATCAATGCGAGGGTCTGTAGAGGACTGGGCACATCGCATATCAGCATCTGCGTCTTTCAGCTGGTTCCTGGCTTTGGTTTTAATACAGACTAAAGCATAATTATGATAAATATTAGTTTTTTTACTTCTGTATTATTAATTAATTAATTAATTAATTATCTTTTTATTTATTATTTTTATTTATCAGTTTACTCCAAAGAACTATTACTTTTAGGAAGTGCCTCGTTACCCCCCAGAAACGGCTTCATTATCCCCATGGGGGTAATTACCCCCAGTTTGAGAACCAGTTTTAGTGCAAAAGGGAAAAAAATCCATTATAAACGCACTGTATTTTTTCTCTGTAATATCTGATGGTAAAACCAGACAGTACTATACGTTCACTCTGAATGACATGTAATAGACGTAGTTCATATAACAGGGGTCACTGATCAAATAACCATTGTGGCGGCGTGGCTAGTATTATCGTTGGCTAAGGAAGCTGCTTATCATCTTTTCTTAAGTGATTTATTATGCTTATTACGCCTTACTGTTATACTCAGTATTAGGTAAATCCTTCAAACATCTCCATACTCTGCATAAATAAAGCACGAAACAATATTAACCTGCCACATCCAAAAGTAAATTGATACGGATAAGGTGCTAGGAAGCCGTCTTTCCCAACAAGAATACGGGCCTGTATCTAACTGCCGTATTCCTAGACCTTCGTCATTGTCATCGCCTTCGTATCATTATTACGGTCGTCAGCTGTGATGGTGTTCGTCATCGTCTAGTTCCTAGTCATCCTCGTGATGCCTTCGAATGTGGTAATCAGAACGTTCGTATAAGTGTTACCAACCGATGCTATTCTTGCAATAGTTCATATCCAGATTCAGATTCAGATGTTTATTTGCAGTTTTCTTGATGTACAGGTATAGACATTCGAATGTAAAAAGTATGTGTGAAGCTCATATAATTATATAATCGTAGCAATTCTTATATAAATGAGATTTATATTATGTGTCAGTTGGTATGCTGCTTGATGTAAAAAAAAAACCTTAGTTCATCGAGATGACCAGCAAGGACCGAGCTCTTCCTCTCTCACAGAACCAGCGTACAATGCTGCTTAATATAATAAAGGAGAGAGAAGCCATAATTGGAGACAAGTCCACCGCGCCTGGGATGGCTGAGAAGAAGAAGAAAGCCTGGGCATTTATTGCAAACTCCTTCAATGGCATGTATCCAAACCAGCATCCTAGAACAAGGATACAGCTGAAATGATGCAGTTAACATGTGAAGAAGTAAGTAATACTTTTTTTTTTTCTTAAGTTGTCGACTTTAGGGTCTCCTGTTAATTGCTTGACCTAGAAAAAAAAAAAAAAAAAAGACAACCTTTGCTAGACGTGCAACAGCACCTAAAAAAGTGGGTGTGGAACTGCATTCATTCATCACGAATTTGACATTTCTTGGATGGTTAAGGGTTAGGTTAGGTATAGGAATCATTGGAAACACAATTATTGGTATAGTTTCTTTGATATCAATATGTGATTTAAATAATGACATAGTAGGTGTGGAACTGCACTCAGTTATTACGAAATGGACGTTTCTTGAATAGTTAAGGGTTATTTTTAGGTTATGTACCGTAAGGTAAGGTTTGGTTAGGTTAGGTACAGCATTCATCTAGAAACCCAGTTATTGGGATATTTTCTTTGATAATAACTATGTGATTTAAATCATGACAGTATCCCTTTATCAAAACCTAACCTAACTTACCTACCTCTCCCTAAAAATTGCCAGTTACTGAAGTAAAAATATATTTAAAAATTTTGGATAGACACCCAGTCTTCCTTACTGAATTTTACCCTCAATAATTACCCTTTTGTAAAGTGGCTATTAAAATCAGATAGCTGAAGCCTGAAGGTTAGTTTTACTTCATTCTCACCCCAAAATAGCTATAATACATTGGTAATTGGGCTGTTCATTTCAAGCTGTAAGGCAGGTTCTCTCAACCATATTTTGTTCATGGTTCAGAAAACTTGACCATTTAGCTTACTTAAGCTTGAGTTATGTAAGATCACTGAGGCTTGCACTAGAAATACTGTAAAATCACTGAGGCTTGTAGGAAAGACAATTATTGCTGCAGTGGCTTCTGTGCCAGTAGTGTTATTTGGTATCCTTTTTCAGAGATGTTTATCCAAAATCTTATTCCTATATGCTTCTTACTTCTTATGTGAGACTCAGATTTACATATTAAGAGATTTAAATGTCTTTCAGGGTAAAACTGGAAGACAACCAGTATATGCAGATGGTCACGAAAACTGGTGGTGGGCCTCCTCCAAGCCGCCCAAGTCAGAGTGTATGCTCATTGCATCATCCATGATGGAAGATGAACTCACCATGGGGGATGATGTAGAAACTTTAAATTTTCCTATGGATATACCAGCTAAGGAAAAATAGAAATTACTTCATTTGGGGCATTCGGTGACAAGTCAACAGGCCCTTGCAGCAACCATCCTAGATTTTTATGTAATTGCAACATTGAGTTATGTATGGGGTATGTAAAAATCCAAATTTCAGCTTAAAATTCCATTTGTTTGGTGAGATAGGTAATTTAGAAAAATTAAATTATTGGGCCAAAATCTGCCTTTGCGACCAAGCACTCAGTTTTATTTACTTATATACAGTATATTTTTTTTTTTCCAAACTCTTATGATACATGGATTTGTATGAAACAGTGCAAGTTTATAAGTTTTTGTACGGTGATTAAAGAAAGGTTGACAGAAATGTCATAATGTGGGGCATAGATCAGTGGTATACCACTGGCATCACGTCAGCAAGGTTCCAGGTTTGATCCCAGCCAGCAGCCAAAAAAATTTTCATCCCGGCCACAAGTTCTCAGGAGTTTGGCACCCAATCCGGTTTAGGTTAAGTTAGGTTAGGATAGGTTAGGTTAGGTTAGGTTAGGTTTCATGTACTGTAGTCCGTTCTGCTGGGAAAAACAATGAGAACAGTTAGAAGTGCTTCTCTAAACTGTCTCCATGCATTCCTTCACCTCTAATACGGGTGCGTAGCACCTGTCTAGCAGCAAACTCTCATCCCTTTTCTGTCCAGCTCTCTAATGCAAGAGTTAACCGTTACTCCCAGTCCTTCATTTATGCAACAGGTCAACTTTGGAACTGTCTCCCTCTGTATTTCCTGCTTCCTATGATCTCCAGTCTTTCAAACACAGTGTGTCCAGGCATCTCGAAATGATCGGATCTTGAATTTGGCTCTCTCTTGTATTTTGTTTTTCTCTTGGAAGCAACAATTTTGTGGGCTCGCAGCCTTTGGTTCCTTCTTCCTCACAAAGAAAAAAAAAATGTGGTTAGTGTGTGAACTGACCCAAGTGTCATGGCTTAGCGGCTCACATAAGTGCCAAATAGCAATAAACATAGGGAATATGCATCCTGGCCTGGCCCATCAGTTGACTTGGCTGTGAGTGGGTACTGGCATCTGCTGAGTGGAGAGGATCTGGCCACCTTACTGCACTAAATAAAAATTTGGTATAAAAGAAATTACGAAAAAAAATGCCATGATGATGGTTGCTGTTGTTACTTTTCACATATTTATAGTTACAACAAATTTCTTGGGTTTCTAACACAATTTCAGTATTTTTTTTTAAATATTCAAATTGTTCAAGAACAAAACAATTTGTATCAAGATGTTAACACAAATGAATAATTACAGGCACCACGCAGCTTTTGGGAAAAGTGAAATTTTTCAAACCTGCATATCTAAGCAATCAAATGGGATTATAAGCAGAAATTTTGGATTTTTACATATCCCATATATATAGCTCAATGTTGTTTAAATTAACAATTAAATCTGAGATGGTGGGTGGGGGTAAAAATTCTCTTTTGCCTGTTGATTTGGCTGGGAATGGCCCATTTACAAGAAAGTTGAGTAAGAAATTTTGAACTTAATATTATTTTTGATTCTCATAAACCTGGATACTTCGTGCAGCAAGGACCAGGGCAACCTTCTTTCAGCAGAACACCGTCAGTGGCAGACCATCTATCAACTTCATGGTTTTCTTCAGTGGATTCTATGGCTCGTGGGACACTGTCAGTGGCAGACCATCCATCTACTTCACAGCTTTCTTCAGTGGATTCTGTGGCTCGAGCAGACCATCCATCTACTTCACAGCTTTCTTCAGTGGATTCTGTGGCTCGCAGGACACCTTCAGTGGCATACCATCCATCTACTTCACGGCTTTCTTCAGTGGATTCTATGGCTCAAGTTCCTGGACCAAACACCTGCTCCTGTCTCTGAAGCTTCTCAGCCTGCACCTAGCAGGAGGACGTTTACCATCGAGTATGACCTTTGTAGATCACGACAAATTGAACACCATACATTAATAATGAAGCAGATGATGGAGAATCATGAAGCTGTAATGAAGGAACACAAGGAAAAGATGACAGAACAGAATCTGAAAATAGAACAAGAAAAACTGAACTTAAGGGAATGTGAAATGAAGATCAGTGAACAAGAATTAAGACTAGTAAAAAAAAAAAAAAAAAAATTATTGTGCTAGATCTAAGAATAAAGGTATTGGAGAGGGCAAATGAAAGTTTTAAGAAACTTGACGGTTTTTTAGATTCTGCTACATCCGCCTACAAAGCTATGGGCAGTTCTCATGAATAAGCGGAAGACACCGTTGTACAGTATTTCCTTTTTTTTTTTTTTTTAAGTTGGTGCTATTTATTTGAATTACGTGTTATGTACTACAAACAAATCCCAAATATGTGGATCTTTTTTCTCATCAGTAGTCTTTGAAGGAGGCACTATTCTGTTTAACTTTTATACTTATTGGTTACTTTAATAGCAAATCCCGATTATGCACTGTAGATCTTTACTTATAATTGTTTTTTGAAGTTGCAAGGAGCCAATATTGAACTCAATTTTTATACTTATTTCTTAAATGATGATGGATGGATGGATTTCATAAATGTAATAAAAGAAAATCCTAAATATGTTTTTCGTTTTTTTCTAGTCAGTATTCTCCAAAGTAGGCAATGTTCAGTTAAATTTTTATACAGTGATTAGGTGGATGTGCAGTGCTTCCCTGAATATGAGGCCAGGAGGGGCTAGGTTCACGATGGCAGAGTAAACGGGTAGGATGGGACGGGAGTGTATAATGATGAGGAGAGGTTGACTGCGAGGGTTTGGGTATGTGGAAAGGATGGGGGATGACAAAGTTGTGATAAGGTGATAAGAGTCCCGCTTTTAGGCGGGACAGTCCCGCCTTTTGGACGTCCGTCCCGCTTTTTAAATTGTGACTAGAATGTCCCACTTTTTGACCAAATTATCTTAATTGTCCCGCCTTTAGAAACTTACTATTGCGTTACATATAACACGACCTTCTTTTATGAAATTAGGATGGATTTAGAAAAATTATGCATAATCCTAACCAAATGAAATACCGAATTATTAATATAAAATCTGTAATGCTCACTAGATGGTAACTTTGGTCGACCCATTCACTGTACCGTACGGTATGTTCGGAATTCGTAGGAGCCATTAGTGTTTGATTAGCAGCCTCAGTTTGAGATGTAGAGCAGTAGCGGTCGCTGTCCCATTAGTCAATATCAATCTGTCTATATATCTATCTATCTATATCTGTCAGTCTGTCCATCTACCTATCTATATCTATCTATCTATATGTATACACACACACACACACACACACACACACACACACACACACACACACACCGCTTTTAGCTTCAATAAATCTGGTCACCTTAAGTTGTAAGGAGACATTATTCTGTTCAATTTTTATACTTGCTGGTTTCTGTATTTGGCGCAAACCCCAAATATGTGGATATTTGTTTCTAGTCAATATTTCCCAAAGTTATCAGTAAGCAGTATTGTTTAATTGTTATATATAGTATGTTTGTTTCTTTCAGTACCAAATCCCAAATATGAGGATTGTTTTTTCTCATAAATAAGCTCTGAATTTATAAGTAGATATACATTCTGTTCAGTTGTTATACTTGGTTTTTGTGCACAAAGCAAACCCAAATATATATATAATTTTCCGGTCTGTATTCCCCAGCGTTATCAGTAGGCAGTATTAAGCTTAATGGTTGTACTTGTTGGTTTATGTAATGTATTTCAAACAATTCCAAAATATGTGGGTTTTTCTTCCTCATTATTCTCATAAACTGTCAATAGGCATAATCGATACTTGTAGGAAATGTACAGTGTAAGGAAAAAAAAGTTAGATGTTAATGCAATATCAATACTATTGTTGGTAATTCCTACGTAGTTGCACAAGATAAATAAAACTATTTATTTTTTAATGGTATTCCTGTAATTTATTTTTAATCCATTTCACCATAAAAGTTAATGTAAACACAAGATAAAAGATTTACGAGAAACAACCTCTATAATATGAAGCACTTGAAACACTATAATAAATTCAACTTTAACCTGTAAATAAGTATGGATTTTCTAGAGGCACACGTCTAATGAATTATTTCAATAAGGCTGATAACAGTACTGGGTAATCACTTTTCTCTGTACATAAATGCGAGTCTTTTTCAGTTCGCTACATACTGCATATCAGAAGTTACAGGTCTGAGTTTTCAATGTGCACACATTCGCTGAATTACAATTCACTTACGGCTAGCAAGAGGGCAGGGTGGCTCAGTGGTAATCAGACTCAGGTCCGGGGGCCCATGAGTTCAAGCCATGCTGGGAGGGGTAGCGCCACCTAGCAAGGTCACATGATCTAATAAGATCTTGCTCGGGGAGCACTTCCCTTTCCCTTTATGGCTAGCAAGTTACATAACTTTGTGTACAACAAACATATACTAATCAGCAATTGATGGCATTATCATTTAGTACAGTAATATATATATATATATATATATATATATATATATATATATATATATATATATATATATATATATATATATATATATATATATATTTTTGTATTAGTCATCCAAAAATTGGTTCCATGATAACTGAACCTTTGATCTAACCAAACCTAACCTATCCCTTCCTATCCTATCCTGATCTATCCTACCCTACCCTATCCTATCCTGACCTAACCTAACCTATCTTTTTCAGTCGACCTAACCTAACCAAACCTTCAGAGGTTCAGTTGTCCTTTCTCCAAATAAAATTAAATGGAAACACACAATAAAAGAAGGATCAGAAAATAAAAAGCAGTTCAGGTATAAACTTAATTTTAACATATGAACTTCAAAAGTGATTCTCGATGATGTTGGCCCTTCGCGTCAGTCCCCTTGTATTTTCCTGCTCTACATTTTCTGGGAGATGTGCAGGTTGGTTTTCTTCACTCTCAGGCTCTTGTTCATATGTAGTCCATTGTTGATGGCAATATTATGGAGGACTGCTGAGGTAAATTATGATGTTCCTTGTATTTGACAATTTGGTTCTCATTTTTGTTGCCAATACACCAAACCTTCTTTTTCATAAGTCAAAGCTTCTTTCCACAGTGTTTCTTGTTTTAACATGAACAATATTATATATCTTTCTTTTTCTGAATTAGGTGACAACACTGGAGTAAGAAGATATGGCTGGCAAGCATATCCACTGTCCCCTAAGAGGAAACCTCTCTAAGAACCAGTTTCAAGTAAAGTGCACAGTCTGGATGATGAAAATACTCCTGAGTCACGTGCACTGCCAGGCCATCCAACTGCTAAATTTGAAAATCTTAAAGATGGGTCACACACGGCCATCACATTTATAGACATCCATCCCTTTCTAGACTGGAATAACTCAGGACTAGGGCCACCTGGACTCTGGGTGGGAATGTGATCAATGCACCTGATTACACATGGCATTCCAGCAATAGAGTAAAACTGGTTCATTATTGTTTCCTTCGTACCAGGTTCGGGAAACTTAATGAACTCGGGAGCGAGGTCAGCAAATGGCTTTTGACACTTTTGTGAGGTACTTGGAAAGACTTGGCTGTGACATATGTCAGCAATCAGACACTGACAACTGAAAATCACCAGTTGCCATGTACCTAAGGGCAACAAGGAACTGCAGGATTGGTGGAACTGGAAGCCCTACAATAGAGATAAAGATCAGCTATTATTGAAAAAATAGCCAGCACAGAATGAAAGGATAGATTACATTTAGCCTAGTTTTACTATTAAATATGGTATAAATTCATGCTTCATTTTCCACTGCTACGTTTGGTAATTAGCTATTTTCCAAACTGGCATGGCGATTCCACCTATAACAAACTTATGATCTCAAGGTGAGTGAGTTTGGTACATATGCAGCACAGATAACTGCTGAATTGTGACTGCAAGAACTGATTGGACAAAGACAAAATATACCTATTTTGGGGTATTTAAGGATGCGGCCACGTCGCCCACAGATATTTTTACTGACAGCCTTGCTGACTGGCCACGTTCTTTACCGATCATCACTCCGCCTGGACGCATCAGTGTATCCCGTGTCAAAGCTACGGGAAATTTGATGATTTAACCAAACCTAATCTAACCAAAGGAAACCTAATTCAACCAAGCCTCATTTCCATATGAAAGCCAGCTTTCAAATTAAAGAATGTGCAATAGGAATGTTAAATATTATGGCCGGCTACCGGCAGACGCCAGCAGAATATTAACGCACTGTAAATCCTCACTTGCAGCTTTCAGAGATAAGTTTATAAAAATGTCCAGGGGCTGTAGTACATAATCCAAGAACAATAACAAGTAACCTACGAAAGACTCATTTCAACAGGAAATATGGAAAGGCCATGCTAGTTTGGTAAAGAATTATTCTAAATTTTCCCACCTCTTTTATCTCTTGCTCCCTGGGGTAAGCGATGAGTAATCTTTTGAAGTAGCTCACTCGCAACTTTCTTGGATAGTCGATACCGTTGAATAAACTCCTGGATGGAATAAAATTCAAAGGGATCCAATTGTTCATGATATTTCATTTTTCTTCTAGCTGCATCTACTTCTTCCCATTCAGCTAACTCCTCCAGCTCGTGGTTATGTTGTTCATAGTATTCCATGCTGAAACACCCATAAATATAACATTAATACAGTATAAAAGTTAATATATTTCATATATATGAAACATCTACTGTACTGTGTACCCTCAAATAATAACCTATCCTTACCTAAAAAAAAAAAGAAAAAATGTAAAGATTAGCAACACCACATATGTCAACAAGGCAGGCATATTAAATTCATATAGGATTAGTTTACAATAACGAAAAAGCAAGAGGGAATTTCGGCATCCTAAAGAGTATATAATGTGACTTATGACATTTATCGATTATACTTTCGGTTCTATTATCGTTTCAACCCCTAACCGATTATTATTATTTTTTTTAATTTCTGAAATTTCGGTCAGAAGCCTTATGTAAAGGTTAGGTTAGGTTAGCTTAATGAAAAAAGCACGGGGGTTGGGGCTTACATGATAATTTTACCATATTTTCTTCAATTCCTCATTCACCATAGTGATGCTACAGTGGCAGTTTAAACACCAAATAGGTTACGCTGAGGGTCTAGCTTTACGCGGACATACCCTTTCCCTTTCTTCCAAGGAGGCTGTCAGAAACCCTGATTATGTGATTGAAAGATTCGAGAAATAAGGTGGCGTGGCAAACGTTTACCTAAACATATTTGAAAAAGCTGAGAATATATATATATATATATATATATATATATATATATATATATATATATATATATATATATATATATATATATATATATATCCAATTGTATGAGTTTATGAATAATTTTGAGTCAGGTGCTACACTCCTATTTCACCATACCCTTAATTGAAAAAGTATGCTGCTGGTTATTTTTCTCATAATAATATTGTGCCGTCGTACATTAGGTAAAAGTAGAGATGGTACTTACATGTATGATTGTTAATTGTCGCTTCGATAATCCTCAACTCTTCCACGAGACTTGACAGCTGCGTTGTTGTTATGTGTCTGGTCCCATAATTCATGAGCCCAAACATATTCATTTACAAAATATTTACATTCCTATAAACATATTGCAACGGCACTCTTAACTGGTATTTTAAAGTTATTTCTATGATACAGTACGTAAACTGAATCTCAGGAATACTTTTTTTCCAAAATAATACCTTTTTAACTTTCCTTTGCACATCTCGACCAGGCCACCCCCTAGCGAAGAAATTTACCATCGTTCCAATACTGTGCTCTTGCATGCATATGGGAGGAGCGAAGACAAACGTTCTTGGAATACAACACCAAGACGATGCCAATGACGAAGGTCTAGGAATACGGCCCCAAGAGAGATGCACTGCTTTGGGGAACAGACCAAACCTAAAACAAATATTTTTTCGCTATTCCAGAAAATTTTATCAGTTTGTTTACATGCATTTTTTTTTTCTTTCGGAACATTATGTTAAAGTTTTGGAGAGTCAGAGTCATAGGCAGAAATGTATATAAAATATACTGTTAAATATTACAAAATATTCATAAGTATTGATTAAGTATAGTTTTAATTTGTGTTCCTTCAGCTTTATTTGTTCTCAGACTATTGCCATGAGTCTCTGTGAGGTAAAAATTATCATAAAAATTATCACCATTCAGAATTATAGTTTGTCTTCTCCAGACAGTAGTTGTTTTTAAGTAATTACATCACATGGAAGTCACTGCTTTACATGGTTGAGAACAAAAACAATCGACAAAAACACTATTGAGACCCCTACTTCTACTGTTTCCTTCAGTCCGGTGACATTTGACTTTTCATCCATGCTATCTTCAAGCAACATCATTCAGGTCTGGAGAGATTTTTCAAACAGGTGAGGACGGATGGGACATCCATTTACCCCTTCATGACAAGAGATCTGCCTAAAGCCAAACAATGTCATCTCAGGAAACATGAATAAATGAAACAAATGCATTCAAGAGTCGAATGCTAATCGCCTGCCACAATATGTCGCTGGATAAGGTAAAAATTACCTACAAAATAAATTTGAAGAAATTCACAAAACTCTACAGAATTCAGTCACCGCACTTCACAAAAAACCCATCCTTATTAACCTGCCACGTCCTGGCAGATTTTTCACCACTGCCCCCCCCCCCCCCGTCCCGGCAGATTTTGGATTTTATTTTTTTGCTTATACCTCCGCTTCTTGTGAGAAACAATGACAGTTCAGAGAAAAAGTGCTCACTTGAGCTTAGAAGTGGTCTAAACAGGTGACCTTTCACACACCTGGTACCGTGTTCTCTGAAGGCACGCGCTGTGCCACATTTTCTATGGTAGGGGTAAGTACTGGAAATAACTCAGAATACGTAAATATTTATTAATTTTTTACAAATTTACATGAAGTACAAGAATATATTGTTTTTCACTCAAAAGTATAGGCAATATAAGCATTGTTTCATTCACCGATCACATGAAAATTGTCAAAGTCTTTCACATATGACTCACTATGACTGTTGATTCAACTTACATTATAATTTTCCACTTACATTATACATTTCCACTGACATTATACCAGTTTCCACCTTATGTAACTGTTATCACATATTTACAGGCCTTACTATTATCGTGAGCATCATATTATCACATATTTACAGGCCTTACTTTTATATTAAGCGTCATATTATTGCAACTACACACTATATCAGTAATTTACTAAGCTGTGGTATTCTCTGAAACATGGCTCAACCCATAATCGAACGCTGCATTCCACACACTCGTACCTCGTGTCTTTTCTGTGAGTGGTTGCTCTCACTTTTGATTGGCTGCATACATGACAGCAGTGCTGGGGTCTAGAACGGTTCAGCTGAGGAGGGATGGTGGTAGGGAAGTAGCGTCCTGAGGGGCATAGGGGAGTCTGGGTGGCAGTGCGGTGGCGGGTGCAGTGGTGGGGCCTGTCTTCTGCATACCTCGCGATGATTTCCCGAGACAGCTCCCTCACAAAGCCCTCGAAGTTCTCTGAGGTTCCTGTAGTTAAGAGGCGGAGGTAGTGGGCATTCAGGACCGTGATGTCGAGCAAGTGGAAAAACAGCTTTTTGTACCACTTCATCGTGGTCCTGGCATATTCCACAACGGAAATCATGGAGTCAGACTGGTCTACTTGCCTCATGTTAACATCATTTTCCAGTACCAACACCGGTTTCCAAACGTGGAGCCTCCTCTTGCTGCGGTAATCCACGGAGTTGGTGTGGTGCATCAGGGGGTGATGTACTATCGACAGGAGGAAAACTTCCCTGATGTGGTTCCATATGGTGGCAAGGATGTTGTTCACCTTGGAGAAAACCACCTCATTCTTGTCAAGTTTCCTCCCAATATTGGCCATATGGTGATGGCTTTTCTTGATTGTGCCACAGACTCTGGTGTCGTCGATGTGGAGGTACCGAGTAAGAAGGAAGCTAGTGTACCAGTTTTCCAGGTACAAGACGTGACAACGATGAAGGTACTCCTCTATCATTGTCTTCACCAAGGCCCCAGAGAGTCCAATACTTCTATCATCTGTATGTCTGTCTGTGTGCCAGTGTACAAGACTATGTCTTTCACATAACCAGTTGTACAGTCACACATAACGAAGATCTTGAAGCCAGCATGGTGTCTCTTGATGGGTATGTGCTGCTGAAAAGAAATATTCCCTCTCCACAACATGAGACTCTCTTCTATGACAAAGTCTCTGTAAGGACAGAAGGATGAGCAGAACTTTTTCCGCAGGTGATCAAATACCATCCCTATTCTCCTCATTCTATCAGTGTTATTAGCATTAGCAAGGTCGTCGGCATCATAAAAGTGGAGGCAGCTCAGAATTTGTTGGAATCTATTATGACCCATTATCTACCAAACGAAAGGATGCTGGTCATTAGGTCCATAGACCAACATCCCGGAATTTGTCTTTTCCATACAACACCCATCAAGGGAACCAGGGCAAATAAAGATGAACATCTTACTGAACTGGGTAGTCATATTGTTGGAGTGCCTGGTTGTTGTTCCATCACGGTCACTTTCACGGCACTGGCTGCTAACGAATGTGTTTGTTTGCTCCACAATCTGCTCAAAAAACTCCTCACCAAAGTATAGGTGGAATAAATCTACCCTGGTGGAGCCTGCATCGAGTCCAGGAGCCATGCAGTGCCTTCCTGCCACCACCACTTTCCCTTTCACTACTCACGCCTGCCACACGACTCCCACCTTTCCCAGACAGAGCACAAGCACCATACCTTATTTTCCTCCTCGCTGCCCCATCATCTCCCCGCAGCAAAATCCTTTCCCTTCTCAACCAGTTTCATCCTCATCCTCGTCCTCGTCCTCGTCCTCTTCAGACCCGTCGTCTCGGGGCTGGAGAAAGGTGCGTGCACGTGGTGGAGGTCCAGGCTGGCCCTCCCTTGCCTTACGGTATGTCACATACTGCCGCCTGCCGCTTCCTTGGCAACAGTACGTCCTTATCGCTGCTGCTCGTTTCACCGTCAGGCACCACGTAGTCCTTGTCCTCCACATCATCATCGATTGGGGAATCACTGTCACCTGCGAAGGCATCAAGGGAGGCTTGAATTTCGTCATCAGAGAGAACTCAGTGTGCCAGGTCTGTGCTGGGTCACTGCTAACAGGTGAGAGACAGAGACAATGGTGCATGGGGGTCAGCGGGGTCAGGGGGTGTCTCCGCCGCCAGGAAGATGTCCCGCATATACGTACCAAAAGTCAGGCACGAAATTTGAAAAATGTGAAAATGATGGACCTTGCCATTGCAAAACGTATGGGTACTTTGTTGGAAGTGAGTGTGACAAAACGTTGCAACATACCCATACATTACCGGGATGTGGCGGGTTAAAAAATATATGCTGGGTGACTCACACCATCCATCAATCAATTGACCAACATAGAGAAACTCATACAGGAGCCTTTGATATTTCTAAAGCTTTTGACAGAGTGTTTCACCGTTCCCTGCAATCGAAACTCCCTTGCTATGGACTAACATCTTTTGTTCCTCTGATTTCCTCATGTCTCAGCAACAGATTTATAAGCGTAAAAGTAGATGATGTATATTCAAATATCCCTCAATGACCAACAGTATGCCACAAGGATGAGTTCTGGCTCGAACCCTATTCCTACTTCATATTAATAATCTCTTATCTGTCACCCATAATCAGTTCATTTACATGCAACTGACTCAACATTTCACAGTTCTTTCACAGACACCCTTTCACAGAGTTTAATATCTCTAACTCACAACTCAGTACAGTCATCTCCATGAATCAAGACTTATCTAGGACTACTGAATGGGGACAAAATATCCTTGTCTCATTTAATTAAAGTAAAACGAAATATATACAATTTACTAATAGACATATATTGCCAAATTCCTATATTATCTTCAGTGCTATTACTATTCCTATCTCCAAAAGTATTGAAATTCGCGGTGTTTCACTTAACAATGCCCTCAGCTGGACCTCTCATGTCAGATCACTTGATAAAACTGCCTCAGAGAAACTTGGATTATTGTACAGAGTTTGTAGCTTCTTCTGTGACAAGCAGTTAGCTATAGTTTATGAATCATATGCGCTCTCAGCCTGAATATTACTCACCCTTGTGGAATGGATGGGGACAGGTTGCACTAAAACAACTAGACAAAATTCAGAACAAAGCTGTTAGAATTATCAATAACCCTGATATTACAAATAAACTTCCTTCCCTACAGGTAAGAAGGAATATTGCCTCCGCTGCATTATTTTACAGATACTTTTATGGCATATTCTCAAACAAAGTTGCATCCATTGTGCCACCTCTCCATGCCTTCCCCTGTGCTACATGGGAATCACGTAGCACCTAAGACTGGAATGTCACACTGCCATATTGCAGAGTTTCTGCCTATCAGAAAGCTTTTATTCCCTGAAATGCATCTCTTTGCAACTTCCTTCCCCAGATTTGTTTCCCCCAAAACTTCAACCTACAACTGTTCAAACCCAACTGTTACAGATTTATTATTTTTATTTTTTTAGGACACCAGATACCTGGTGTACGGATTTTTTTTTAATTTATTTTCCCTTCCTCTGTTCTGCTATTAAAAAGAAAAAAAAAAAGTATCACTGTAAGTAAAACCAACTCACTTTGTCTTCAGAGCTGCACTGAGTCCGTCCATAACATATCCCCCGACCATCATGCTCCCAAGTTCTCTATAGGCACTTGATTCAGAGTTTAAAAAGAACTTCTTGTATGAACCATCAAAAGACTCCATTGTCACCCTGTAACATGTACAAATACATATTATATAATAAGTATTACCACTGAGGCCCCTAGAATAACGCAACACCAAAACTTAAATTCAAGATACATTTAATAATGTTTTTGTTAACTACATCTATCTATTGCCAGACGCCTCAATCCCGTTTGGGGTGGCCACAAACAAATCGCCTCCAAGTCGCCCTGTCCCCCGCCATTTCACTCCCCTGCTCCCAGCTCACACCCCCCTCTCACATATACCTCTCCACCCCATCCCTCCATCTCATCCTCGGCCTCCCCCTCCCTCTTTCCCCCTCCACCTCACTCACATACACTCTTTTCGTCAGTCTTTCACCCTCCATCCTCTCCACATGGCCAAATCACCTCAGTGTGTTCCTCATAACGCTTCCTATCACATCCACATCAACACCACAACGCTCCTTTATATCCTCATTCGTCAGCTTGTCTCTCCATGTGACTCCACAGGCTCCTCTTAAATAACTCATTTCCACTGCTCTCACTCTTGACTTGTGTCCTTCCAACAATGTCCAAGCTTCACTTCCGTACGTTAGAGTTGGTATCACAATACTGTCATGTAGTAACTTTTTCACTTCCATGCTCACATCCCTGTTTCTTATCACTGCTTTCAAGGCCTAAAACTGCCATACTTGCATCTCGAATGATAACTTGTCACAATAAATTAAAACCAAGGTATGATGCTGGTCATGAAGATGTGCAATGGAAAGAAAGCGAGAGTATTGTCTCTTCTGCCACTGAGTTTCGTGAAATAAGCTACAGATGGGGAAAAAACCGAGGCAAGTTAAACTGCAAGAGGTATAGTGTTTTTTTTGGCCTTTCTCTATACCGTTTATTACAGCACATTTCTTGCATTTATCCTATTGTAGTATAGTAATAATAATAATAATGTTACACAACTGTCTGAATATACGATAAACAATGAACTGAATACTTTCCAAAGTGCAGCAGGATGTGCAAATCCAGTCCATGTATTAAAGCAGACAGTGGAGAAAACATAAGCGAAAGATTGTACGGCAGTGATGTCTCTGGAGAACAATGCATGTGGAAGTGAATAAGTTTACGAGAGCAGTGAGCACAAAAGTAAAGAAAAGAAAGAAAGAAAAAAGGTAAAGCTAGAGATAAATACTGAGGGATGGAATATTTCATGCTTGGTCTATGTGGATGATGTATTACGTGCTACTTGAGAACACCATTTGTTGATTCCTGCAGTGTTGCTCTGCTTCTGAACAATCAGGTCTGAACGTATCGATGGATCTGAATAAAACACCAGCTGCTGAATGAAAACTAACTCACTGTGTGACATGTTGGTGAATGAGGGGAAAAAAATAACTCCTGAGAGTTTAAGAACTTGGATGCAGTGATAGAGCAGAGATAACTAAGCAAAGGGCCCTGCATTAACTTACATTTCAATTTCATCCAACACCTTTGCATCCAAACGTTTGTTCTTCGATATCTTACCTGTCAACTACTTTGACCAGCTCCTCAACTGTCTCTGGTCTGCGTGGCAGCCTTGGGAGGGTGAGGGAAGCGATGAGGCTGGCGCGATATGCTGTGCCCATCACCACACCAAAGAACAACCAAGTGCCGACCAGGATGTGGTTGGACTGGCTGGTTGAGAGGCGTCCGTACAGTCCCTGGCCCAAAAGAGTGCCCACAGACTCCATCACCACCGACCCAGTACTCAGCACTCCATGCCGCGTTTGCCACGTTTTTCTCCTCGTAATCTGTAAAGCATACATATACAGTGATATACACATAGTGATATGAGTGTGTAGCTGTTTCTTTATTGTGTCATAGGGGAGAGCAGTGATGTTTCGGACAGTGGAATGGTTTTGATAATACCGGCCATGAAAGAAACTGCACCTTCGTGCATCTGCTACCGTCAGGAAGGCACAAAATTTATGGTCATTTGCGTTTTTTTTTTTTTTCAGAGCTGCTTGGTGTGTCCAGTTTCGTGAAGTAACTTTGATCTTTTTCTGCTTTTCCTAAACTAATTTTTCGGCTACATATTGCACGCTGTAAAATAGTGAAAATGTCATGGAATAGTCAGATATTGGTTATAGTGAAGGTATGATGTATTATGCATTTTGTTAAACTTCATTTGATTAAGAATGGCTAAAATTCTTTCTTCGTCGAGAAAGGCAGACCATATTAAAGCTGTATGAAAGCAGAATTATTTAACAACTCCATGATGTGGTTTCAAGATATCAACAAGTGTGAAGTAGCGTACCACTTACATGGTAGTGGTGGCTGTGGTGGATGCTGGGGGTGAGGAGTAACCATCCGAACCCACTCTTTACTCATCTATACCAAAAATATGTATTCCAGCAAAATGTTTAAGGATATGTTGTATAAAAACAGCTATATATATATATATATATATATATATATATATATATATATATATATATATATATATATATATATATATATATATATATATATTCATTAATTTCTTCCTGCACAAATGTGACATCATCCAAGAAGAGTCGCTGTACTTATAGCTCTAAAATGAAACTAATATTTTTCCAATGTACTTCTTTATCGCTCACTCTGATATTCACCTGTGAGTGTCATGTCAAAGACTCACTTGAATCTATCGTCTGGAGTTAACTCGAAAAGATAATAGAATTAACCTGACTAAGGAAATGTTCATGGTACCAGAATAAGCAGTTGTCTCCATTGACACATTCACCTAAATAAAAATCATATACTGTTGGCTCAAGTTATGCAAAAGGGAAAAACAAGAAAACGCGACCATAAGAGGGTTAAATGCACCATTGTCGTCGGTGAGTATGCAACAATAAAGAACAATGGCAATAGACAGGTGTGGCACCATACGGGACGCCGCTAAAATGACGAACCATTTTATGCTTTGCCAGAGTAAAGCACATTTGTGTAAAAATCCTGAAGGAGCTAAACGGAAGCACCTGCCTTGTGAAAATATAATTGCGTGTGTGACTAACACTGGAAAACGGCCCTGGGCTGCTAATTGAGAATTAGTTATGATGATAAACAACAATAATAATAATAACATAAGGAATCGTTTCCTGCTGCCTGCTATTACTAATACTGGGTGAAGTGGTACCTGAGCACTTGCATATCTACCTTGACAAGTGTGAAGCAGACAGGCAGCGTACAAGCCAAGACACCGATCCACACTTGGCCACTCAGTGGGTAGTAGAAGCTCAGCCAACTGGGTGTTATGACCGGCGTGGCCATGGCGAATTTAGCAACATTTTGATCATAGTCGAAAGTGAAATCCATCTGGAAACATTGCTAGGATTAAAGAGGCTACGTTTGTAGATGTTCCAACAAACCGAAGGAAAGAACTTGTTTTCGAATAATAATAATAATAATAATAATAATAATAATTATAATAATAATAATATTATTATTATTATTATTATAATTATAATTATAATTACCATGTTATTACAGCAGAAAATGAAGTCTTGCCTGGAAACAGTGTCAGAGTATTAATTTTTTTTTTTACATTTCCAGCTTCATCATCTTCCCATAGTTCCATGCATACCCTCCAGATTATTTCCTTTAATATCAAACAATGTCAGACTAAAAGAAGGTCTGGTATATTACACTGGTCGACAAAATTTAAGTAGTGTTATGGTTCTAGTGTATTTTTAGGTGATTCTAAGCAACATGAACCTGTAGATTTAGAATATGATATCCAATTTTCGCCAGCACCTCCAGTTTTCGAGAACCATTGTACCATAGGAAAATCTGCTCGTGTTAGAAAATTTGATTCGACTCCAATCATAGGGACAGATATACCTTGTAAAGTTGCATTTAGCTAGTAATTATGGCGGTTATAAGTTTCAGTTAAGTACCTGAATCACAAGATATATAGCAACTCAAAGTAAATCAGCCACAGCCGAAAGTTGGGTAAAATTTTCCCACCATCATGCAGATGATTTTTTTTTTTTTTTTTTTTTTTGACACCAATGTATACGATGGTAAGCTTATATTTGATATTACTCCATTTCAGCTTTTCTTTACTGTTATAGTACCTTGATCTGTGTTGGCAAGCAATGAAGCACCACTACATTCAATGAAGCACTGCTACATCTGCAGGTTCTTTACACATGAAAGCCTGAAGAGACCAACAAGGAATATTAAAAGTGCTTACGAACATTACTTCAAATGTCCTGATGATAATCAAGACAAGAAGTGGGCTCCTCGTATTGCAAGCAAGCTCGGTGTAAACCACATGAAACGGCCATCAGGTATGACTTTTGCTGTACCAACAGTTTGGCGCAAACCATATGATCACTGTCCTGACTGTTACTTTTGTCTCTCTAACACCAAAGGGAATTCAGTGAAAACTCGGTCCAAGATCAGGTATCCTTATGTACCTTCTCTAAGGCAAGCATCCCATGCCCATGAGCTTCCAGTTCCAGAATCAAAATCTAATGAGAAGAAATGTTGCATGGATGCCGACTGAGATTTAGAGAGCAAGGAGCCACACCTCATCTGTCAGGTAGCGCTACAAAACCTTATATGAGACCTTAAGTCCCCCAAGGAGAAAAATTATTTCCTTGGATCTCGACTCAAACAATGGAACATGCTACAAGGTGGAGTTTGTACCACCACCTTCCATCATAGATGTGAAAAGCTTTCAATGTACTCCAAGATGAATGACATGATATGTTACTGTTATGATGCTATATAGTCAATGGAACACCTTTGTAAGTCTCGTTCTTTTCAAAAAGGAAAATGACGCCTGTTCATTGAGTCTGGGAAGAATGCACTGAAGGCAGTCCTTCTCCATAATGGAAATGAGCTTCCTTCTGTTACAGTTGTGCATGCCCATGGAATGAATGAAAGTTATGAAATTACGAGTACTCTGTTGGCTACAAAACACATCAATGGAGCATCTATGGAGACCTGAAAGTGTTCTGCTTGCTTCTAGGACTTTAGCAAGGTTACACAAAGCACATGTGTTTTCTCTGTTCATGGGAAGGCAGACGCTAAGAATTACACACAAAAGTAATGCCCAGTGTGACCGAAAGATAGGACTACAAGGTTCAGTTCTCTTAACAAACCTATTGTTGACCCTGAGAAGGAATTCTTGCCTCCACTTCATTTGAAACTTTGACGAAGAACTTTGTGAAGGCCATGGATCAAGATGGTGCTGGCTTCCACTGCTTGCTAACAAAATTCGAATGTATTATATCTGAGGGCAAAGTAAAGATAGGATTTTTCAATATTCTCTCAAATTCATCTTTTACTCAACGGTCAGGATTTTGTAAAGAGCTCATCTGAGCTGGAAAGGGCTGCTACGGAGAGCTTCATGGTTCTTACCAAGAATTACATAGGAAATTTTCGAACATCGAATTATGAGGAGCTTGTGGACAAGAGGTTGAAGAGTTACTATACACTCGGTGCTCGAATGTTGCTCAAGATAAATTCCTTCCATTCTCATTTGGACTTCTTTCTATTTATTCTTGGCAATGTCAGTGGTGAACGTGGCGAAAGGTTTCACCACGAAATTGTCATAATGGTTTGCCGATATCAAGGCCGATTCAATCCAAACATGATGTGCGGCTGTTGTTGGACTGTACAGGGTGAGTAATTGCTCCTACAAACGTAAAATGCAGAGACACTTCTAATGTGCATATATATATATATATATATATATATATATATATATATATATATATATATATATATATATATATATACGTGCTTAGTGTATGATATAAATTGTGCTTAGTGTATGATATAAATTAAAGACTAAGTATATTGTTTTTGTAACAACATATAGACTTCTATCTATCTATTGCCAGACGCCTCAATCCCGTTTGGGGTGGCCACAAACAAATCTCCTCCAAGTCGCCCTGTCCCCCGCCATTTCACTGCCCTGCTCCCAACTCACACCCCCCTCTCTCATATACCTCTCCACCCCATCCCTCCATCTCATCCTCGGCCTCCCCCTCCCTCTTCCCCCATCCACCTCACTCACATACACTCTCTTCGTCAGTCTTTCACCATCCATCCTCTCCACATGGCCAAACCACCTCAATGTGTTCCTCATAACGCTTCCTATCACATCCACATCCACACCACAACGCTCCTTTATATCTTCATTCGTCAGCTTGTCTCTCCACGTGACTCCACAGGCTCCTCTTAAATAACTCATTTCCACTGCTCTCACTCTTGATTTGTGTCCTTTCAACAATGTCCAAGCTTCACTTCCGTACGTTAGAGTTGGTATCACAATACTGTCATGTAGTAACTTTTTCACTTCCATGCTCACTTCCCTGTTTCTTATCACTGCTTTCAAAGAACCAGCAACCTTTCTTCCCTGCTGTACCCTTTCAAGCACTTCACCCTCCAAACCTCCATCCTTACTCATCACACTACCCAAGTACTTAAACGTACTCACATTTTCCAATTCCTCACCATCCAACCTCGCTGTACATTCACTAACTTCACCTCTCAAAGACCATCACTTTACTCTTCCCTACATTCACCTTTAGATTCCGTTTCTTACACACACTCCCAAACTCATCCACCAAGCCTTGCAGCTCCCCTTCGTCTTCACTCAACAACACAGTATCATCTGCAAACAACAGTACTGGGAGTTTCCATACACTATCCTCTCTCACCAGGGCTTATTGACTTATTGACACTTATTTGACGAATTTGCAAGTTTCATTGAATTTTCCCGCACTTATGATGTAGTAGGTCAAGGTTACGTGATAGTCAAATTTTAGGGTAGTTTAGAAATTAGGGAATTAGAAACAGGTGAGAATAGGTCAGAACCATTTTGGCTGTTAACCAGTGTTATTTACAACTGCATTATCACCTTCCCATCCTTTTAACCTTTCTAGTTCTGCTTTTTATGTTGGGAAGACGAAAATAACCAAGAATTAGGCGCAAATAATTTATTTTTTTCGTAGATGAATATATAGTCCTACTTGGATGTACTACCAAAATATAACCTGTTGCTACTGACATTTTTTCCCTCTCGGATAAAAATAGATTCTTTTCAGCATTTGAGTTAACTGAGCCCGTTTCTAACCCCTTCATTATGGGACGGACTTTCTTAGGCTTACTAATGTTCCTTAGTAATATAAGTGAACCAAAAGAAGTGCCATTATTGTGAACAAACAAAAGTAGGTAGTATGTGGAGAATGCAGTTCCACATATGTAGGCAGTCAGTAGAAGATTGATCTTGACTTTTGTGCATTGACAGGTTCCTTGTCTAGTTACTCCACTTTAACAGGTGAAAAAAAAAAGATTACTATCATCACTTTCGTTATCTGTGATTAACTAGACATAAAGCAATTTCAAATCAGATATGCAGTCTTTATTTTTTGGCAATGTACATTTCTTTGCTTCATAAAACTATCTGGAATTAAACCAGATTATCAATAACAACAATGAACACTGCAATGCAAAGCTTAACCTTAGGTTAAAATCTCACCTCTCTAGTAGTTGTGGAATAACACCATGTACCACTGTTACCATGAATGATTTACGAATCTCCACCTGGTTTGTCACCTACAAGTAAATATAACATTAAAATAAAGAAAGAAATGAAGGCCCCAACTGTTTTATATATATATATATATATATATATATATATATATATATATATATATATATATATATATTTTCTCATGTATTTGTATCATAAACCCCTTCAGAGAAACGTTTCAAACTAAAATTTAAGATGTAGCATTCCTTAAATCTTTCCAGCAAAATACCCTTCCTACTTTGAATGAAACTGATCATTTTAGTGCATAATAAAGTATGAGCCGAAGACTCCAGCTATAATAATGTATTGTTATTCCTAAAAAAGAAAAAAAAATCATCACGGTTATTTTGAGATGTCTGGATTGGAAACATAGTTTCAGTGTTTGGAGGTCATAGTCAGAGGGAAATACAGTATGACGAAGACAGTTCCTTAGTTGTTCAGTGGTATACATGAAGGACTGAGAAAACCTGGTAACTCTTGCAAGAAACAGCTGGACAGGAAAGGGGACTAGGGTTCACTGCTTGGTGGAAACTACAGTATATGGCTTCCGTAACTGGGGAGGGACAGAGGCATTCACTTCAGAAGAGTAATTATCTCTGAAATGCCAGTAATATAAGGAAATAGATGCAACCCTGCAGTGAAGTGCGAGAAGTAGGAAGCCACAAAGAAAAGGAGGGATGGCGAAAAGTTTTTGTTTTACCTCCATTGTGTTTAAAATGAGAAAGAGAGAGAGAGAGAGAGAGCAGAACTCCTTAGAGTCAAAAATATCCCTTAGACAAAGCCAGCAAACTCTCCAAGGATAATGGACGAGCTAAGGCAATTTTCCATCTATTTTTTTATTTTACCAGTCAGGGAATAATTACTCAGAATGAAACATTACTTACCGTTTTCAGTACCAAAGTAGGGTATTTGAAAACAAATTTAATAACAGCCTGTAAATATGGGCGTCCGGAGAGGGGGGCTAGGGGGGGCAGTTCCCCCCCTTGGAATTCCGAAGTGCTTCAGTTCTTATTCAAGGATGATTGAATGAATTTGAGTCGATTCATGCATTCTGTCACTTTATGCATTTGATGTAAAACATGTAAGTCATGTAGGTATATGCCTATGCCTATTTGGAGTGTGTATATTTTGATATATTACAACCGCACATATATGTATAATTTCTTTTATTTTGCCCCCCTTACAAAAAATCCTGTGGACGCCCCTGCCTGTAAATAATGAGATATGTATCGAAACATAGATAATATGAGGCCCTGTGCAGAGTATGATACACAAGCTCCATCCTCCTAAAAGCAAGATAATGCTATCCAACAGTCCCTCAAAATATGTACTTTCATGTGGAGGTGGTGGATGTTATGAAACGCCACTGGCCGGAAGGTTGGAAGGTCTTAAAAACAAACACCATTTTCGACCAAAGTGTGCTCAACCCGCATTTGAAAAAATATTGGAAGGGTACGATACTCAAACGCCAAAATATTGTACATATGTAACAAGGGCTTTGCTGAAACATGAACGGGATTTGGTTACCAAGCGCTTACAACACTGTGTGGCGTCATTCACAGCCAGTGTGTGTGCTCACTGACGTGCCCACCCCAACGAAACAGCACGAGCAGGATGTTGCATCACACACACATGGGGGAGACCACGGAGAGATGCACAGGGCGCGTGTAAGGCCCAGGAAGGATGGGCCTATGTCCGCTACTACCTTGTTCCCCTCTTTCCCTCAACGGACCCAAAGAGATACACAGTGCTGGTGCACTACTCTCCAGCCAGATCAGCCCACACCAAGTTTTGGGTGGGGCTTAGTCTACAGTCCCAGACAACACCCAACTGATGGCCACTAGCCGCACTAGGCAAGAGATAGCCACAGACCTCTCTTCAGCTGCATTCTCCCCTCTGCAGAGCCCAGTGACAGCCACTAGCCGCACTGAGGAAGGTACGGTCACCGCCTGCCCTTCGTCTACAGTCACTCCCGGGAGTAGGACTTCATTGACAGCCACTAGCCACACTGGCAGCAGGTGATGGCCACTAGTCGCACCTCGCCTGCAGTCCTTACAGGGGACAGGACCTCGGTGATGGCCACTAGCTGCACCGGCAGGCAGGTGACGGCCACTAGCCACACCCCACCCACAATCCTCACAGGGGACAAGACCTCGGTGATGGCCACTAGTTGCACCAGAAGGCAAGTGATGGCCAATAGCCAAACTTCACCTAACACAGCCCTGGTGATGGCCATTAACCACACCAGCAGGCAGGAGATGGCCACCTGCCACTCTGTACCTGCTGCCCTAGGGACCTCAGCGACGGCCACCAGCTGCCCTGGGGAGAGCATGATCACCACCCGCGCCCCACCCCCTGTGTCTTTCCCTACAGAGGATGTCCCTTGCTTGGCACACCCCTCCAGAGACCGAGGGGGACATCCCTCCCTCTGTCTCCACAGAGGCAGGCCCCAGGAGGAGCTACACCTGGAGGAGGTCTGGCAAGGCCCCATCGTGATCCCGGGGATCCGTTCAGTGCAGCTGGCACCCGGACAAGACCACCTGCTGTCCGACTCCTGAAGGACGGGACACCGCAGGCAGCCCCTGCTGGCTATGTGACCCGAGAGAGACTGCAGCCCTTGGACTCCCAGGGGCTCCCCCAGCCCCATTGGATGGCGACTTACTTCTCAGATTCGGTGCAGGCAAGCACACCTACTCTCCCTATTCAGTCCCAGCCCCGAGGACCGAACTACCCACCAAGGTCCCACTAGGGAAGAGCCCCTCTCCACGCCACCCAGCAGTCCACTCCAGCTAATACGGCCCCTGAGAGTAGTCCTGTGCCCACTGAGGGAAGGCACACCTGATGGGACCCCTCCCACACCTGGCCGACACCTGTAGGCAGCCCAAGACTTCAGTAGCCCTGTCAGAGTCCTCATGTCCAGATGATGATTTTTGAACCTGTATACTGTATTGTGCCCACACAGTATCCACATTGTACTACCCAAATTCGATCCCGAGCAATGTGATTTTAACACATACCTATCCATGGTCAAGCCACTCTTGGACATAGGATTCGAAGATGACGGGCAGAAGATAGCAGTTACCCTGCCTCACTTGGGCAAAGCAGTGGCAAGTATTGCGCCCCAGATCGTCCCAGAGCTGACATGGGCGAATTTCACCCAAATCGTTACTCAAGGAATCACACCATCCTTGGGGAAAGTCATAGCGTTATCACAGCTCGACACCCTAACTTACGACAGCAACCTGGATGATGCACTTATTCAGGCCAAGCTGCTCGTCACCACCGCATACCCAGAAACTGATGCAGCAACCAGGGAACAACACATGTTTAACACACTCCTAAGAATCCTCCCCAGTGTCATCAGAGAACACTTTACAACACAGGACCCAATGGGAGACCTAAAAGAAGATATCCAATTGGTATGACATCTCCTGGCTACCCGCTCCATCCCGCAGCACATCGGTGCTGTGAGTAAATTCCCCACTCAAAAGACAGCATTACACCACAAACCACGGATGTCCCCAGCCCACGCAAACCCTCCACCAAAGCCCAACTTACCCAGGGCACACCCTACCAAAAGACGCCCCACCCCCAAGGATAATACAATCTTCATTTCCATCAACCCGTGGGAATTCTCTACCTGCAGTCACAGATGTCCCCTCCATGACACTGGAGAGTAGCTAAAAGCTGCCCAACTCAGGGAGGCCACCCAGGGGTGCCGAAAGGTCTCTTCACTGGATAACAAGGGCACCGAGGATGACACCTTATCTGCCGAATGCGCCAATCCTGGGGAAATGGAGCCGGAGGAAGACAAGATCCTGCAGCAGCTGGATTTTTAGGCCCGTCCCCACACCTCCTCACGGTGGCAGGGGCCACCTCACAAAAATACCGCCCCTCAGTCTACAACAAGATGAGACTGAATGGGGTAAAGGTGAGGCTACTGGTCGACACAGGAGCAGTCAGGTCCTGCCTCTACAGCCACTTCTACTCCCATCACAAATTGGCCTTCACCTTGCTTTTACCTACCTCAGCTCATCTCGTAGATGCTGGGGATGGCCCCCTTCCCGTGTGTGTGGAAACCTGGGCCCAGCAGGCCGACACCCACCAGGAAGTCTCTGGCCAACACATGTTCATCATTTATGACTCGTCCTGCCGTGCAAATTATGGTTATTCGGGGCTGGACCTCCTGTAGAAGCTACATACAAACATCAACTGCCAAAAGCAACCTCTCCAGTTCCAGAAGCCTCCAGACCCCTCCCCCCAGCCATTCTGGACGTGCACACCCCCGGCCCCCTTCCTCACCCTATCCCCCCTCCCCCTCACCATGTCCTCCACAATGCCCCCTGATCCCCCCACCACTCCTCCACACCCCACCTTCCCAGCAACCATCGCCTCCGCCTTGATGATCCCCCCTCAGCACGAGGCCTGGCTACACCTGAACAGGCCCACCAAAACCTCCGTCCTGTTCTCCCCCAACGTACCGCCCGGAACCCTCTCATCCTGCCTACTCTCACCCACCTTCTTCCGCCCCCCACATCAGGGCAGTAGGCATCGCAAATGTCTCCACCATCCCCATCACCTTGCCCAAAGGATTAGTGGTGGGAGAAATGGAGGAGGCCGAGCCTTGTTTCCCTCCCACTCCCCCCCGTCACCCTACCCCATCTACCAGAAGACCTCACACCTCATCAAGCGGATAGCCTCCGCCGCCTCCTCCTGGACTTCCAAGACTTCTTCGCGTCAGGACCAGCAGACATCGGCAACACCACGTACCTGACACATGAAATCCACACCACCATACCATCTAATCACCAACCATCACGGCAGAAAAAAAAGAAACAAGCTGAGGAAGACCTGCAGGTCCAGGAAATGCATGATGTCGGTGTCATAGCACCTTCTACCAGCCCGTGGTCCTCCCTCATTGTTCTGGTAAAGAAGAAAAATGGCACCATGCATTTCTGTGTGGATTATAGGCGACTCAATGATGTGACCACCAAGGAAGCCACTTCCCTACCCAGATTAGACAACTAACTTGACTCCATATACAGAGCACCCTAGTTCTCCACCTAGAACCTGCGATCAGGATACTGGCAAGTCCCCGTACACCCTGAGGACAGGGAGAAAACAGCTTTTTCAAACAGTAATGGAAAACACCATGAAATCAATGTCCATCCTTTCGGACTCCAAAACGGCCCCACTACGTTTTCCAGATTGATGGAGTCAGTCCTCAGTGGCCTCACCTGGGAAATCTGCCTGGCATACATGGATGACATAATCACTCAACCAGATGTGGACAGCCCACCTCTAGTGCCTCAAAAAGATCTTCCTGCACATCCACCAGACTGGACTCAAGCTCAGACCATCAAAATGTGTCCTGGCTGCACGAACCGTCTCCTTTGTGGGGCACATTATTTCAAAGGAAGGAATAGCACTTGACCCTGACAAGCTGTGTGCGCGTAGATCTCCCCGTACCCCCTGATGTCCATGAAGTCCACGCCTTCCTGGGGCTCACCTCTTACTGCCGGCGCTTTGTAAAAGGGTCTGCCGACATTGCCAAGCCCCTCCACGATATGATTAAAAAGGGCGAGCCTTTCACCTGGACTGACAAGTGGCTCACAGCATTCCACACCCTAAAAACCAAGCTCATCACTCCCCTGATTGTTGCATTCCCTGATTACACACTGTCTTTCCACATATATACAGAAGTGTCTCTAGTAGCAATTGGCACTGTCCTCACCCAGGTGCAAGAAGGGTGGGAGAACATCATCCTCTGCACCGGCTGCACCCTCAACCAAGCCGAGTGAAACTACGCCGCCATCAAACGAGAATGCCTAGGCACTGTATGGGCACTGGAGCACTTTCGAGCCTACCTCTCGGGTACACACGTCACCATCATCACTGAGCATCAATTGCTCCAATGGTTAAGCCAGTCCAGCACCTACAACACTCAACTTATCAGGTGGAGGGAAACTCTAGAGGAGTTTAACTATGACATATCCTATCGCTCTGGAAAACTACACACCAATGCCGACACCCTGTCCCAACTACCGATCAACTCCGTCCAAGTCAAACCCAATCTCTTACAGCAGTATCGCAACAAAGATTGTCCCCACTGGATACCGCCACAGGTATTCTCCAAGCTCCATCAACAGGGTGATCACCTGTTCACCCAGTCAGGGCATAGAGTATTCGACCCCAAAACTGCCCTCAACGCAATGACCCATGTCCACTCAAACAACGGGATTCTTCTTGGCACTAAAAGATTTTTGCAAGCATTCAATGATACCTATTGGATGCCCAGCCACTCCAACCTGGCCAAACAAGTTGCCCAGGCCTGCTGGGTCTGCATGCTAGGCAAGGACATCAGCCACACACCTGGCCCCTCGGGAAGCATCACCGGCCACAAACCATGGCAACTGTTGTCTGTGAACGTAGTAGGCCCCTACCATTTAAAGCTGGCTACAATTATATCATCACCTTCATGGATACATACTCGAAATTCCTCATCGCATAGCCAGCCAAGGAACACGGTGTCTTCGCTGTGGCCAATACTATCGTACACCATGTCTTCCTGTAATTTGGTATTCCCCAAGCCCTGCACTCAGACAACACCCCAGAGTTCACTAGCAGAATATGGCAAGAACTCGACACCATCTTCAGCTACCACATCTTGAACTCCTCTCCCTACTAGCCCCAAGAGAATGGAATATGTGAAAGGAGCCATCATACCCTCCTCAACCAGTTCTGGGCTCGAATAGAAGAAACCAAGGACGCAGACTGGCCGGTCTACATCAAGATTGTGCAGTGGGGGATGAACTCCTACCCCTGGGACGATGGCACCTCTCAACACGAATGGGTATTATGAGAGACCCCCCTCTTCCTACCTTTGCGATGGCACCTCCAGCCCCCCTCCACAATCCCTATGTCTGATCCCCTTTACCACCTCAAGAGATGACTCCATCACTTGCAGAAGCATGAGGACCTGCAACCAGACAACGCCCCATCCAACCCCTACAAACCAGGTGACTCAGTAGTAGTGGCCAAACTACCAACGCCCAACAAAATCTCACCACAGTTTGTGGGACCCTACACCATTACCCACATCCCCAACCCTGTATCGTAACCGTCACTTACGCCCATTCCCAGCTGTCACCTCCTGACGACACCACCCTCCTACCCTTGTCCGCCATACCACTTCACCACAACTCACCGCTCCAGACTCCCCATCAGACTCATACACCTACTACTTCACACCCTCCTCCTCCTTACCATTCTCACCCACTTCCTCCTCTCCAGTCAACTCCCCCACCATACCTCACACCTCAGCTCCCGCCACCACACCAACACTGCAAGTCCAGCCACCTGGCCAAATGACACCCAGTCCACCCCCGGGAACCCCACTGTGTCTCCAGCACCACACGCCACCACCTCTACACTTGCACCATCGTCTCCCCCTCTCCCTCCTCGTTCCACACCCACAGCCTGTCCCACACCACACACCCACTCCCTGACCACTGCCCCCGCCACCCCGCCACCAAACACCCGGGCCACACCAACACGCCCAGCCACCACACCACACTGCCGCACTCTCCCCTTACCACCCACACCCACCTTCACCACCACCACAACCAGATCCAGCCACCTCTCACACCTGCCAGCCAGATACATAACCATACCCTCACCCAGTCCCCCAATATCACCCACGTCACCAGGACAACCCCTCCCACCACCCACATGCCCAGCACATCCCCCATAACACTGCATTTACACCAGGCCCAATGGAAACTCCCGCCAATCCAACTCCCCAAGGAGAAGAGCTGCATCTACCCTTGGTGATTGCATAAAACCCAGACCACCTCACTGGTCGCCAGTATTCAACCAGGAGACACCAGCCACTTACCACCACCAGACATGAAGGTATGTCGTATCACCTGGGTCCCAGCCCACGGCAAGAAATGGAGCATCCGTGGGACGCACCATCTCCTCCAACTCCTTCAGAAGTCACCACAGTCCTTCACCCTATACACACCACCGAGAACCAGACATAGCCACCCCCCACCTGGACTGCCCTCCTCCATCACCTCAAACCAGCCCACAGGACCAACACCACAGACACCTTCTACCTCCAGCCACGGGAATGTGACTTTTCCCCCCAAGATGGTGGTGAAATGCCCACCTCGACGAAACACCATGAGAGGGATGTTGCAACACCCACCCTAGGGGGAGACAACGGAGAGGCACATAGGGCACGCAAAAGGCCTAGACAGGATGGGCCTATGTCCCTTACTGCCTTGCGCCCCTCTTCCCCTCAATGTACCAGACAAGAGATACACAGTGCTGGTGCACTATTCTCCAGCCAGACCAGCTCTCGCCAGGTTCGGGGTGGGGCTTACTCTACAGTCCCAGACTGCACCTAAGTGACGGCCACTAGCCTCACTAGGCAAGAGATGGCCACAGACCTCTCTACAGCTGCATCTCCCCCTCCGCAGAGCCCAGTGACAGCCACTAGCCGCACTGATGAAGGGACAGTTGCCGCCCGCACTTCGACTGCAGTCACTTCTGGGAGTAGGACTACAGTGATGGCCACTAGCCGCACTAGCAGGCACATGACAGCCACTAGCTGCGCCTCACCTGCAGTCTTTACAGGGGACAGGCCCTCGGTGATGGCCACTAGCTGCACCTCCCCTGCAGTCTTTACAAGGGACAGGACCTCGGTGACGGCCACTAGCTGCACCAACAGGCAGGTGAAGGCCACTACCCGCACCTTGCCTGCAATCCTCACAGGGGACAACAGCTCGGTGGTGGCCACTAGCCGCACCAGCAGGCAAGTAATGACCACCAACTGCACTCCACCTAACAGGGCCTCAGTGACGGCCACCAGCTGCACCAGCAGGCAGGAGTCGGCCACCAGCAGTTCTGTACCTGCCACCCTAGGGACCTCAGTGACGGCCACCAGCCATGCCAGGGAGGGCACAGTAACTGCCCGCCCCTCACCCCATGTCTTTCTCCATGGAGGATGTCCTTTGCTTGGCAAACCTCTCCAGAGGCCAAGCAGGACACCCCTCCCTCTCTTCCCACAGAGGTAGCCCCTGGGAGGAGCTACACCTGGATGAGGTCTGGCGAAGCCCATTGTGATCCCGGGGATCCGTTCAGTGCAGCCAGTGCCCAGACGAGACCACCTGCTGTCGGACTCTCAAAGAACGGGACGCCGCAGGCAGCCCCTGCCGATGATGCAGCCCAAGAGAGACTGCAGCCCTTGGACTCCCAGGGGCTCCCCCAGTACCCCGGGGCGTGACCTTCCCAGCCTATTGGACAGTGACCTACTTCTCAGAATGGGCGTAGGCAAGTCTGCCTACTCTCCCTATTCGGTCCCAGCCCCAAGGACCAAACTATCCACCAAGGTCCCACTAGGGAAGGGCCCCTCTCCATGCCACCTAGCAGCCCACTTCAGATGACACGTCCCATGAGAGTAGTCCCACGCCCCCTGAGGGAAGGCATGCCTGACAGGACCCCTCCTACACCTGGCTGACGCCTGTAGGCAACCCAAGACTTCAGTGGCCCTGCTGGAGTCCTCCTGTCCAGATAGTGACTATCGAACCTTTACAGTGTATTGTGCCCATACTGCATTCATACTGTGCTCAGTGTAGTATTAATCTAAGGTAATATACATGTAAGGTTGGTTGACCAGAGTTTTTATGTACTGTTTCTCTTGTAGTGTATTATAGTTCCGGTCTCGAAAGAGAACCCCGGCTCAGTAGCTAGTGTTCCTAGGATGAGAAGTCAGCATAACACTGATAGTAGTGGTTTCAGATCTCGTCCCCAGTCTGTGAACATCGCTAAGGGCACAGTTTGTGGCTTTTTATTCTCTATTATTTACTATGTCAATGAGGTTTTTCTCTTTATTGCAACACTTTTTTTGGAACAGTGTTTTGGAGTTGTACTTACATTATTCTTCGTATATTTTTTTTTTATTGCATTAATATTGCATTGTCTCTGTCCGGGGAAATCCCGTGGTATAGGAATCATTCTTGTTATTATTACCAGGTTGTGCTTGCATCTACAACTTGTAAAACACTGTAACACACCATCAAAGTATGTAAAACCATGGTGCTGTGGCTGTGCAAACTGTTTTTATAGACAATGTCTGTTGTTCACAAATCACACAGTGCAACAAGTACTGGGTATTCAAATAAAACAATGATTATGAATAAACTTTCAAAATTTTGTTAAAATTAATTTCACTGATAACTTTGCATAAAATTTTCTAAATCTAGTTACATTCAACCTCATTAAAAAACATAAAGGAACTCTAGTTATAGGCCTACGGTATTAGTTTAAGCATTATTGTAGTGCGAAGATTGCACAATTACATGCAACAAAAGAACTGTGATATCTAACATTTTTTAAATCAATGGAAAAATAAAAAAAATATAATAGTTTCCTTACTTTAAAGTTGTTGGAATAGTGTAGAGACATTCAGCTTAGCAATGCAGCAAACAGCATCATCCTAGCTATAATAGTTTTGACGTTATCGATCATCACACATTCAAACACTCTGACTGCATTTTTTTGGTGCTTCTAAAAAATAGCACTTGTAAATCACCGGGTCGGTCAGGATCACCTGATGGTCGTGATCGTCAGCTTTTACCCTCCCGGAAGGGAGCTGAGAGCTCATATAGTCCGATCTAAGGGCAAGGCTGTGACCTTCACACATGCACACACCAGTTCCCTTGCTCAAGGGGGACAGTAACCACCCACTTCGTCAGTGAAACTTTTCGCAACCTGAGCGAGGCGCGAACTCCCGTCTACCAGATGGCAAGCGAGAACGTTACCACTGCACCAGCGAGCGGTGTATCACTATGTGCACGGCCTCATATTATAATCGAAAGAAACGTATTGGTACAATTCAAATAAAGAAAAAAACGTCGTTTACTGGGGGTTCAAGAAAGACAAGATAGGTCAGATATCCCTGGGGTTTATCATGCAGTTTTAGGTGGCACTAGCGAGACCAATGCTAGCGACAGTTCATACGTTTCATTGATCGACATCGATCATCACTAAATACAGTGAAGAGGTTAAAGACCTGTTTAAATGAAATTACACACTTATTCTAGGATGATACTGTAGAACACTGATATAGTGGAAGTGAATAGAGTTTGATTAACCCTTTAACCGCAGGCATTGTTTTGACCCGACTGCCCCCCCCCCCCGCGGGGGTTCCACCCAAAATGTAAACAAACTTTAAACCTTTATAACTCTGCACAGAATAAATCTAGAGCGAAAAATAAGGTACCATTAGAAAGTACTAACCTTCAGCTTTGCAATGATGTAGGTTTCATGATTTCATTGACTATCACTGGATGGGCAGTGCCATTAGAAGTGAGCGATCTAAAATCACTATTTTTCGCTCACACACCATTACCAAATGCCAACCTCATTCTGATAATAATATTATAAACATATATGAACACTGCACATACGATAAACACCCACTCTGTGTTCACTGAGGCAGGTAAAAGGCACTGTAATTGCTCGCACTTCACTGCCACATCAGCAGTGTTGTCACTCACACAGCTGGACAGATACTGATGCGTGTTTGGTCAGGGGTGGGGTGGAGGACCCGGAGGGTGGTAGGTGGGGGCCCGGAGGGTGGGAGGAGGGAGGTGGGGGTCGGCTGGAGTGAAAGAACTTAATAGCTACTCTCCTTTGAAACAATTGGACAGTATTCCCAAGGTGGATGGAAAGCTGATGAAAGGGAGAGCTGGAGCTTCCGTTTCATCAGCCCTAGGGACTAGGTCCCGACCATCCCCCTTTGCTGAACTTTTTGAGTGTCTGAGTAACACAGAGAGTAGGCCAGCATGATCTTCAATACAAGTTTCTCTATCAACACCAAACTACATGCACAGTACACACTATACTTCCTTTTCCAAAATTAAAAAAATCATGGCAGCACTACACGTGGCCTTGGAGTCCCCAGTGGGGGGGACCATAAATGCCCCCACCTTCCGCCCCTCTCCTGGTGATGACTCGAGCTGCCTGGAACCACTGTCTTGACTCTCTTCTTCTTCGTATCTGCAACATTCGCGGCCATTCCTCTAACTTTTGCTCTGTTGAGCACTACCTCTCCTTCTCTAAACCTCACCTTCTTTTTCTAACTGAGACTCAGCTGTTTGAGGCAACTGACATCAAACCCTTTTCTGTATCCTCCTACTTTCTCAATATTTATTTCAAAGCCGAAGGTGGATATTGGTTATATGTACGCAACGACCTATCTTATTCTCGTCTTCCTGAACTCGATTCTTCTGAATTCTCTACACTCTGGCTTCGGCTTTCCTCTCATTCTCTGACTAAATATATCTGCGCTGTTTACCTTTCTCCTAATTCTTCTGACTTAAATTCTTTGACTATCTTACATCTACAATGGAACAAATTCTATTTCTCCTTTCTCTGAAATCTCCATTCTAGGAGATTTCAATGTTCACCACCACCTTTGGCTCTCCTCTCCCTTCACTGATGCACCTGGTGAACTAGCCTACAACTTTTCTATCCTTAATGACCTAGAGCAGCTTATACAGCACCCTACCCGTATCCCTGACTGCCTTGGAGAGAGCTCCAACATACTTGACCTCTTCCTTACTACTAATCCTTCTGCTTACACTGTTAAGCTTTTCGCTCCATTCACAACCTTATCACCTTAACCTGTCCTATTGCTCTGGTACGGCCTGTGGACCCTCCAAAGAAACTTTGTCTGTGGCACTTTGGAGCTGCAGATTGGGAGGCCCTCAGGCAGTACTTCTTTGATTTATCCTGGAATGACTATTGCTTCTAAACCCAGGAGCCATCTCAGTGTGCTTTGCGCATTATGGAGGATATTCTCTCGGGCATGGAAGCATACATTCCTTCCTCATATCTGCTGACTAATGCAAGAAAGCTTTGGTTTAATCGCGCTTGTTCTAATGCTGTCCGCAACAAGAAGAGGGCCTATAAAAAGTACCGGAGCCAACCCACCCCTGAATCACATCTTTTATATTTTTCTGCCCGGAATCATTCTGAGTCTGTTCTTTGCTCTGCTAAAAATAGTTTCATCCATACTAAATGCTCTCAACTCTCAACTCGAATTCTTCCCGCTCCTTCTGGCACCTTGCCAAAAACCTTTCTAAAAACTTTACCTCATCATCCTCCCCTCCTCTTTTCTACTCTGATGGCTCTGTAGCTATTTCTTCTACTGATAAAGGAGATCTATTCACTCAGACTTTCTCCTCCAATTCCACCTTAGATGATTCCGGTGCTGTTCCTCCATCACTTCCCCCCTCTGACTTCCTCATGGGTGTCATTAAAATTTCTTCAGCTGATGTATTTTCTGCTAACACTGGCCTCAGTACTAATAAGGCATATGGGCCTGATGGAGTCCCTCCTGTTGTTCTCAAGAACTGTGCTTCTGTGCTTACACCCTGCCTAGGCAAGATCTTTTGCATTTGTCTATAAATTTGTACCTTTCCTTCTTGCTGGAAGTTTGCTCTCATTAAGCCTGTCCCAAAGAAGGGTGACCATTCGCAACCCTCTATCGTCCAATTGCTTTAACATCCTATATCTCAAAAGTTTTCAAGTCAATTCTTAATTGAAAAAATTTAAAGCCTCTTTCCTATCACAACCTTCTTTCTGATCGTCAGTATGGGTTCCGTCAGGGACACTCCACTGGCGATCTTCTCACCTACCTTTCAGACTCCTGGTCATTCTCCTTTCGGGACTTTGGCGAAAGCTTTGACATTGCACTTGACATCAAAGGCTTTCAATCGAGTCTGGCATATATCTTTAATTTCCAAACTGCCCTCTTACGGTTTCTATCCTTCTATCTGTGCCTTCATCTCTTGCTTCCTTTCTGGTCGTTCTATAGCCGCTGTTGTAGACAGCCATCGTTTTTCTCCTAGATCTATCAACAGTGGTGTTCCTCAGGGCTCTGTCCTATCACCAACTCTATTCCTTTTATTCATCAATGACCTTCTAAGCTGTGCATCTAACCCTATCCACTCTTACGTTGATGACTCCACCCTTCACCTATCCATTCGGTTCCCGCAACGTCCATCTCAGCAGTTATTTCAACAAACAAGGGATGAGGCTATGGCACACCTAATGTCTGACTTGGCTCGTATGTCTGACTGGGGTAAAAATAATCTGGTTGTTTTTAATGCATCAAAGACTCAGTTTTTACATCTATCAACCCGACATTATCTTCCACAGGTATACCCACAAATGTTTAATAATATTCAGCTTAATCCTGCATCATCCTTGAACATGCTTGGCATTTCATTTACTCGGGACATATCTTGGAAAGATCATATTACATCTCTTGTAAAATCTGCTTCCAAGAGATTGGGTGTGCTAAGCCGACTCCGTTCCTTCTTTACCCCTGGACAATTGTTGACTCTATACAGGGGTTTTATCTGCCCCTGTGTGGAGTACAACTCTCATGTGTGGGGAGGCTCCCCACATACAGCTTTTCTGAATAGGGTGGAGTCAAAGGCTTTTCGTCTCATTAACTCTCCTTCTCTTACTGACTCCCTTCAACCACTGTATCTTCATCGCACTGTTGCATCTTTATCTCTTTTCTATCGCTGCTTCAATGGTCACTGCTCCTCTGTCTGCATGCATTCCTCCACCTCTACGACGGGCACGTAGCACCTGCCTTGTAGCAAACTCTCATCCCTTTTTTGTCCAACTCTCTAATGCAAGAGTTAACCGTTACTCCCAGTCCTTCATTAACACAACAGGTCAACTCTGGAACTGTCTCCCTCTGTCTGTATTTCCTGCTTCCTATGATCTCCAGTCTTTCAAACGCAGAGTATCCAGGCATCTCGAAATGATCGGATCTTGAATTCGGGTCTCTCCTGTATTCTGCTTTTCTCTTGGAAGGAACTATAATATCAGGCTCGCGGTCTTTGTTTTTTTCTTCGTCGCATAAAAATAATAAAATAAAAAAATATTTTCTGAACATGAGTATTGTGAATAATAACGTAGTTTCTTCAGAGATCGCATTTTAAATAATTGCTAACATATCACACAAGAAAGTGAGTGGGGTACTAAATATTGCAAAATGATGCCGATATAATAGTTGGATGTAATATTCAAATAAATTTTAACCGCAACAGATAGTAACAGCAAAAGTTTGAATGAATACAAGTATATAATTCTCACCTCGTTCCAGCTGCGCGATGGAAGGACACGGAAAGTAAAATTAAGGGCCTGCCCAATGGCAACCAGCTGGTTGTAGTCAGTGCCTGAGTACCTGGTGGTGTTGCCCTCCATGGACTCTCTCCAATATGGTTCATATGTAAGCGCCGTCACGTTTATCATCCCGCCATGGAAACTGCCAATAATAATGTAATATTCCGAGTGTTAGGAAGTTGCAGTGTAACATTTTAGAGGAAGGTGATAAAACTCGGGTTCAAAATTTTAAGACATTCATTTGGGAAATGATTAACACTATTATTACATTAATTTTTGATACTAAGAGTAACATCATAACTCTTGAAAAAAAAAAAATCACCCCTTGAAATTCAAAATTAACAAAATGAAAAAAAAAAAAAGTTTTTTCTGCCCATTCTGTCATTTATATACCCTGACTTGTCTTACTGTCTACTAGTACAAGGCTTACAGTAAAATACTGTTACATCCCACACTGCCACAGGCTCCAACAGCAGTAGTACAGTACAGGAAGGCGTTGCATAGTGAGTTGTTCTTCTAATGGTCGGCCTTTAGGTGTAGCCTACAGTACATAGGATCAGCTAAGGCGTCATAAATAAACACTCACTTCCTCTCTTTATTTCTCAGATAATTACACTTAATGCTTGCCAATTTCACTTCACTATTCTCACAAACACTGGAGCTACACAAACTTTACTAACTGCAATTATACTTAATGCTTGAGAACACTATTTTTCACAAGTACCGAAAATATACAAACTTCAGTGACACTGCACAACACTCAAATTAACTGAAAAACACCTGAACTTGCTCTAGTCTCCTCCTCATCATTATATATGCTTGCACTATTCGAGAAACTTCTAGCATAAACTCGGCTGGGCAACAGTTAACAATTACCAACTAGGAGACACCAAAACATGCCAGATTTTTTTTTACATTACATAACACTAAATTATTTAACATACACTCTTAAACTGAATTACACAATTTAACAGTCGTATAAATAAAACATCACAAAGAAAAAGAGCACAACAAATAACACACAACTTACAAAATAACAACGCTCACAAACAGCAAGAAACTGGCAACTCTGGCCCTTAATGGTAAAATACCAGGATCATCGAGAAACGTCCAGACTACCCAACTAGCAAATCTCGCTTCTTAACACTACTCCCTCCGTAGTTCTTTGTCCTCCCAACAAAACTACACTATATATACAAACATGAACCTTAATCCTAATGAAACATCTAACTATACACAAAATAATCCTTCAACTTATCATGTCATCTTCTATGCCACTTTCAAAGACGTCCTTGCTCCTCCAAACAGTCAACCTCTCCAGGAAGGTCTTGGTCGTCTTCCTGATTCACTTCTTCTCTTGGAAAACTGTCACCATCCTCTTGCACTTCAGCTCTTTAGTCCTTTTCGACATCCTTGGCTTTGGGTGAGCATGATTCCTTGGAGACATCTCAGCTATACTGTCCTGGTCCATGGTTCTCCCACAGACAGTTCCCATGTACCACCTTTGGTCGACTTCTTGCCTCCCTGAATCTGATACGTTATGTCTGATAGGCGATCAAACACAGTGTAAGGCCCGTCCCATTGGCTCTGCAGCTTCGGTGACTGTTCCTTCTTTCGCAGAGAATTGTATAACCAAACTTGGTAACCATTCTTGAAGCTCACCTCACTTGCCTTGGCATCACATTTGCACTTCATCACCTCTCCTAAAAACTTCAGGGCTTCTCACATTTGATGATGTACACTCGGCAAGATCTCCAACTGGACCACCTGGTTGTGAAATTTAGCTAATGTGGCAGCTGCGTGCACCTGTGTGTGTGTGTGTGTGTGTGTGTGTGTGTGTGTGTGTGTGTGTGTGTGTGTGTGTGTGTGTGTGTGTGTGTGTGCGTTCTTACCTAATTGTATCTTTACAGGAATGAGTCAAGCTTGTACTGTCCCGTGTCTTAAACCCTATTTATCATACATATCCAAAAAATTGTGAACTGTTTTGGCACACACTATTTCATTCGGTAGTGCATTCCACTGATCAATTGCTTTATTTGGGAAACTAAATTTCCTTACATCTTTATCACCTCTCTTCTTATGCAATTTTTTGCAGTGTCCTCTTGTTGATGCTCATGTCACCTCTTTCCTTCTCTCCTGCAGTGTTGGTAGATTCAGCTTATTTAGTCTTTATTCGTAGCTTAGATCCTTTAAGCTTGGTACCCACCTTGTAGCAGCCCATTGAACTTTTTCAATCTTGTTTATGTGTTTTTTGAGATGAGGACTCCAGACTACTGATGCATACTCCAGGGTTGGTCTGATGAATGATGTTATTATCTTTCTTAGTATGTCTTCATTTATTTATGTAATGCTATTCTCATATTTGCAAGCAGTGTATACATGTTCTGTACCTTCTCGCTGATGTGGACAGCCGGAGATAGTCTGTTATTGATAATCTCACCTAGGTCCTTCTCTCTTTCTGATGTGTGTAGGGTTTTATTTCCTAATGTGTAATCCCAATCAGGTCTTTTTCCACTTTTACCAAACTTGATTACATGACATTTGTCCACATTGAATGCCATTTGCCATGCATTACTCCATTCATGAAATTTATTTAATTCTTCTTGTAGCTCTTTATAAGAGTCTGTGTTGGTAATTCTCCTTTGTATTTTTGCATCATCTGCAAACATATTTAAATACCTTTCATTTCCAGTGTTACTGTCTATATCATTTATATACACTAAAAACATGATTGGTACCAGCACTGAGCCCTGTGGAACTCCACTAGTCAATTCTTTCCGTGATGAGTAATTTCCCCCTTAGTACTGTTCTCATTTCTCTTCTTATGAGAAAATCTTGTACCCAACAATACAGTTTGCCTCGAATTCCTCCTTGATGGTACAGTTTCCATAAAAGTCTTTGGTGTGGTACTGTGTCAAATGCTTTCTTGAAATCTAAATAGATACTGTCCACCCATCCCTCTCTTTCCTGTAATGTGTCTGTTACTCTGTCATAGTAGCTCAACAGATTAGTAACACATGATTTTCCTTTTCTGAAACCAAACTGTCTTTCTGTTATCATATTGTGTTCTTCTACATTATTTACCCAAGCTTTTCTTATAAGCTTTTCTAATACCTTGCTTACAACACTGGTTAGTGATACCGGTCGTCAGTTGAGTGGATTTTGCCTATTCCCTTTCTTGAATAAGGGAACAATGTTTGCTTTCTTCCAAATATCAGGTAGTTTACCTTGACTCAAGGATTTCTTGAAAATTAATAATAATGCTTTACTTAACTCCTTTGCACATTCTCGTAGTACCCAACGTGAAATTTCATCAGGACCATTTGCTTTTCCTTTGTCTAATTTACTTAACTCCTCCTGTATTACTTTATCTGATGTTTGTGTATCTGGTAGTACGTATGGGCATGCATGTTCCACATAATCCTTCTCAAAATTTTTTTCCTCTGTAAAAACTTATTGAAATTTCTTTCGTGCTTCACAAATATCCCTCTCTTTTGTATAGGTGATTTCCTCATCTCTAATGGATTGTATTTTATCTTTTACTTTGGTTTTGCTTCTAATGTAACTGTAAAATAGCTTTGGTTGATCACTACTTTTAATTATGATATCCTCCTGAAACTGTTTTTGGGCCTTCCTCCTTATTCTTGTATAATCGTTTCTTGCCTGTTTGTAATTATTATATGACCTTTCACTATTGTGTCTTCTGTATCTATTCCAAAACAAATCTCTTTTTACTTTTGTTTTTTTTTACATTCTGTATTTAACCATTTCTTTATTTTCTTTTCTGCTTTTTTGTGCTTTGGGATGTACAGTACTTCTGGACTCATATTTCATAAAGTTCACAGAATTTTTTTTATATAGCATTTAAATCTTGTCCTCTAAGCTCCTTTCCCCAATCAGTTTCTAAGAAGTACTTCTTTAGGTCATGATAGTTTCCCTTTTTATAGTTCAGGCTCTTTTTGTAACTTTCATTGCTGTTAACTATGTCATATGCTATCCTGAAGTTGCAATTAAGTATTGCATGGTCGCTTTTGCAGAATGGAGGGTGGTATATTAAATTGTCAATATCGTTTTCTTGCCTAGTAAATATGAGATCTAGCATTGAGGTTACATAGAGTCCTCTTTTTCTGGTGCTTTCCCTTACATGTTCCGTTAGGAAAAACTCTTGCACGAGATCCAGGAGCTTTTGGTCCCAACAGCTTTCTTGGCATATTATATCTTGAGTTTCCAATTTATATTTGTATTAAAATCTCCAGTTTGTATAATTCTTTCCGATTTCTCTTCCATTTTATGTAGTAATGATCTTAAACTCTGAATTTTATTCTCTGCCAGGTCCTCATATTCGTCTCTTTCCCATTTGTTTGACTTGGGTGGCATGTACAAATCGGCTACAATTACTTTCCCTTCATATGTATTGATCTCTACTGCAATCAGTTCTACTTGTGAGGGTATATCTAGTTGTATTTTATTTACTTTTAGATTTTTTAAAGTTAATATTATAATTCCTCCTCCTTTTTTTAAGTTCCTATCTCTTCTCCGTAAATTATATTCCTCTAAGTTTAGGATGTCATTTGATAGCCTTGGTGTTAATTTTTTTTTCAGTTAGGCATATTATATGTGGTTCATTTTCTCTGACATAATCATTCATCTCTAATAATTTAGATACCATTCCATCCACATTTGAGTACATCAACCTAATCATCTTGTTTATATACGGGTCATGACTTGGTTCTACTACCTTCCTCCTTTTTATTCCCTCCTGTTTATGTACCACTTTCGTATCTGCAATCCTATTACTTTGTAAAAAAAAATGTATTCTTCTCCTCTAATCTCCCCTCATTTTTTGTTTTGCTTCCTCCCTCTTCTCTTTCAGTAATTCCAGTTCCTCTTGTGTTAGGCATCTCTTTATCCATACATTTTTGAACTCCTCTTTTTCCATAAGATTCATTGCATTTTTTAGTATCTCCTCCACGGTGTTTACACTCTGGAAGGTTACCTTTAACCCGACTCATCCCGACCACTTTTCCACCACTAACTCCCCCCCAATCCTGACCATTTTTGGATTTTTTTTTTTTTTTTTTTGTTCACACCTCCGCTTTTGGTGAGAAACAGAAAATTCATAGAGAAATCGCTCACCTGAGGTTTAAAATACTCGATACAGGTAGGAGTACCTTCACCTTACTGGGTTTTCTAACAGGCTGGCACCATAGAAAACGAGTTCTATGGGAGGATAACTATTTCACACCACTCATAAACGGTATTTATTTATTTACTTGGTATGAATTTATATGTAGTACGAGAGTATATTGGTTTTCAAGCAGTAATATAGGCATTATTAGCATTGTTTCACTCACTAACTCATCACCATACCTGACCTTTTTTTCCCACATTACCTGATCATCATTTCTGACTGTTCCTTCCTCTAATGCTATGTAAAGTTTGTCCTCCACATTGTCATTGATTGGAGAATCACTCTGGCCCTGAATTTCGTACCGTGGCATGACATGGCTTTACTGGCCAGGTCACTGATAACAGGTGAATTGCTGAGACAATGGCGTGCAGGGGGGGGGAAGGAGGTCATACTGGGTAAGGCATTGTCCTTGCCTGGCATCTTGTAGAGGAAGGTGTCACGTGTATACGTACCAAAAATCACTCGCGAAAATTGAAAATTGTGCAAATTAGGGACCTTGCAATGGATTCGTGTTTATGTACATTGACGTGATTGGCAGTGACAAAACGTGTGGACGTTAAAGAACGTCGATGGGATGCCGCGGGTTAAGGGTCTTGACTTACTTCTCTCGTATTTCCCTAACTTTTTGCGTTCCTCTATGTCTTTACTAGAGATTTCCTCTGATGCTTCTTTCAATATGCTCACTACATTTGCCATCTCCTTTTTGTCTCTTGAGATCTTGTTTTTTACTTCTCTTCTATACCAGTGATTACTATAGATTTGTTGATACCTACTGAATCTTTGACTAACTTAAGATTGTTTTGGATTATTCTTTTCACTTCCTTTTTAATGCATTTTTCTTCCACCCTTGTTTCTAAGTCTTTCTTTACTTTCACCATTTCAGCACAAGTGGTTTCCACATCATTTTTGTAGCTTTGCACAGCTTCATTCACCTGTGTTATCTTCTCAATATCACCCCTCTGGTCTATCAGACTGCTTACTTGCCTAATTGTCTCTGTATCATTTTTTAACTCTTCCATAATACTCTCGTGGTTGACTACTGTACTTGCCATTTCACTGATTTTTCTCTAAGTGAACCCAGTTCTACTGCCAGCTCATCTATAGTTATGTCTTTTTTGTTGCAAGTGCATCTGTTTCTTAATTTCATCAATCTCATTTTGAAAATCCGTGTCTAGCCTGTGTACTTGTTCTACCAGTTTATTGTGAGTCTCCATTTCAACTAGTTCTTGGTAGAAATCATCGTCCTGCTTTCTACCTTTATCCCTTTTGTTTTCCAAATTTGCTTTACTAAAGTATGTGGTCATTTTGCAGTACTAAAAGGACATATGGTACTTACATTCCCTGGGGCAGTTGTAGACTAAACAAACAATCAGCTGATTGAGGGCATTCTTACTCTAATTTGTTTTCTTTTCTGTTTGAACAAGTGTAGTCAAAACTTTTTTTTTTTTTTTTTTTATTAGAACACCATTTAGTCTAACCTGGTACAGAGCTTGACTCATATAAAGATACTAATTTAGGTAATGCCACTGGCCAAGTTGGCCGTTTATGAAGCGATGGCGGCGAGCGTCTGGTCTCCTCAGTGCCTTGTGTGTGTGTGTGTGTGTGTGTACATGCTCGACAGTTTTTCGGGATGCTAAGCTTCATCCTCCGAATTACATTATGTGGTTATTGTATTATATTATGATATAGGCTAATAAATATTATGTGACTGGGATAATGGCTGTGCACTATACTATTTATAGTCAGAGTTATATAAAATAATTCTCTTGCCTTGTAGCATGAACCACGATACAGGTTGAGTTGTGGTTCAGAAACAGAGGGCAAGTTCACCCAGAAATGGCACGATGCAGGGGGAAGGGGGGAGTATAGGAGTGAGCTGCCAACAGTTATATATTCTTATTCATTACAGTATAGTTATTAAGGCATCAATGATATCCTGTATCCTAAATAATAATAAACTAATTAATTTTTATTATCTTTATATACAGTCGATTACACACTAGGATATCCCCTCCCTATTAAACGGAAAACATGCAGCCTGCTCCACTGCCTACACTCTCTCTCTCTCTCTCTCTCTCTCTCTCTCTCTCTCTCTCTCTCTAAAACACTTCAGCTGGCACTCAGTAGACACACACACACACAAGTTATCAGTTTGTGCTAATGAGTAATGATGTTGCATTTAGTATGTTTACTTATAATTTAATACTGTGTCAAAATACAAGTGCAATACATAATCACCTCACATTACAGATTACGTTGACCAGTAATCAATACTTATTTGCATAGTTCATGTTTCAGTAATAGTCATGGGGTAGCCATACCCACAGTGATATTTTCGTTAATGTTAAAGGTGATCATGTGTTCAGTGGCAGATACCAGTTAGAGAGAAGGTGGCCACTGACACCTCCAATCCTCATAGCTACGGTGGTGAGTTGTAGTGTCACTGCAGAGGTTCCTGTTCCTCCAGCTATGTCAATAATTAAAGTTATCATACTAATGAACAGCTATTTCCTATGAAAAATACAAACATCCTATATGGAGCTCTGAAAATACATTTATGAAGCATATTGTGGGAGCTTTGCAGCTCTCACGCACCAGTCACAGTCTTGGTCCTTTGTTTCAGTATTGCCAGCTGATCAGTGTGCAGTGTTAATGAACATGCTATTAATATTAGTTCTATATGCTTATTTACATTTGGAACAACAGAATTCAAAGCAGGATTTCATTCAGTACACAGAATGCCAAATACATTATATATGTTCATGTGTGTGAGTGTGGGACAATACGTGTGGTGGGGGGTGGGGGAGTATAGTGAATATGAAATGTGTCATAATGGTAATATGGGTGTGTGCATACGTGGCTAAGGATGTCTAAGATTGATATGTAATCTTTGCCTTTAACACTTGTTGACACACACCTCAGTATTTAACTAGGTTCTATTCATAAGTTTGTAGCATGTTACATTATTATATTATTATGATTATGTTTTGGGGGTGAAATCTGAAACACCATATAAAGACAAACACTGAAATATTAAAAAAAAAAAAAAAAAAAAAGCATTATGTGTGGCAAAATCCTCATACATGAATAACAATATTTTTGGAAGAAATATTACCGTATTATAACATCTAACCCGAGGCGTCCCGACGACGTATGGATACGTTCCAGCATTTTGTCACGGTAACACCCGACGATGTATCCATACGTTTTGCAATTGCGATGTCCGTCATTTGCACATTTTTCAAGTTTCGCAGGTGATTATTGGTAGGCTTATGTGGGAGACCTTCCTCTACCCCTCTTGAGGCAGGGATACTGCCTGGCCCAGCCTGACCCACTTCCCCCCTACACGCCATTTTCTCGGCAACTCACCTGTTAGCAGTGATCTGACCAGTAAAGACATGTCGCATCATGATCTCTCCAGTGATGAAATTCAAGGGGTGGAGGACAAAGGAAGAAACAAGCCAGAGGAAGAAACAAGCAGAAGTGATGAGGCGGTAACATCGTAAAGAAGGTGAAGTATGTTGATGTGTTTGGTGAGTGAAACAATGCTTATATCACCTATATTATTGTCTGAAAACCAATATACTCTTGTACTACATATAAATTCCTACCAAATAAATAAATATTAAACCTTTTAGGACTGGCTGGGAATAGTTACGCCTCCCATAGAAAACGTTTTCTCTGGAGCAGGGCCCACAGAAGACAGTACTAGGTATTCAAAGGGACACCTGGATAATGCAATTATAAGTTCAGCTGAGCACTTTTATGGGCATTTTCCAATGTTTCTCATAAAAACTGGAGGTTTTAGCAAAAAATAAATAAGAAATAAAACTCTGCCAGGATTGGGGAAGGGGGTCAGTGGTGAAAAATCAGTCAGGATGTGGCGGGTTAAATACGTTGTAGGTGCAGCGTATCTTAAGCTTAAATTATCGGATTTCCTTTGATCAGTATGTTATGTTATACTGTAGCTTTCAGTTAATATGTCATATATTTATTATAAGTGATGTCATGGTGGACGTACACTTAAAACTACATTGAACAGACAGCAGTTGTTAGTAGTTTACCAGTATTTGTTATTGATCCACACTGACAAACTTATTCGTGAGTAATTTTTGAAAATCTTTATCACGATTGGAAAACAGCACCTTGGGCATATCAACAGGTGGCAAGATGTCTAGCGAGTTGTGATTGCACCAATCAAGAAAGCATCATCTTTTAATGGAAAAAATCTGTTATTGTTACAGGAAAGTTGCATTAAGAAATGCACATAAGCGTCACTAATTCCTGTATAAGTGCTCTGCAACAAAAATCACGTCAGTGAGCAAAATATGTAAGATAGTGTCGTATCAGTTATATTGTCAGGTAATTTAGAGTAAGTTATTAAAGTTACTGTTAGATTGTTATACTGCATGGAATAATATCCATTATAATCAGAGGATATTAAAAAAAAAAAAGATGTGTATGGAACTCATTCATAGTAGGAAGTCAACCCACCCTCCTTGATCACCTCTCGCAGTCTGTTTGCATAAAGGAAACATGGTTCCATATGAGCTGTTGCTGGCTTCTGAACTGTTCCTACTAGGCATAGATGTGGGCCAGTAGTTCATCTGGTGTCCGGTCACTCTCAGGCTCCCAACATTTTCGATGGGGTTCATGTCTGCTTCTTTACTGAGCCAGCCGAGCACCTGTAAGTCCTCTCAACTTCCGAACCATTCTGAGACTCTTCTTGCCATGTGGATGGAGCAGTGGTCCTGTATAAAAACTATATGACCCAGAGGAAATGGATAGTTCTGTTCCTGAACTGAGGGGAGGAAAGAATCCTGCAAAATTTCAATGTATTTTTTAGCTGTGAAACTCCCTTCTATCCTGGTGATGTCACTCATTCCGTGGATGCACACTTACCCCCCAGACATTGACGGTGACGTGTCCACCTCTGGGCTCATCGTAGATGTTCCTACGGTCATAAAGGCACGTGAATAGAATATTTACACATCGTCCATATAGTTTAATTTCTAATATTTTTGACGCTTTTGGGAAAGCCATCGTTTTTCATGTTATGGTCCATTATCTACTACTTGTTTGGTATATATTATGGGGATTGTAAGGCTTAATAAACAGTAGTACAAGTGTTGGTAATGTGCGTTCATCTAGCTGTATTATTACTATGAATATCAATTGATTCCTAAATGTTTTTTTGTAATAATATTAAAATTGTTTAGTGATACAGTATAATAATATGTTTGTTGTACATATCGTCAGTAAATTTATACATATGCATTAGAGTACTGTCGCCTCCAGAAATCTTTTCTCTATTGTTAAATTTCATGAATACAAAATACTTGGTAACAGTCATATGGAGAAGTGTCAGGCATACAATCAACATCTCTATACATTGGCCTTTATCTGCCTACTGCTCTTCCACACACTGTCCATCAACCTCTCTGTTTACTATAATTCTTACAATTCACCACAATACACACACACACACACACACACACACATATATATATATATATATATATATATATATATATAATATGTTCTTTCTCTCTCTCTCTCTCTCTCTCTCTCTCTCTCTCTCTCTCAGTGTGTGTGTGTGTGTGTGTGTGTGTGTGTGTGATAACCATACACCCATATATGTTATTAATCAAGAAACTTCATACTGGCTAGGTTATATTCAGTAAATCTACGTGGGCTATTGCGTCGTTTACTCATATCTGTTCCAAGTGGCCCGACATTAAAAAATAAAAAATAAAAAAATAAAGATTCTGGGTGTGGTCATTCAGGAGGGTCATGCAGTAATCATATACTGTATAATTATCAGTGATCATTTTCAAACTTCTATGCGATATAAGGTATCGGTTTTACACTTGACCACTCTCATTTGATAAGGAATTACACTGGCCAGTAAAGGACAGCCGGATTAATAATCACAAAAAAATACCTGAACTTCGCAAACTATTAGACACTGAATTTGCTGCCTTTTCGAAGTAGTTTACATGAATTTCCATTGTGTGAACCTTCTTAACATAGTGAATACAATATATAACGGATATATTGCAAAAATCTATGATATAGTGTAGCTTAATAAACTGATTGCTTGGAATCCGGTAAGCTACCACTAAAAGCAGTTGCTCCTACAGTGTAGTTTTGTAATGAACATTAAAATAACATTATTTTCTCCTGGAAGAAATATTTATTCATGTAATATGGATTCCATATTACAGTATCATTATACTTCAGTGTTTGTCTTTATATGGTGTTTCAAGTTTCACCCCCAAAATATAATCATAATAATATAATAATGTAACATGTTACAAACTAATGACCAGAACCTAAATTAATGCTGAGGTATGTGTCATCAAGTGTTAAAGGCAAAGATTACATATCAGTCTTGGACGTCCTTAGCCATGTATGCACAAACCCATATTACCACCATGACACACATTTCATGCTCATTAATACTTCCCCCACCCCCCACCACACGTATTCTCACACACCCACACGCACGCACACACATACTTTATTTGGCGTTCTGTGTACTGAATGAAATCCTGCCTTGAATTCTATTGCTCCAAATATAAATAAGCATATAGAACTAACATTAATAGCATGTTCATTAACACTGCACACCGTTGAGCTGGCAATACTGAAACAAAGGACCAAGACTGTGACTGGTGTGTGGGAGCTGCAAAGCTCTCACAATATGCTTCATAAATGTATTTTCAGAGTTCCATATAGGATGTTTGTATTTTTCATAGGAAATAGCTGTTCATCAGTATGTTAACTTTAATTATTGACATAGCTGGAGGAACACAAACCTTTGCAGTGACACTACAACTCACCACCGTAGCTATGAGGATCGAAGGTGTCAGTGGCCACCTTCCCTCTAACTGGTATCTGCCACTGAACACATGATTAATAACATTAACGAAAATATCACTGTGGCTATGGCTACCCCATGACTATTACTGAAACATAACCTATGCAAATAAGTATTGATTACTGGTTAACCTTATCCATAATGTGAGGTT